>NC_080110.1:32069588-32399588 GCF_950005125.1 Chionomys nivalis | reverse complement strand
AGAGTTAACCAATAAGAAATTAGAGGTAATGGGTCAAGCAGTGATTTAATTAATACAGTTTCTGTGTGGTTATCTTGGGGCTAAGCAAGCCAGGTGGCTGGGATGAACAAGCAGGCCCTCCTTGCAACAGGTGGTGGTGCACACCTTTAATCCCAGCACTCAGGAGGCAGAGCAGGTGAATCTCTGTGAGCTCAAGGTCAGCCTGGTCTACAAGAGCTAGTTTCCAGGACAGCTAGGACTGTTAAACAGAGAAACCCTGTCTTTAAAAAGCCAAGAAAAACAAAACAACAACGACAAAAACCTACAAACAAAAAAGTCCCCCACAAGATATTCATTGTTGTTTCTAAGAAACACACATCAATAACAAACACACTGACAAATTAAGAGTTTTAGGAAGCCAGTATAAGTTTATACTGTGAATTAATGTTTTAATTGGTATAGATAATCTGTAATTTGATAAAGTAGACTTCAAATAGAATTAGTCTAAAAGATGGCATCATACACATTAAGAGAGAAAATAATTTATTGAAAAACACAAGCACAAATTTATATGTACGAAGTGTAGGAGGTAATTTGGCTAGGCAGACTTAAAATAAAATTAGTCTGAAAAGATAGCATCATACACATTAAGCGAGAAAATAGTTTCTTGAAATAATACAAGCACAAATCTCTATGTACTAGGTGTAGTAGCTTCTGTTTCATGATATAGACATTAATGAACATAGGAACATCACATAGATTTTGATATATTATGGGCTTCACTTTCATCTTTAGATAGGCCTTCTGGAGTAAAATTCTACAAATATTATAATAAACATACACCATAGATGAAATGAATTTAACAGATAATTCTCAAATATTCATAAAATAAACAGTAAAATAATGTACAACATCAAAACTACAAAAGTGCAGAAATCACAATACAAGCAGGAAAGCACAGACAATTCCATTTATGATTGCCTCAAAGGCAGCAGGGCAATGTCTCATGAGCAGACACGAGAACACAAAAGAGAACCCAGATACAAGCCCACATAGTGATGACCAATGATCACAATATTTTTTTTCTTTCCCAAGATAGCTTTTCTCTGGCTGTCCTGGAACTCAGTCTGTAGACCAGGCTGGCCTTAAACCCAGTATCCTTGCCTCTGCCTCCTGAGTGCTGGCCTTAAAGGTGTATCTCCTCCTTTTAAAAGCTGTCAAAATATACATTAAAGAAAGACTCTCTCTTCAACAAAGGTGGCTGATGAAATTGTATATCTGCATGTAGAAAAATAAAAGTAAATCCACACCTCTTCATCATACAAAATTTAAGGGTTTAAACTCATGTTAAGTATTTTTAGCCACTGAAGTAAACAAACATATGAAAATACAATGGACATAAAAATGTCTTTGTACTCATTAGTTATGGTACCAAAGGTCTTATATAGGACCAAACTCTCCCAATCCAGTATCTGTGGGTTTTGTGTATCAGCTGTACTAAGTGAAACTATCTAAAGTGTAGGAAATCTGTTTCTAGATTTGAGGTAAGAAACCTGTTTTTTAACTTAATGCAGAGTCCTTCTTAGTTAGTAGCTACTTATTAGAAAGCAGTAACTGAGAAACAAAAGAGTTAAATATTTTTAAGCTGGTGAGTGTTGTGTCAGCTTTTGTGTTCATGACAATGAGAGGAATGGGAGGAAGAGGAATGAGAATTATCTCCACAGTACTGGGTCTAGGAGAAACCAACGTAAGATATCAAGCAAAAAATAAGTGTAGTGTGTTTATATGTGTTTCATCCGTACATAATCTTTAGTTATCAAGGACCAAATTTCCTCATAATCAAAACAGGGACTTTGAGTTAACCCACAAGTTAATAAAGTTTAAATACATTTTAATATATAAAAACACAACTGTCACTGACGACTCCTTAGAGAATACAGAATTAGTTGAGTGTTTTCCTATGCCCTTTCCACTTGCTTGGCTGGCATCCAGAGATCATCTTTGGGAAAAGCCCAAACTGATAGACTTGGGGAAGCATGGAGACAGGGTGCTACAGAGCATTGGAGGAAGTAGTTCATCCTGCAGACATACTTTTTGGCTACTAGACAAATAGCCAACTTTACAAGAATTCATAAAGTTCCAACTTTCAGAATTTTCCTTGGAGAATTAATTTGTTTAAAAAACAAAACAACAAAAATAAAAAGGAAACCCTGACAAATTCTGATCTATTGGCTCTTGACTCACCTTTCCAGTCTTGATTTACTTGTTTTTTCTTTGTAATTACAGAATGTCAAAGACTGAGAGGGTAATGGACAAGAGAAGATTGTTCATTTGTTTGTTTATATTTTATGAGCCTGAATATTTTGCCCACTTGCCAGTCTGTGTGCCTTATATATGCCTGATGTGTATTAAGGCCAGAAGAGGGCATCAGATTCCCTAGAAACTGGAATTACAGCCGGTTGTGAGCCGCCTTATGGGTGCTGGAAATTGAACTTGCATGCTCTGGAAAAGCAGTCAGTGCTCTGATCTGCCCAGCAGGTCCAGTTATTCCAGAGTCCTGAAGAAACAACATGGATGAGAGAGAGAAAAGGAGACCAAGCAAAATTTTTGTCAAAGTCTCGATTATTGAAACAAGCTTTTGTCTTAAATACTCCTCCAGTGGGGAACTTGGGCAGGGGGAAAGGGAGAAGGAGGAAGGGAAGGAGGGACTGGGCAGCTCAGCAGCTAAGTGGAGTACTTGCAAGGTCAGTGGCTAGAAGACCTGCTGTTAGCGATAAGCAAGGAATAATGGGGGCACTCTATGGTGCTTTCCGGACCTTGAGTCTCTAAGATTAGCACACAATGTTTTAGTTAACTTTAAGTTTTCTGTCACAAGGTTTTTACTTCAAGGCCCTATGAGATAGGAGAGGCCTGAAATGGCCCCCTAACAGTGCTCTCAAGCCACTGAGCTATTTCCCACAGCCCAAGAGTGATTATTTGGTTCATGGTTCTGGAGGTTAAAAGTGAGACAGACAAAATCATCCCACCGTAAAGACAGAGAACCAGCAGGGCTGAGTTTGCATCAGGTCCTGCTTTTGAAAGGATGGCATCAGTGTATTTACAAAATAAAACCCTCATGATGTCATCACCTTTTAAGTCTTTTTAGGATTGCTTAAATTACAGTTAAATTTTTGCATAAGTTTTCAAGAAAATATTAAAAACAGTACCCAAAGATTGTTCATATCTTTGAGAAGACTAAAGGTAACTGAATTATAACAGAAAAGCTCTATTCACATTCTTAGATATTGGAAAGGTGCAGTCTTCAAAATTTCCAAGGAAGAGAGGAAAATATGTGTTTGATGTTGACAATTCAAGAATGTTAAAGATAAATACAATTAAGGTTTTTATATTTCGGTATTCATGTTTTATAATAAATCAAATAATTAGCTCTAAAATTCCCACAAAGGATTTTTTCTAAAGAACAGTATAACTACAAGTATTAATTTTCATGCATACTTATTTTTTCTAAGCTAATATAAAAAACTAATTATAATTGCCATGCTTTGTGGTCCTCTTTTGTAGAAAACACTGATATTTCTTCCCAATGTATTTTAACTTCACAGCCTGGAATTTGCACAAAGACAAAATAATGTGTCTTAATTTTACTAAATTTCATGTACTGATTTTTTCAAGTAAATTATTCATATGATTATAAATACAAAAAATGCTTATCTAGAAGCAGTAAATACAGAGTTTTAATTTAAGACTGTTTTATATATATACATAGATATACACTGTTTTCTTATGCAAATTCATGGGAACCAAACAAAGTAAAATAACAAGTAGACTAAGTATTACTAATACTGTTTAATCATATTTCATGGAGATTGATAAATTGAGAAAATGCAAAAAACTTACCTACATTTATCATGGGTATTTCTTGCTAAATACCTTCTATAGTCATATTTTTTTTGGTCAGAATTGCGCCAGCTCACAAGTAATGACCCAGATAATTATTGTTAATTATGAAAGCTTAGCCTTAGCTTAGACGTGTCCCATACTCTTATAGCATAAAGTGACCCATTTAAGAAACTACATTCTTTCACATGACTTGATTACCTCTTCTTAATACATTACATCCAACTTGCTCTGAGTCTGTTGGCAAAATTGCATGCCTAGATTCCTTTTCCAAATTTCTCTCTCTCTGCCCAGAAGTCCCACCTATTCCCTCCTGCCTAGCTATTGACCATTTAACATTTTATTAAACCAATCAGAAGGTTTCGTGGGCAAAGAGATATCATCACAGTGTAAACAAGTATTCAGCAATATTTTCCCTTTTCATTTAATTAAAGGGGAAAAGTTTTAACTCTAACATATTATGGTAAAACCATATACAATAAAAACAACTATCTGGTATTTTCTAAAAAAAATGGAAGGGTTTTAACTCAAACATAGTAAAACTATATGGAATAAAAGCAACTATCAAGTAAGAATTTAATTTACAATATCCAGTCCATTTATACTTGGCAAATTTAGAGACATTACTCCATACTATTCTGTTTAGATGTTTTTTGTGGCCCAGACCTGACATTTTACATATCTAACAGCCTTCTCTCATCATATGAGGCAAACCTTAAACTGCTAAGCTGTGACTAGACCCTCCACTGCTAGCACATGGTCGGGCATGTGATGCTTCCTTCTTTGAGTTTTGTTGAGAGCTGAAACCCAATGCCTGTGATTCCGGATTGGAGACAGTCCATCTGTCCCAGCTCTGGGAATTCTGAGAATTTTCTGGGTCCACAGTGCAGTCGACAATTTTACCTAGGCTCCTGCTATCAAGTAACATGACACCTGGCTCTCATAAGACACATTCAAGTGCTCAGGAGTAGGACCTCTTAAAAGTGCTGCTCCAGAGTATGCAGCAAGCGTCAAGCCCACTTGGAACTTTATTCTCTCAGACCATATGTAGATATACATGTTGTGTTTTGGGCACCAAATAAAGGCAGAAAATTTTTGTTGGGACCTCCAGCTCACAAATAATGACCTGGACACTTGGAGCTTAGCTTAGGCATGTCCTGCTAGCTTTTATAATTTAAATTAACTCATTTTTTAAAGTCTATGTTCTTTCGTGTGGCTCAGTTACCTCTTCTTACCATGTCACTCCAACTTGCTCTGAGTTTGCTGAACAAACCATGTCTAGATTCCTCCTCCAAGTTGCTCTTTCTCTGCCCCAAAGGCCCACTATTCTCTCCTGCCTAACTATTGACCATTTAGCTCTCTATTAAAACAATCAAAAGCCATCTTAGGCAGAAACACATCTTTGCACTGTAAGCAAATATTCAGCAACAGTCTTCTTTTGCATTTCTTATGCCAAATGTTCTTATTCTTTCTTATGAGAAAGTAACACAGACTCTGTAAACATTTTTTATAAAAGTATTTTGATGCTACTGATTTTCTCAGGAATTATATTGCTCCAATAATAAAATAATGGGTAGAATCATTAGGCATCTTATTAATTGCGCAGCTTACCACCAAACCTCATTAGGTTTAAAAGAACTCGCACAGAAGATCTGGAAAAGAGCTACTATGATTTGTTCTTTCTGTCCTAGTATTGCTAGCTCAGAGGACATATTTCTTTGCTGTTACAAATGTCTGCCCAAAAAGGAAGTTTCAATAACATAGTTTGAAGTAAACAGAAAACATACTAAATATCAAAACAAAAAAATGTTCATGATTTATACTTACATAAAGAAAGCAGCTACCAGACCAGCAATATAGACTTAAGTAACTATTTTGCCATTGCAAAGAACTAGTCAATTCTGCAGGCTATCAGTAATTTAACAGGACCTTGCCTTGTTTATGTTGCTGCATCGACTAGGAAGATAATAAAGCCAATTTGAGTTAGTTCTGTGTATGATGCCTTTCATATTTAGTTTGAATTAAAGTTCCTATAGGAATTGAGAATCATCCCCTGAACAAATGTAGCTTACATTAGTTTCAGGCTTGAAGACAGGGGATTTTGAGGCATTTCACATTATTCCTAAAAGACTAGGAAGTTTGCAACGGAATATTTAAAAATAATGGAAGACAGTATTCTTGCTCGAGATGGAAAGGAAATCTTCCATTACGTTTGAAAATCTTTGCTACCTTAACACTGTATTCTTTTTATTTTAATATTAAATTACATGTGAAACAAACTGAACTATATGGATCTGATTTTGTGTGTGTGTGTATAGGTGTGTGTGTGTGTATGTATGTATGTATGTATGTATGTATGTATGTATGTCCTTTCTTGTGGGGGAGGAGTTTTTCAAGGCAGGGTTTCCCTGTGTAGCCCTGGCTTTCCTGAAACTCTGTAGACGAGACTGGCCTCGAATTCTGACAGAGATCTCTACCTCTGCTTCCTGAGTGCTAAGATTAAGGGGATGTGCCACCACCACCTGGCTTGAATTTGATTTTTAAAAATTGTACATTAAGTTAACTGCATCTAATAGTAACTGGCTCATGGGATACTTTTACAATTACAGGATTGTACAGAATGGATACGAGCCATATAAGCCATCCCTGAAGTGTGTGTGAAGTATATTCACCTGTCTATGTGTTTGAATCACATAAAACATAAACAGGACATGTTCACAACATGGTTAAAGGCTTTCTTAACTATTCAAGTCAAATAAATTTAAGCAGAGATTAAAATTATTAGAGTAATAGAGTTAATTTTTGTAAACACTTTAATAGTACTAAACCCTAAAATGATAAAATTATCAAATACACGTGAAAGCAACACATTTAAGGGATTTTTATTCAACTCCATATTAACTAGATTAATCATAAAATTCACATCAAGTGAATATTACTGTGTAACACAGATGTATTAAGAATAATGAATAATATTTAATTGAATATTTTCAGGTTTATCCACAGGACAATTATTTCTACACTGGACAGAACTATTTTTCATTTCTGTACAAATATTTTGCTTTTGTGTATAACTAATTTGCATTATTTTTAGTCTTCGGAAATTACAAAGTACTAAAGCAAACAAAAGACAGAAAATATTGATAGTATCTAGACCAGTAACCTAGAAAGCACATATATCTAATCTACATTGAGAGGTACAAAGCCTTCCTATTGGTATACTCCAATGCCTTTCAAATCTTTATTTGAAAAAAGATGACACTTGAAGCCCTAGATGATGTTTTATCACATAACTTAAGAGTGTGTGTTCTGAAAGCATGAGTTCAAATCCCCAGCATCAAGATGGACATCTGGGCATTGAGTTGTGTTCCTATAATCCCTTCACTAGGTTGGGATACAGAGACAGGGGGGTTCCTGAGATAGCCCCAAAATGAAAGCTTCAGATCCATTGAGAATTATTGTGTTGAGCCAAGGGCACGAACAACTGAAGAAGACATTTACCATCCTGCTTTATTCTGTGCATGCATCACATGGCATATGCCACACACACACATTCATGGCCATGCACAACATTCACCTCACAGAAATATAGTGTAGTTCACCTAATCACACATGCATGCACACACACATACACACACATATGCACACACACACACCATGTTTTTAGACAATCATCTTATGTTACACAAAATTTTTTCTCCTAATATTTTACCCTTGGATTTAATAATGATTTATATTTCTTAAATATTTATCACAGATTCAGATTTGAATCTCTATAAGATTTCAACATAATATTCTGACATTCTTTAGTGTTATTTAATTTATAAGATATGATTAATGAACAACAATTTCATTAAGAGACATTTATACACTAGATATATTGAGTTATTGCTACAAAATATTTTCAAATATCCCTTCCTCACTGATACATATCAGCAAAAACCACTATTTTAATACTAAGTGTTATAACAGGAAGGACCTACTTGTTCATCCTGCTGGGCAGTTACCAGCTTGCCCTGCTATCTTAGCCCTGAAATAACCACACAGAAACTGTATTAATTAAATTACTGCTTGGCCCATTAGCTCTAGTTTCTTTTTGGCTAATTCTTACATCTTAATTTAATCCATTTCTATTAATCTGTGTATCGCCACGTGGCAGTGACTTACTGGTTAATATTCCCAGTGTCTGTCTCCGTCAGATCCATGGCATCTCACTGACTCTGCTTCCTTCTTCCCAGAATTCAGTTCTGTCTTCTCTGCCTACCTAAATCTGCCCTATCAGGCCAAAGCAGTTTCTTTACTCAGTAATCAATGAAAGTAACACATTAACAGAAGGACCTCCCACACCAAAGTGTACTGCCCATTGACTGTAAATGTGTAGATGCTGGAAGGCAGTGAGAGCTAGGGTTGAAATCAAAGATTTCTCCAAGGACTCTATAAACATTTTTTAGTAACTACTACTGCAAGGAGGAAGAAGTTTGCTGTCAAGGAGAGTCTGATGTCTTGGACAGCATTGAATCCACAGTTGGGTCGCATATATTTTATTAATGGATCTGCTGGCATTTGTGAAATTAAAAAAAAAAAAACACCATCATTCCAAACTTCTTGACTTTTGATTATGAATATTCCTCAAAGAAGTAATTTGTAGATTTAGCCTGAGTTGGCTCAGTATGAAAACCTCAGCATGAGGACCTTACAGTTACAGTTAGCTCAGTGTGAGGACGTCACTGTTACTATCTGAAGTGGCTCTGTGTGAGGACCTCATGGTCAATAGCCCATCAGACTTCTTTACCCTGGAATCCTCAACCATGACATGACATCCGCACAGAAACTGGAGGAGTTTCAGAACATTAAAATGCTTCGATATACAAATTTATTATTTTCTTTATATATTTGTTTTTAATTCATGAAATGAAGAAGGTAAGGTTGTCCTTGACTTTGCTATGCAGCCAAGCATAACCCTGAACATTTGATTCTCCTGCCTCTACCTTTATGGGGCATACCACCATGTTTATAAATTACTGGTAATCCAAACAAGGGCTTTGTACTTCTAGACAAATAATCTACTAACCAGACTACATGCCAAGCCCCCTGAATAACTACTGTAATAACCTTATCTATATGAAGAAAAACTAGAAGATAAGATTACAAATGTATCTTACCTCAAGTGTACAAAATTTATTTTTTCTCACTAAACCAAAAGAGAACATTCTTCCTTTGAATGTTCATCGAAGACTCACAGACATGTATACAAAGGAGATCCAGAAGCTATGCCATCTTCCATTTTAATATAATTTATCTTATAAACGTCTTCATAGAACACTACAAAACTGTTTAAAACAATAGGTAGAATTTGAAAGTTATGATACAAAGTAAAACATGGTATACAATTTTATACTTGAAAGAAAACTTGTATTATTTAAATTAATGGACAAGTTTGTATTTTTTAGCTATAATTTTACAGGCTAAATACATTTATTATAACAAATATTATAATAAATATTTACAATATTCAAAATTAAAAAAAGAGTTGATGGCTTGGGTCAATTAGCTATTGTGGTTTTCTTAATGCTATTAGTCTCAATTTTCACCAATAAAATCAACTGTGGGATTTTTTATTTAGAGAATAATTTTCAAAACTGAAGACAAGGTTTTGCATGTTTTAGAGAAATGTCAATAAATATAAAGAACTCTTGAAATAATTAAACTAGATGTAAAATTTAATTACGTCTTATCTAAAATTTCATTCAAAGTGAAACATTTTGTCCTGTTCTTTTATATTTTTATCCACATATTTATTAAATTTGGTAGTATAGAATAGGTGTGGACAGTATTTTGCAAGACACAGAAGAGGTTTTTTTTTTAAAAAAAATTCAAAGATAATTGAATTAGTACATCCCAGCCTAAATTTGATTCTGTACTGTAAAATCAGCTGTGGAGGGTACTCTGTCGAGCTGCCTATAACTACGGCAGGAAGCTGCAGGTGTGTGTCTTCTATGAGTTATCCACATTGCCCTGGGCTTTTGGAGGTGGAGTCATTGCTGAGTTTGAGCTTGCACTTTTAAGTAAGCCATCACAAGCTCCTTTTACTAATCCCAATATAAAAAGCCATTTGTTCACCAAGTTGGATTAGGTGAAACCATTTGTTTGATCTGTTGCAGGAGTTCTTTCTGGTGTGACTTGACATCTGCCTGCGTGCAAGTACGTGTTTTGCATCTTCCGGGGAATGGTCCCACATAACAACAGGGAGTGGTCTTTTGTCACATATCTGAGTGAGGGCACACCGTGGACAATGGGGAAAGAAAGTGAAAGTATTCTTTTTAACAGAGACTGCTATTCTGCTGAACTTTTTAACTGTAGACTAGGGTCATAACACTTTGACTGTTACTCTTTCTGTAGCTAAGACACTAAAACCTGAAAGCTACGTTTAAAGAAGAATAGAGAGAAAAGCTAAATTGTCTCCTCACCAACAGATAAAAACAAGTCAAATTTTTCACAGAGGAGAAAATTCAAAATAGGTGTGGGAGGTTCAAAGGATGGTGTACATATTGAACTCTGATAAGCCATAAAATCACTTCCCAATCTTCTTCAGATACATCAAAGAGCTGAATGTGCATCAAGCAACTTAACTGTGTATCTTCACCTACTATGCCACCATCTCACTCTATCTCACATGATTACATAGCCAAACCATCAGGAAAAAGAACTAAAACGATCTCTTGAACATTTATAGGGTAGTTATGCGATGTAATAATAAATGCATTGATTCAAATAGTAGTGAGAAAATTACAACACTATAAACATGGTACACAATAATACACTTGTAGGCTCTTTGTTTCTTTCAGTATGTGTATGAAAGCTATTTATGGGTGGGTGAGCTCAGCCTTCCCTTTTCCCAAAGGAGGAGAGCTCTTTTCCCAGGGCAGTCCTTCATCTCAACATCATTACAAAGTCTCCTTTTGCCTTCCCATTTTAAAACCAGAAACCTATACTTTCAGGAAATCTGTTCTTCACAAGTTTCCCACATGTATACATAACGTTCTCTGATTGCTCTCACCCTCCACCCTCTCCTCTCACCCTCTCACTCCTGGCCACCTTATTACTCCCTACATTCCCTTTTCTGCTTTTCCTGTTTTATTTCAGCATGTAAATAATATTTTCAAAAGAAAATAGAAATGGCTCTTGGTCTCTGGCCTAGGTGCCATATAGACTGGAGGGTCAACTAGGCAGGACTGTCCAGTCTAACATTCAGCACCATCGAGAGTCTCCTAGATGAAGACGGAGAAATATCATCCCACCAGGCTATCATATCAGATCTGCTCTTTTTAGATACAGGTGTTTTTTTAACTTGTATAATTAGCATATACAACTTCTCGTTCTATCTCATGATCATAAAGTGTCCATGTTTCTAAGGCTGATAAAGGCTTGAAGAAGACAGAAACAGCTCCTATGTTTTAGGTAGAGCAAGCTCTGGGGCATATATCTAGAGCCCTTCACACCATGCGGTATTCTTGATTTTGCACCTAGAAAGTTGCTCTAGACAAAGTTCATCGTGATGGAAAAATACCAAAGGGGTGAGCTAGGCAGAACTGTGAAGGAACATGGATCTCCTAGTCAAGCACAGCAGCTGAGTATCTGGAGACAGGTCTCAAAGGAGAGCCAAAGGACTGAAGGACTGGGCATTTGTGGTTCCTTGGTTCTCCTCCTATCCAAGCAGATACCTTATAAACTTGAACAACCCAAATCTGAGAAATAATCAATTGTTGCATTTTTAAGCAATTGGAAGTAATTTTTATTTTCTGTGGACAATCCCTTATTCAATAATCTAAACTCTGAGACTTTCTGAGCGCCTAGATATGTCATACAGAAAAATTTTACACACTTAAAAGGAGAAAGCCGGAGCCGGGCGGTGGTGGCACACGCCTTTAATCCCAGCACTTGGGAGGCAGAGGCAGGCGGATCTCTGTGAGTTCGAGACCAGCCTGGTCTACAAGAGCTAGTTCCAGGACAGGCTCCAAAACCACAGAGAAACCCTGTCTCGAAAAACCAAAAAAAAAAAAAAAAAAAAAAAAAAAAAAAAAAAAGATAGATAAAAGGAGAAAGCCGGAATTCAGACTCATGAAAAATATTGTCCAAAATGACTTAACGTCCATGTCCATTAGAGTATATTTAAATTTAATCAACTTCATTTGATATGTATCTTTCCAAAATAGTTATTATTTAGATGCCAATAATCCAACCTTCTCTAAATCTGAAATTTGAAAAGCATTTTGTTTTGCATTTTGAATGAGAGGTGTTCATCCTGTCTTGATATATCAGACACTACAGGCATAAGGCACTGCAAATATTAATTACGGCGCACAGAAAATACTATGAAACCATTTCTCAGACTAATAGGCAATAAAAATATTTACTGTACATATATTGACTACAGCAGAAAGCATCCTACAATTCCCTAAAATTCTTTATTATAAACAAAACTGCATTGATTCTATGGAAACATTCTACAATCTTCTGTGAACCTAAATACTGTTCTTTGCAAAATTTTTGACAAGAATAAACATCTGTTTTTGTTAGCAAAAACAAGGTGTTTGTCTTGTGAAAACATGCAAACATGGAGGAAGAGAAGCTCCTGTGGGGGACTTTCTGTCTCTGAGAAATACAAGTAAAAATTTAAAGTCTATATTGAGAGTTTATTCATATGGTTTATGGAGAATTGTGGTATAGAGCAACAAATACATGCACACAGCCTTGAGTAACAAAAATCACTTTAAATCAGCTCCCTCTGCCCTACTGACCTCAAATGACAGTTTTATCATTTACACAATGGAAAAAGAATCACATCTATTATGTAAAACTACTGTGAAGATAAGAAACTTAAGAGTAAACTAAACTGAACTAAGCATGCAATGTAGTATTGCATGTATTAGGATTAAATGTATTTCAAAATGATAATTATGATATATGTATATGTTTTGAATATTATATGGATATTCACTAGCAAATTCTATATTTATCATTTTTTTATCTCCAGTTGTGTTTTGCAAGATTGCAAAGGAGTCTTTCTCCTCTGTGGGGAAATTAATGCCAGCAATGATGATAATTTAACATAGCTTTATTTTATGAATATTCTGACCACCTATCAGTCATATAAATAATTTAGAATTTATTTTAATCAATTAGAAATATATTTAATCTGGAATGGAAAAAACAAGGTATTCCATGACAAAACCAGATTTAACCAAAACCTAGCCACAAAACCAGCCTTATACAAAGTACTAGAAGAAAAATTCCAACCCAAGAAAATTAGCTACATCCACAAAAATACAGATAATAGATGATCTTACAGCAACACTCCCAAATAAGGAGAAAACATACACAATTACATCACCAATAATCAAAACTAAAATAACAGTAACTAACAATCACTGCTCATTAATATTCCTTATATAAACTCACCAATAAAAAGACACAGACTAACAGACTGGATACAAAAACAGAATCCATTCTTCTGCTGTATACAGGAAACACACCTCAATCTCAAAGACAAACATTGCCTCAGAGTAAAGGGTTGGGAAAAAAATTTTCAATCAAATAGACCTAAGAAATAAGTTGGTATAGCTATCCTAATATCTAACAACATAGACTTCAAACTAAAATCAATCAAAAGAGACAAAGAAGAACATTTCATATGAGTCATAGGAAATATCCATCAAGAGGAAGTCTCAATACTGAGCATCAATGCCCCAAATACACAAATACCCTCATATGTAAAAGAAGCACTACTAATGCTTAAATCACGCGTTAAACCCCACAAACTAATAGTGGAAGACTTCAAACCTCCACTCTCACCACTGGACAGGTCTGCCAGACAGAAACTTAGCAGAGAAATAAGGCAACTAACAGATGTTATGACTCAAATGATCTTAACAGACATCTATAGAACATTTCACCCCCACGCAAAAAAATATGCCTTCTTCTCATCACATTATGGAACCTTCTCTAAAATGAACCACCTACTCAGTAACAAAACAAACCTCAACAGATACAAAAAAAATAATTGGAAATACCCCATGTATCTTATCAGATCACCATGGCTTAACATTAGAATACAACAGCAACGTTAATCTCAGAAAGCCCACAAACACATAAGAATTAAATACTGCTCGTCTGAATCACCAATGGATCAAAAAAGAAATAAAGGAAGAAGTTAAAGACTTCCTAAAATTTAATGAAAATGACCACAAAAATACTTAGGTTTATGGAACACACTGAAAGCAGTGTTAAGAGGAAAGTTCATAGCACAAAATGCCTATATAAAGAAGCTGTTAGTTAACTAGTTAGTTAACAGAACAACTGAAAACTCTAGAACAAAAAGAAGCAAACTCACCCAGGAGGACTAGACAGCAGGACATAATCGAATTGAGAGCTGAAATCAACAAAATAGAAACAAAGGGTTGGCTCTTTGAGAAAATCAACAAAATAGACAAACCTTTATCCAAACTAACCAAAAGGCAGAGAGATAACATTCAAATTAACAAAATCAGAAAAGAAAAGGGGAAGAAACACTGAGGAAATTCAGAGAATCATTAGGTCATTCTTCAAAAAACCTGTACTCCACAAAATTGGAAAACTTAAAAAAAATGGACAATTTTCTGGATAAATATCACTTGTCAAAATTAAATCAAGATCAGATAAGCAAATTAAATAGGCATGTAACTGCTAAAGAAATAGAAACAGTCATCAAAGTCTCCCAACCAAAAAGAGCCCAGGACCAGATGATTTCAGCACAGAATTCTACAAGATTTTCAAAGAAGAACTAATACCAATACTCCTCAAATTATTCCACAGAATAGAAACAGAAGGAACATTGTCAAACTCTTTTTATGAGACTACAATTACCCTAATACCAAAACCACACAAAGATATTACTAAGAAAGGGAATAACAGACAAATCTCCTTCATGAAAATTGGTACAAACATATTCAACAAAATACTGGCAAACTGAATCAAAGAGCACATCAGAAAAATTATCCAAGTAAGCTTCATTCCAGAGATACGGGGAACATTAAGCATTTGAAAATCTGTCACTATACCAAAAGCAATCTATAGATTCAATGCAATACCCATCAAAATCCCATCAAAATTCTTCACAGACCTTGAGAAAACAATAATCAACTTTATATGGAAAAACAAAAAACCCAGGATAGCCAAAACAATCTTATACAATAAAGGATCATCTGGAGGCATTACCATCCCTGACTTCAAACTCTATTACAGAGCTACAGTATTGAAAACAGCTTGGTATTGGCATAAAAACAGAGAAGTTGGCCAATGGAATCGAATAGAAGACCCAGACTTTAACCCACAAACCTATGAACACCTGATTTTCGATAAAGGAGCTAAAAGTATACAATGGAAAAAAGAGAGCATCTTCAACAAATGGTGCTGGCATAACTGGATGTCAATCTGTAGAAGAATGAAAATAGATCCATATCTATCACCATGCACAAAACTCAAGTCCAAATGGATTAAAGACCTCAATATCAGTCCAAACACACTGAACCTGATAGAAGAGAAAGTGGGAAGTACTCTACAACACATGGGCACAGGAGACCACTTCCTACGTATAACCCCAGCAGCACAGACATTAAGGGCAACATTGAATAAATGGGACTTCCTGAAACCAAGAAGCTTCTGTAAAGCAAAGGACACTGTCATTAAGACAAAAAGGCAACCCACTGACTGGGAGAAGATCTTCACCAACCCTGCAACTGACAAAGGTCTGATCTCCAAAATATATAAAGAACTCAAGAAACTAGACTGTAAAAAACTAATCAACCCAATTATAAAATGGGGCACTGAACTGAACAGAGACTTCTCAACAGAAGAAGTTCAAATGGCCAAAAGACACTTAAGGTCATGCTCAACTTCCTTAGCGATTAGGGAAATGCAAATCAAGACAACTTTAAGATACCATCTTACACCTGTTAGAATGGCTAAAATCAAAAACACCAATGATAGCCTTTGCTGGAGAGGTTGTGGAGTAAGGGGTACACTCATCCATTGCTGGTGGGAATGCAAACTTGTACAACCACTTTGGAAAGCAGTGTGGCAGTTTCTCAGGAAATTTGGGATCAACCTACCCCTGGACCCAGCAATATTACTCCTGGGAATATACTCAAGGGATGCCTTATCATACAACAAAATTATATGCTCAACTATGTTCATAGCAGCATTGTTTGCAATAGCCAGAACCTGGAAACAACCTAGATGCACTTCAATGGAAGAATGGATGAAGAAAGTATGGAATGAATATATATATATATATATATATATATATATATATATATATATATATTAGAGTACTACTCAGCAGTAAAAAAAAACAATGACTTCTTGAATTTTGCATGCAAATGGGCGGAAATAGAAAACACTATCCTGAGTGAGGTAAGCCAGACCCAAAAAGAGGAACATGGGATGTACTCACACATAATTGGTTTCTAGCCATAAATAAAGGACATTGAGCCAAAAAAAAAAAGAGGAACATGGGATGTACTCACACATAATTGGTTTCTAGCCATAAATAAAGGACATTGAGCCAAAACAAAAAGAAAGAAAAATCTGTCACTATAATCCACTATATAAACGAATTGGAAAAAAAAACCAAACACACGTTCAACTCATGAGATGCTGTAAAAGCCTTCAACAAAATACAACATCCTTTCAGGTCTTGGAGAAAGTAGTAATACCAGGAACATATCTAAACATAATAAAAGCAATATACAGTAAGCCAACATCAAACTAAATAGAGAGAAATTCAAAATAATCCCACTGAAATCAGTAACAAGACAAGGTTGTCCACTCTTTCCATATCTATTCAATATAGTACTTGAGGCTCTAGCTAGAGCAATAAGATAACAAAAGGAAATCAAGGGGATACAAATCAGAAGAGAAGAAGTCGGACTCTCACTATTTGCTGATGATACGATAGTTTACATGAGTGAGCCCAAATATTCTACCAAACAACTTAGACAACTCATAAACACTTTCAAGTAATGTTGCAGAATACAAGATTAACTTGAAAAAATTCAGTCACCTTCCTTTACACAGATGATAAATGGGCTGAGAAAGAAATCAGAGAAACAACACCCTTCACAATAGCCACAAATAACACAAAATATCTTGGGGTAACTCTAACCAAACAAGTGGAAGACCTGAATTTTAAGAAGCTTAAATCTTTGAAGAAGAAATTGAAGACACCACAAAGTAGAAAGATCTCCCATGTTCTTGGATAGGTATAATTAACATAGTAAAAATGGCAATCTTACCAAAAACAGTCTATAGATTTAATGCAATGTTCATCAAATCCCAACAAAATTCTTCACAGACCTCAAAAAAAAAATACTTAATTTTATATGCAAAAGCAAGAAAAAAAAACAAAAACAAAAACAACAACAACAAAAAAAAAAGATAGGCAAAACAATCCTGTACAATAAAGGAACTTCTGGAGGCATCACAATCCCTGACTTCACTTAAAACAGCCTGATATTGGCATTAAAACAGATAGGAGGGTGAATGGAAGACTCGGATATCAATATGTATACCTATGAACAACTGATTTTTGACAAAATATAAAATGGAAAAAGAAAAGCATATTCAATAACTGGTGCTGGCATAACTGGATATCAACATTCAGAGAATGAAAACAGATCCATATCTATTGCTGTGCTCAAAACTCAAATCCAAATGGATCAAAGACCACAACATACAACCAACCACACTCAATCTTATAGAAGAAAAAGTAGGAAGTAGTCTTAAACATATTGGTATAGGGGACCACTTCTTAAATATAGCCCCAGTAGCACAGACACTGAGAGTAATGATTAATAAATGGGACCTCCTGAACTGAGGAGCTTCTGTAAAGCAAAGGATATGGTCAACAAGACAAAATGGCAGCCTACAGGATGAAAGAAGATCTTCATTGATCCCACATCAGACAGAGGGCTGATCTCTAAAATAACAAAGAACTCAAGAAATTGGTCATGAAAACAAATAATCCAATTAAAAATGGAGTACATACCTAAACAGAGAACTCTCAAAAGATGAATCTAAAATAGCTGAAGGACACTTAAAGAAATGTTCAACATCTTAGCCATCAGAAAAATGCAAAATCAAAACAACTTTGAGTTTCTATCTTACACCTTTAAGATCAAAAACACCAATGACAGTTTATGCTGGAGGGGATGTGGGGTAAAGGGAACATTCCTCCATTGCTGGTAAAAGTGCAAATTTGTATAGCTGCTTTGGAAATCAGTATGGTGATTTATCAGAAAATTAGGAAATAACATACCTCAAGACCCAGCAATACCACGTTTGTGTATATACCCAAAAGATGTTGATTCATACCACAAGGACATGTGCTCAACTGGGTATATGTAACAGCCAAAATCTGGAAACAACCAAAATTCACCTAAGAGAAGAATGTATTAAGAAGATGTGGTTATTTACACAATGGAGAACTACATGTGGAGAAAAGAATCACATCTTGAAATCTGCAGGCAAATGGATGCATCTAGAATACATCATATTTAGTGAAGGAACCAAGACCCAGAAATACAAATATAATATGTACTCACTCATAACTGGCTTTTAGACATAAAACAAAGAAAAATCATCATAAAATTCACAATCTCAGAGAACCTAGGCAATAAAGAGGACCCTAAAAAGACATACATGGATCTAATCTACATTAGAAGTAGAAAAGGACAAGATTTCCTGAATAAATTGGGAGCAAGGGGATCATGGGAGAGGGTAGAAAGGGAGGGGGGAGGAAGGGAGGAGAGTGGAAAAAATATAGCTCAATAAAAAAAAATAAAAAACAAGAAAAATAATAAATCTTTGTTATATTCCAAAAAAGAAATATGTTTGATCACAAGATAATCATTTACTTGCTATCTATAACTTTATGCATTTGATTATTCAATTCCAAAGTATATTCTCAGAAAAATTTAACATTTTCATGTATCCAAGTTAAATACAAGGAATCTAAAATTCCAATGTCATCTTGTCTTATTCTAGTTAAGCATTTTCTGTAAACCAATTATTCTAGATAACTCTTGACAAGTGTAAAACAAAAATAAGTTGTTTGACTTACACATTTGTGACATATAATAGTAAAATTATAGGTATATTCTGCATATAATGAGGGAAGAATTACTGTATTAAGTATAGGGTAATTATCCAGCCATACCATTTTTGGGCACGTGCACAAAGGACTTAATAAATTACTACAGAAATACTTTTTCATTCGTAGTCATATTCATAATAGCAAGGAAATGGAAACACTCCAAATGCCTATGAACTGGTGAATAGATCATGAAACTGTGGTATAGTGGAATAACCTAGTAATTAGAAAAAATAAAATTATTGTATTTATATATGAGTGAGGGAACTGGAAGCAATCATCCTGAGTAAAGTATCTACACCGGAGACACAAAGGTACATATATTTTCTCAACTATGGATGGTAGCTTTGACTGTTCAAATGTTAAATTTGTTTAATTTGGAATACCCATAGAAGATGAGGCTTAACTAAGGAGTTATGGGGAAGGTTTCCAAGGGAAGGGAGAAAAACACTGGTACAAAGGTTTAAACAGGAACAGGAAGGGATAAATTGAGATAGGGAAGGATAAAGAAGAAAAATTGAGGTGGGATTAAAGAGATAAATAGCACTGAAGATCACTGATAAAAGCCATATGGAAATCTGCTTCTGTACAAGTTTCTGCACACTCACAGATACACATACATATACATACCTGTACACAGACACATACACACAGATACACATACACACAGACAAACACACATACATACACAAAGACACACATACGAACATGCACATACATACACACAAATACACATACAGTCACACACGAACATACACACAGACTCATTCATATACATGAACACAGACACATAGACACAAAAACACACAGACACACACAGACACATACACACAATCACATACACACATACACACAAACACACATACATATACACAGACACATGCACACACATCCACACAGACAAACACACATACAAATATGCAAACATGTACACACATAACTTTAATATAGTGTTACTCTATAACAGAGCAACAGTGCCACTACTAGTGATACTATGACGCTATGAGCTAACAACTGAAAGTCTATTGGCAGGAACAGGTTATTTCTTTTGAAATTCGTCAGTGATGCTCCATGGATACCCAAACATCATATGCTATGGTCTTCACTACTCTTCATAACTTAATGGTGATTCTCTAATTCTGAAGACAACACATACTTGACTCTGGAACATGCAGAAATCAAGACTGTACTCATCTGGAAGCATATTCCATAATGCTGAGCTTGCATAGTGTTAGAAGGTGCTATGCATGCTCTATTGGAAGAGAAAGGTAATAATTGATCTTACCTGTCTGTGAACACTGTGAGCTGCAATAATGAATGGTCTAGCAAGACATGCCCACTGGTGCAGTGATAGAAAAAAATATCATGGGTACCAGTCACTTTTTGATTTTATACATGTCATGTTCCACAGTATGAAACCCATATCTGATCCTGTCATCAGGACAAGAACCTATAGCTAGACAGTTCGTAGGTTCTAGAAGAAAAACCTACTTCTATTTGTCTGCTAAATGGTGATGATGTTAAACCACCTCCTTACAATTTTTCACTAAAGAAGTTTCTTTTTGCAGCAAAAACCATTCAAATTGTAACCCACAGCTCCCCAAGTTGAAGAGAATAAGACTATGTAATTATTAGTTCTCTAGAGAACATATATACCATACACCTTCCTCTGAAAGCTCGGGAATTATTGCAGAAAAGGGGAAGAAGGAACACAAAGCCAGAAATACTGGTTACAACGGAAGACTATCTTTAGGACACTGCAGGGTAGCTGCACTTGTGAACTCAGAGAGACGGTGACAGCATGCACAAGATCAGTGAAAGCTCAAGCCAGACAAAATCCAAGCATGGAGAAGGAGCTGAGCACCAAGTCCCACCTATAGTTTAGGAGATAATGACATTTTTTAGCTCTTGGGAAGGTTAGAATAATTTTTTAAAGGGAATAGTCCATTGTGTGTCAACTATGCTCTACCTGATGAAAAAAAACACATCTAAGAAATTTGGGTCAGCATAAGCTATTCTTGAAAGCCAACAAGAAGACACCAAGCTGGGTGGGTAGAGAAGAGAGTTTGTGTCTGATAAGTGCTGGTTGTGGTGGATATAATCAAAGTATGTTGTCTGATACTCACAAAGAATAAATAAAATACTTTAGAAAGTTAAACAATGTACCAAGAGTTTCTTACTATTATCTAAAGCCCAAAATATCAAGCCTATTTAACACACTTCCCTGCAGAAGAGTTTCCTAGAAAATCTGTCAGAACATCCCTTGAATTATTTCGTGTTCTTCTGGGCGTTTTGCCTTTTCTCGTGGTTACTGGAAAAATATTAGGAAACAGTTGGAAATGATGGAAGCAGAAAACAGAAAACAGAGTTAGAAAGCCCATTAAAGCAAGCACTTTGTTCTGTTGTCACTGCAGGAAGTGTAATGGATCAAGAATAAAGAGTAGAAAGAGAAGCAGGATGGGGTAGACATAATAACGGTTTACACAAAACCCAGTCAGCTGGTGAAACATTCAAGATGGCACACTCAGAGCTGAAACCCATGTTCACATGGGTTGATTGGCATCACAGACATTAGGGATCTGAGCCACCCCACTTGAGACAAAATCAGAGAACACTGCAGCTTTAGTTAAAGACATGCTGGTTTCACTTGCAGGCAGAAATAAACCCCTGTGGAACTTTACTGGAGGAAATGACCAGTGTGCTATATTAATTAATTCAGGTAATCCTATGTAGTTATTCTTAAGTATGTAGCTAAATAAAGAAGCCATAAAAGAATCACTTTGCTGCTTAGAAAATTTATTCAAATAAAAACATTTTGCAAATGATCTATTTCCATAATCTTTTTTGTATTTTAAAGTATTTCAAACTATATGCATATTTAATGATCAACACAAGAATTATTTTATCATCCAACTATTTTCCTTAAGGTCCATAAAGAATAAGGCTTAACATCTAGGCAGTAGCTCAAAGGTTCTTTTATATAACCCAATAACTATATTTTAAGATCTATTAGGAGGACAATAATTTATCCTGAGCTACAGATGAATTGTGAATAAAATAGATAATGAACACACATACACATGCACAGGTAGCTACACACAGACATGCATTCACACACACATGCACACTTCTGAAAATACAAGTGAAAGTAAATAGCATCAAGGGTGACAAGTCATTCATGTTGCATGGATATGATGATGTATTGAAATTCTGGTAGTGAGGTAATTCATGTAGGACCTAGCTAAATTAAAAACTGTGTCAATATGTCTTTCATGAACTATTATTTAGAATTACTTTTTAAAAAGTTCCATAGTCTTTAAAAATTTTATTAATTGTTTTATTTTACACACCAACCACAAATTACTCTCCTTCCTCTCTTCCTGTTCCCTTCCCCAAACACCCCTCTACCCCCCCCCCCCACACACAATCCGCTCCTCCATTCAGAAAGGGGCAGGCCTCCAATGGGAGTCAACAAAGCATGCTATATCACCTTAAGGCAATACCAAACACCTTCCCCTGTACAAAGGCTGGGTAAGGCATCCCACCATTGGGAATAGGCTCCAAAAAGTCAGCTTATGCACCAGGGACAGGTCCTAATTCCACTGTTAGGGGCCCCACAAACAGACCATGGTATGCAACTGTCAACCATATGCAGAGGGCCTAGGTCGATCCCATGAGGCACCCCAGCTATCAGTCTAGAATCTATGAGCTTTCATAAGCTCAGGTCAGCTGTCTTTGTGCCACCCCCAACCCCCATCATGACCTTAATTCCTCTCCTTGCTCATGCAATCACTCCTCCCTCTCTTCAACTGGACTCCTAGAGCTTGGCTGTGGATGACTGCATCTGCTTCCATCAGTTACTAGATGATGGCTCTCGGTTGACAATGAGGGTAGTCACCAATCTGATTACAGGAGAAGACCAGTTTAAGCATCCTTTCCACTATTGATAGGAGTCTTACCTGGGGTCATCCTTGTGGATTCCTGGCAGTTTTCTTGGCATCAGGTTTCTCCCTAACTCCATAATGGCCACCTCAATCAAGATATCTCTTTCATTACTCCCCCACCATCCCACCCTCAACTCGACCAACCTGATCCCTTATGTTCTCATCCCTTGTTCCTTCCCCTCCACCCTCACCCCTGCCTCCAGTTTTCCAAGGAGATCTCATCTATTTCCCCTTCCCATGGAAATTCATGTGTCTGTCTTAGGCTCCTTTTTTTATTACCTAGCTTCCCTGATGCACTGTAGTATCCTTTGATTTACATCTAATATCCACTTATGAGTGAGAACATACTGTGTTTGTGTTTCTGGGTCTGGGTTACCTCACCCAGGATGTTTTTTTTTTTGTTTTTGTTTTGTTTTGTTTTGTTTTGTTTTTTTCTGGTTTCATTCATTGCCTGCAGATTTCGTGATGTCATTGTTTTTTTTTTTTTTTTCCACTGAGTAATATCCCATTGTGTAGATTATAACATTTTCCTTATCCAGTCTTCAACTGAGGGGCATCTAGGTTGTTTACAGGTTCTGGATATTACAAATAATGCTGCTATGAACATAGTTGAGCAAGTGTCCTTGTGATATTACTGAACATCCTCTGAGTATATGCTTTAGACTATATAGCCGGGTCTTGAGGTAGATTGATTCCCAATTTCCTGAGAAACCACTGTATTGATTTCCAAAGCAGTGGTTTAAGTTTGCACTGTCACCAGCAATGGAGGAGTGTTCCCCTTACTCCTCATCCTCTCCAGTAGAAGCTGCCATCAGTGTTTTTGATCTTAGCCATTCTGACAGATGTAAGATCGTATGTCAGAGACTTTTTGATTTACATTTCCCTGAGGGCTAAGGATGTTGTACAATTTCTTAAGTGTGTCTCAGCCATTTGAGATACTTCTATTGATAATTCTTTGTTTAAATCTGTACCCCATTTTATAATTAGATTATTTGGTTTTGATGTCTATTTCAAATTTGATAATTCCACCAAAGTAATTAAAACTCTTCCTGATGCATGGTGGATAACGTTTGAGAGATGTTCCTATTGGATGTTTGTGGAGCACGTTAGAATATTGCTAGGAAAAAAAAGAATTATGTATTATTCCTGCTAGTTGCCCCAAGTCATGTTCAAACAACACATTGCATCTTCATTTAGAAAGAAGGAGATGAGGTTTTGTTTCTAAACTAGTCACTGTGGTATATTTAGGTATGCCACATCCTCCTCAGCACAATTCTATTGAGTTCCCAACTTAGCCTTCCAGTAAGAAGTATTCCTGCTTCTTTGATAAATTCTTCCTAGTCTCATGTAAACTCCTTTGATGGAGCATTGTCTCTCACCCTTCCCTAGACCTCTCTCTACTTTCTTGGAGAGCTGACTCAGTGTTTCACTCTGGTGAAAATCACCAAAACCACCAGCGATTGAGCAATTTCTCCTGTCTTCTTTTAATGGCATGAGTGACTTTCCTTAATTCCAGTTAATTATTAAACGGGAATTATAAATTAGCAGAACTTATCAAATAAATATTGCACCATAGCAATTAGCCTCAGACATATACCATGTTGTTGGAAAACTATAATTTGATTTGGTTATTTTAATAGCCACATGAAGAAAACTGTCTTATTCATCATTTTTATAAACTGAAGCCCAAAATGTAGAGAGTGTTGAATTGTTTAAAAATGCTAGAGGCAAAATGTGTATTACATGCATGGGTCAGTAATTAAAATGAAAAGGGAGGTCCTCCGAGTTTCATTTCAGGGCTAAATGTAGAGCAGCGCCTCCATTCTACTGTAATTCTTTTCCTAATATCGAATTCAGGACCTCATTTTGTGAAAATAAAACAACTGTGTTTCTAAGAGGCAAAAATAATAAATTAAGAAGCATAGCTACAATTATGGAAATGAGTCTATTAAATTTCACATCTTATGAGGACCCAATTGTGTTTGTTATCTAAGGCTAATTATAGTAATGAGATTGTTAAAACATGATTTAAATCACCAAAATCTATCCTTCACACTTTAATTAAATTATTATTACTTTATAATTTCACAGATTGCTTAAGAATGAATCACGAAATAATATTCCTGTAATACAAATATCTACCTCTGCTTGGTACAGAACATCTGTGTGGTAGGAATGGTTTAAGCCAATCTGGTTTCAATGTTGTAAACACTTCACTTTATCACTAGGCACTGAAATGGATTTTCTGTATTCATTTACACAAATGGTTGAACGTGGAGGACTGAAGGAGCTTTCTTCACTAGGTAAAGCTGTAAGTATGGCTAAGTGCTTTATTAAAAATAGTAGTTAATAGTTGCATTTGGTTCAGTTGTTTTTTCTCATTTTTATTATTTTTTGAGTTTTCATACACTTTATTATGATTATATTCATCCCCTTGCCCAGCTTTGCCCAGATCCAGCCACTTCACTATCTACCCATTGTGTCCGTTTTTTAAACCTACATAATGCAGTTTGTTTTGTTGATATACCCTTGAAACCCAGCGGAGCAAACTCCAAATTTTGCATATCATGTCTGACTTCAAAGTGCTCTTTATATCTCCAGCTTGTTCAACTCTGTTGTCTATAACAAACTTTTCTCTCTAGAGCTGATCCTGTTAGGAACTTTTTCTTTGGGAGCAATCCCACAACTTCAGCATCTCCAACATCTTGGGGTATCCAATGTGATCCATTTATCATCAGGTATTTCTTTAAACATTTTAGCTCTTTGAGGACAGGACTTGGCTCCAATAAAATATTTCCTGCTGCTCCTTTTATCCTCAAACTACATTTTGCAATTTTTTCTTGCTCTAATTACTTATCCCTTTGCATTGTAGATCTTCATAAGAGTGATCACTAATAACCACACCCACATGACAAAGTAAATATTCCACAGTCTTAGCAGCCTTTGCATTGTAGATCTTCATAAGAGTGACCACTAATAACCACACCCACATGACAAAGTAAATATTCCACAGTCTTAGCAGCCAGGGTAATTTACCCAAAACTCTTTAATTTAGCCTCAGGCAAATTATTTAGGGGAAGGGATAAATGAAGCCTCAGGTTTTTTTTTTTATTTATTTATCTTTTTATCTATCTATCTCTATCTATCTATCTATCTATCTATCTATCTATCTATCTATCTATCTATCTATCTATCTATCTCACTTTGCAAAAGCATTGCAAGAATGATCTCTAGTCCAGGGCTAATACTCTTTCCCTCTGAAAGTTCTTTGCTTGGCCACTATAGCTCACATTGTTCTTAGCACTGCTGTCTGTGGTCCTGCCAGCAGGGCCTATTACGTAAGTCACACATACAGTGTTAGACTGACTTTCAAATCCAAACTCCCCAAGTCTTTGGTACTCCTTCAACAAACAGCATGCCTAAACTTTTCCCAGCAATGCCCCACTCTCGGTGCCAACATCTGTCTTACTGTTCTATTACTTGAAAAGGTATTCTGATCATGGTAATGCTTATTAAAGGAAGTATTGACTTGGGGGCATGCTTACAGTTCCCGAGGGGTTGTATAGGATTATTGTGGTGGGAAGCAGCCAGGCATGGTCCTGGAGAAGTAACTGAGAGCTTTACTTCCTGATGCACAAGAAGCAGGCAGAGATTGAGATACTGGGACTGCTGTAGGCTTTTGGAACGTTGAAGTTACTCCCAATGACACACTTCTTCCAAAAGGCCACACCTACTCTAACAAGGCTGCTGAAACAGTGCCTCTCCCTAGTGACTAAGCATTCAAATATATGAGCCTACAGGTACCATTCTCATTTAATCTACCATATGAGATTAATCTCATATGCCTCCATACCTTGCTAATGCGTCTATACTATTGGGGTGTGACCTTCCACTGCACCATGGTCAATCCAACACAGCCTACATCTTTTAAGAAGTCCCTCTCCCAGAACCTGTTATTTACCAATAGTTTCTAATATAGGTATGGAATTTCTTGTCCACTTACCATATCCGTGGTGAAGATGCACAGATCTTATGCATGGTCTCACAACTATCATGAATTCACATGAGCAACTGTCTTGCTGTGTCAAAAAAATACTGGTTACATAAAGTCATTCATAGGCTCTGTAGCCTACAATCTTTCCCTATTCTTTTCAGCAAAGATCACCGAGCTTTTGAGGTAGAGACTGTGTGGGGGTGTTCTTTCCCTCCAGGCCTGTCCAGCCATCATTCTGAGAGGGAAAAGAGGCAGAAGGGTGACAGAAAGCTTTCTATATTGCACTTGAGCAGGAAAGGAGACAGTGCTCGGAAATACAGACTTCTGTGAATCAGCTCAACTTTATTCCAGAGCATAAAGAATATATAGGATAAAAGAATGTGGGAACAAATGACAGCATGTGCCCATCGCAAAGGAATTTGTACGTAGTGGTTGGGTCCTCTCAAAATGGCTACAGCACTTGCCTAATAACCATGTGCATCAGTCATCTTGGGGAGCCGCCAGGCTATAGTAGACCACAACCTCTGATCAGCAGGGCCTTCCGACAGGAATTGGGATACATATGTCTTGCTAAAGGCTGAGAATTCTGAATTCTCTCATCTGATGCCCGTGGTGATGCATCAAAATAAAAATATCTCATATTCTAAGAGACTCAAACTTGGCTATACCTCACAAGCAGAGTTAAGAATACACATTGAGATCACTTCAGACTAAAAACTGCTATTCTGTTAAGTGAGGGGAAGGGTGGGAATTGTTTCAAGATGTTTTTGAAATCAGGATATCAGTGAACTAAAAGTTTCTTCCTTTGATCATAGAGAAAACCATTCCTTGAACACTAACTTTTTGTAGATCAAAAAGATTTCCATATTCCATTTATTCTGTAATTTTTTAACAACCAAACTTTAGCTCCTTAACAAATATCAAATCACTCACTGACTTGGCTGATTTTTAAGCAATATTTTATTAATGTTTTAAATATTTATATCACATATTTTGAACATATTTCCTTCTTCCTTTCCCCCTAAGTCTTCGCATATTTAATTCATCTTGTATTATTTTCGTATGAAGTTCTCCTTCTCCTGCTCCTGGTTTTCTTGCTCCTCCTTCTCTGATTGTCCTCCCTCTCCACTTCCACCTCCTCCTCTTCCTCACTTCTTTTTTCTTCTCCTCCTTACTTTTCCTCTTCCTTCTTCATCTTCAAAAGAAAATATTTTGCATCATATACTGCAGCAGATGTCCTGGGCCTTTTGCACTTACACATACAATGTTTCTGCCTCTTCTTCGACAATTGCTCATAAGTTTTAGATTGTGGGGGCTATCTGCAATAGATACCCTGCTGCATGTTGACCAGTGGATTTCTGTCTGCTGCAGAAAGAGTCTTCTTTTATGAGGGTTGAATGTTACATTTATCTGTGGGTAAACATTATTTAGAAGGCTTCCAGTTCAGATCTAGATATATTTCTCTGCATTCTTTGTCAGTATGCTATAATTTCATGTTGGATTTGCTTCCTATATTCCCTTCTTGCATTCTATACCTCAGAAATCATATTTAACTTACATTTAATATATTAATCATTATAATTTATTATATAATATATTATATATATATGCATGTGTATGTAAGTGTTCATATATATGAAGGTTCACATAGAAATACATAAATGTGGAGGCTGGAAGTTGGTGTCCAATGTTTTAATTAGGGATTCTATTGCTACAGTGAAACACCATGACCAAAATTCAAGTTGAAGAGAAAGAGTTTATTTGACTTATACTTCCACATTGCTGTTTATCATCTAAGGAAGTCAGGACAGGAACTCAAACAGGGCAGGAACCTGGAGGTAGGAGCTGTTGCAGAGGCTATGGAGGAGTGTCGCTTACTGACTTGATCATCATGTCTGTTCAGCCTGCTTTCTTATAAAACTCAAGACCACCAGTTCAAGGATAGAAGCACCCACAACAGGCTCAGCCTTCCCCCATCAATCACTAATCAAGAAAATGTCTTACACCAGGATCTTATGGAGGCATTTTCTCAATTGAGAGTCCCCCTTTTCAGTTTGTGTGTCAATTTTACATAAGAGTAGCAATCACATCCAAGAGTCTTTCTCTCATTCTCAATTTTATTTTATGGAGACAAGGTCTTTTACTGAAGACAGAGAATGCTAATTCTGGGCATTCTGGATCTCTAGGTTGCTCCATGGATCCTTTCTCTGTTGCCTGGTTGTCAGGATTATAGTGGGCAGCTGTAATTGTCCTGATTTTCACTTGGGTTCTGAATATTTAAACTGTTGTGCTCAGGCTTCTAGAGCAAATGCTTTGTCTGCTCCTTCATCTCACAGTTCTCTCATTACTCTTAAACAACATCCTGGGGATGTTCTATCGGGAACTCACCAAGGCCAGCTGGCCTGGGTCTGAAAAAGCATGGGATAAAATCGGACTCACTGAACATAGCGGACAATGAGGACTACTGAAAAATCAAGAACAGTGGCAATGGGTTTTTGATCCTACTGCACGTACTGGCTTTGTGGGAGCCTAGGCAGTTTGGATGCTCACCTTACTAGACCTGGATGGAGGTGGGTGGTCCTTGGACTTCCCACAGGGCAGGGAACCCTAATTGCTCTTAGGGCTGTCGAGGGAGGGGGAATTGATTGGGGGAGGGGGAGGGAAATGGCGGGGAGGAGGCAGAAATCTTTAATAAATAAATAAATAAATTTAAATAAGTAAATTAAAAATAAATAAATAAATAAATAAATAAATAAATGATGGGGAAAAAAATCCTGTGATGATAATGTCTTCCTGTTTCTGCCCATTTAGCAAAATTCTGATGCTATGTCAAGCTCTTCCCCAATAGCTGTGTTTTTAGTGTTGTTTTCTTGGACTTACTATACACTATGAAGTGATGTCGTCTTTTTTTTTTCATTTTATGTGATATTTTTGTTCTGTAAGATAGATAGAAAGTTTGGTTTTCTACATTTTACTGAACTCTTTACCACTCGTTGGATTCTTTCATTCCTCCCTTCTCCTCCTTATGTTATTATTCTTACTTTCTATATTATTATGTTTACATTATGTTTATTATGTTATTATTATGGGGACAGTAAATTAGTTTATATTTTTATCCTTAGCCTAAAATCATTATTGGTACTTTTAACAGAAGTCAGTAATTTTTTATTGAAAAACAAAAAGTGTATAGGAGCAGGGAAGAAGATATCTACATTAAGGGAGCCATTTTAGGGTTGGCAAGAGGCTTAGCTCCAGAATTCCCCAAGAATGTCCCCTTTATTGTGTTCAGGGGCAGATTATATAGAGATAGCCACTCCCCAGCCAAACCCACCAGAAACCACTCTCCTGCCATCAGGAACTCCTGAAGGTCTCCTGCTCAGACAGAGCAGCTATAGGCACTCAGATCAGGAGAAAACAAGTTGTTTACAAAAAATTGAGGATCTGGGGTCTCACTGCTCCCAACAATTGATAAAGGCACTGGAACTTGTTTCAACTGCATGTACTGGCTTTTTGGGACCCTAGTCTATTTGTCTATTTGGACGTAAAGCTTCCTAGGACTGGATGTGGGGGTGGTGAACTTCCCACAGGGCAGGGTTCCCTGCCCTCTCTTAAGGAGGAGGGTGAGGGAGGAGGGTGAGTGGGGGAGTGGCAGGGGAATGGGAGGAGGGGAGGAAGTGTAAATTTTTTGAATGGAAAAATAAATAAAAAAAGGAAAAAAATGGAAAAAAATAAAATCAAGAAGAGGAAAAAAAAAGAAAATTTGCCAATATAACTTATCAAAAGTGTATCATTACCTTCTAGCTTTGTCTTTGAAATAAATTTAATAATAAATTCACCGCTGTCAATTTTTTGTTTGAGCCAAGCTCAACCCACCCATCGTTTTAGATCATAAATACATATTACAAAAAGCACAATGAATTGTTTCTGTCAACTTTTAATGTTTAATGTGTCATTAAAATATTATATTTTCCTTTTTACCTACAGGGGAGAAATATTTTTAATGGGGGATAAAATCCAATTTCTGTGGGTCAATCTCAATATCTGAAATTAAAACTTAAACATAGGAATATCAAAATAGAAAAGTGAAAGACTAATTGAAAGGAACAAATCAGAAAAAAATGAAGCAATAGTAACTCATAAACTTACTAAAGCAATGACAGGCACAAAATCATAGACCTAGAGAGTTCATAGTACACCAAACAGGAAAGTTGGAAGTGCATCAAGAAATGTGTAATTGTGTGCAATGTAATAAAAAAATCTTTAAAGTGAAGATTGTTAAGTAAGCTAATGGGTAGGAGAGCTATTTACCTAGAAAGCCACAGGCTTCAAGTCGGAAACTAGAGGAGAAAGAAAATACTGTTGTAAACTCTAAAATATTGTAAGGATGTGCAGCTGTTATTATTATTTGTAGAAAAATCCATAAAAATTGCAGAGAAGAGTGGAGAGTGAACTCAGAGGTTAAGAACATAAACTTCTATTGCAGAGACTCTAAGTCTGATTCCAGTATATACGTAGTATGGTTCACATTTGCCTGTAAATTTATCTCTAGAAATGTCAGACACAGCAAATATCGATGAGAAACTACACATATTTTCACTTATTTATGGACAGACACCCACACATCATTTAAAATAAAATCAAATTTAGAGATATATTGACATCTGCGTCGGTAGACAAGCCAAAAAAGAAATAATTCATTAACAACTGAAATTCAAAAATGAAACAGGAGACAGGAAAAGGTGGACTATGGGAAAGGAACGTGACATAGCTAAGAATCCCCCTAAAGACAAGAATATCCACATGGTGATTTAAATAAATTTATGAAAAATATAAGAAAGTATGTGAGAGAGAAACCTTCAATACAGAAGAATTACAAAGCTCTTATCTAGACGCAGTTCCCTAAAGAGGTTGAGCATAGCTCCTGGGAGTTCTGTGATATCATGCATGTTCAGTACCATGGCCAAGTCTCCCAGGAGCAACTAGTAAAGAAAACCTCCCATGCCCAGAAACAAGATTATAGGTTATACACAAGAAAGGGATATATTTGTGGGTCACTTTACAATGGAAAATCATAGAAAAATAATGTCTCCTCTGAAAAAAAAAAAAAAAAAAAAAAAAAAAAAAAAAAAAAAAAAAACAAGGAGAACATGAGCATTTATGAATGAATCAGTTAACAACATGCTATCTTGATTTTATGTGATTAAAAAGTCTGCTTCTGTGATTTCTCTTTATGAAGTCCTTGAATCCAACTTAGGTAAAAAAAAAAATTTCAAGAAAAGGACTTCGAAAATAAACCTGTCCATGAATCATTCAAACTACCATGGTCATAAAAGTAGAGTATTTGTGTGAATTGCCAGAGCAAAAAAACAAAAAAAAAGAAAAGAAAAGAATAAAAACTAAAGACATCATAAACTTTGGTTATAGGACCTAGAAAAATTACACATGGGTCAAACTTTCTCTGTCTGTCTATCTGTCCATCTGTCTGTGTTGGCTAGTGTTCATAGTACCCAGAAGTTGCTATGCAGGCTGCTGAGGGAATTAAATCATAAAGTGTCTCACACAGCTGTAGACCAGGTATTCACAGTACTGAACAGCAGAACATCATATGCTCAATGATGCAATAGTGATAAAGACATATTGATGTAACCAGCTTCTTTGTGGTTGTATTAGAGACTCATCCCATGTAAGGACTTACATATCTGGAACTATAAACATGTTCAACTAGCCGGACAGGGGTTGCACACACCTTTTATTCCAGCACTCAGGAGGCAGAAGCAGGAGGATCTCTGTGAGTTTGCAGATAGTCTGGTCTACAAGACTAGTTCCAGGAAAGGCTCCAAACTACAGAAAAACCCTGTCTCAAGCACCCACACCAACTAAACAAAACAAAACAAAACAAACAAACAAACAAAAAACCAAAAACCTATTTAACTATCTATGGCTACAGAGGTTATCTGTCCAAGGTGGGGTATTTGAAACAAAATATTGTTTTCAAATGGAAATGTTGCCAAGTTTACTTTTTTTATTTAATTTTTTAAAATTTATTTATTTATTAAAAATTTTCACCTTCTCCCCTCCTCCCATTTTTCTCCCACTGGTCCACTGCTCCTCCCCCTCCCTCTCCAGTCTTAAAAGAAGTCAGGGTACCCTGCCCTATGGGAAGTCCAAGGCCCTCCCCTCTCCATCCAGGTCTAGGAAGCTGTGCATCCAAACAGACTAGGCTCCAAAAAAGGCAGTACATGCAGTAGAATCAAAACCCAGTGCCATTATCATTGGCTTCTCAGTCAGCCCCCATTGGCAGCCACAGTCAGAGAGTCTGGTTTGATCACAGTTCCTTCAGTCCCAGTTCAGCCGGCCTTGGTGAGCTCTCTTTAGATTAGTCACACTGTCTCAAGTGGGTGGACGCACCCCTCGCGCTCCTGACGTTCTTGTTCATCTTCTCCCTCCTTCTGTTCTTCATCTGGACCTTGGGAGCTCAGTCCAGTGTTCCAATGTGGGTCTCTGTCTCTGTCTCCATTCATCGCCCGATGAAGGTTCTATGGTGATATTCAAGATATTCATCAGTGTGGCTATGGGAGAACGCCAGTTCAGGCACCCTCTCCTCTGCTGTCCAAGGACCTAGATGGGGACATCCCCTTGGACACCTTGGAACCCCTCTAGAGCCAAGTCTCTTGCCAACCCTACAATGGCACCCTTAATTAAGATATCTTCTTCCCTGCTCCCATATTCGCCCTTCCTCCATCTCAACCATCCCCTTCCCCCAACCTCTCCCTAGTCCTCCCCTTCTCCCTTCTCTCTCTCCCTTTCCCTTCCCCCCACCCCATCCCAACCCCTTGCTCCCAACTTTTGCCTGACGACCTTGTCTACTTCCAATTTCCCGGAAGATAAATATATGTTTTTCTTTGGGTTCACCTTATTATTTAGTTTCTCTAGGATTCTACTCAGCAGTAAAAAACAATAACATCTTGAATTTTGCATGCAAATGGATGGAAGTAGAAAACAATTTACTGAGTGAGATAACCCAGACCCAAAAAGATGATTATGGCATGTATGTACTCACTCATTAGTGGATTCTAGCCATAAACAAAGGAAGTTGAGCCAAGTTTACTTTTAAATATCCATGTTTATACTAAGCAATTAGTGCCATGCTAAGCCTGGGGCAGAAAAGTTTCATTTTGCAGAGACTGAGAGTTAATGTAGAGACATATGTATTTAAAGTGCTGAGAATAAATAGCTGTTGATGCTTAACTCTAAACGAAATAGCTACATCACTCTGCAAAAGTCCAGACATCATAGAACAGAACAAAAAGAACATCAGAGACCAGAGGTGAAAAAGGAGTTCTATGCCATGATGCCATCCAGATACTTACTATTTCTAATCATGACCACTAGAATCGGATACCTGAACAAAACTGAGCCCTTTGTCATCCAGTCACAGATAGAAGCCTGACCTGGAGGTTTCAGTGCTTCCTGAGAAGAAATCAACTGGTAATGGTTGCTATGGGGTGGGGAACTAATTTGAAATGGGGATAGGAAGGAAAGGAAGAGATATAACATGGCAAATAAAGATGAATATAATCATTTCAGATTGCATCAATGTATGGCACTGTCCAAAACAGAAGTAAACTGTCTTCATGCTTGGTAATGGTAAATTTGTAAACCAATTTCTTTTTTTTAATTGATTTTTATTGAGCTCTACATTTTTCTCTACTCCTCTCCCTGCCTCTTATCTCCCCTTGCACCCTCTTCCATGCTTCCAATTTACTCAGGAGATCTTGTGTTTTTCTACTTCCCATGTAGATTAGATCTATGTTTGTCTCTCTTAGGGTCCTCATTGCTGTCTAGGTTCTTAGGGATTGTGATTTGTAGGCTGGTTTTCTTTGCTTTATGTTTAAAAACCACTTATGAGTGAGTACATGTGATTAATTGTCTTTCTGTGTCTGGGTTACCTCACTCAAAATGATATTTACTACCTCCATCCATTTTCCTGCAAAATTCCAGATGTCATTATTTTTTTCCGCTGTGTAGTACTCCATTGCATAAATGTACCATATTTTCCTTATCCATTCTTCGGTCGAGTTAAACCAATTTCTTATTGAGTCTAATAATGCTAACATAATGTTCAATTTATTCATCAATTAACAAAGAAGTCAGAAATAAAACAAAACAAAAGGTGTAAAACATCTGTGACACGAGGAAGGGATTGGGAGAGGAGATGTTTAAGGAAGAAAGTGTTCCTTTAGGATGGTGGCCATAGTTGGAAAATAATTTGGCCCTAATAATACCACCCAAATCCATAATTAGAAGTGATTAAATAGTGTGTTTATGCTCCTTAAATTTGCTAAATATAAACGCATGATACTTAATTCCCTTGAGATTTAAAAAAAATCTCTAAATAATTCTTTTGTCAGAAAACTGAACTATAACATACATGATACAGATCTCAGATTTCATCACAGTATATATTTTCTGGCATAGGACTGAGAAGACCCAAAAAACAAGCAAACCACAGGGAACAAACCCTCTTGAAGAAGGATCTGCTGAGATTATGTCATAAAAGTCTGATTAGATGTGTTATTATCTCCTCATGAATTCTACATAGCACACCAATGTTTAGAACCAAGCTCACTTCGCCACATTCTGAACACTTTCATGGTTAAATGTCCTATTCACAAGTAATGTTCGAATTCTGACTTCTATACATGTTTTCTATACTGACATAGCCTTACATTATGTGTAGTAAGACATATTTTTGTGCTTGAAGTCTTTCTCACACTGCCTGGAATTTCCAAGTGATGAAGCAGCAAAAAAAAAAAAAAAACATTGTGTTATTTTCTAATCCTTCATCCATCTTTTTATCCAAGTGATTTAAAGTGAAATTTATATTTGGAGAATCTATTGACCTAATTATCTAAGCTTTAATATATAGTAAATTTCAGCCATAATGTATTTCTTGATTCATGTATAACTTACCACATAAATGGCCTAGGTCATCCATTATTTTAGACTTCTTGCCTGGGTTCACTTATATCAAGAGGTATATGGCAACGATTTAAAGACTTTCTGTTGATTTTTCTCATTATAAGTCATCCTTACATCCCAACTTTATGAGATGATAGTATTGCAAATTAGTTAAGCCCACGGTGGGGTAAAACCAGAAATACCTTTTATGTTTGTCATTTAAGAAATAGCTTAATACTTCCACAACAGAGAACATATTACCAAGAACAAAATATAACTTCTGAATATCTTCAGAAATAAAGTCCCAAAGAGGAAAACGTGTACCTTTTGATTCAGGTTATATGAAGAGTGAAGAATGATTGACAAACAGAATCTTATCTAACAGTAATAAACTGGGAGATTTAGCCAAGCCAGTTAATTCAGGTTCTTCTTGGCATTTCTGTCATTACTCATTTCCCTCAGTGACACAGCAGGGACACCTTTCACATGAAGGTCTTATGAACTCCACTCAAGGGCTGTTTGTAAGATAATTATTTTGGCCAGACTTTACACAGAAAGATGAAATAAGGTCAGAGAGTTTTCTTTGCAGCTACTTCTCTTTCTCAGTTTCAATCAACTTCGATTAGGATTCCAAAACATTCTGCTTGACTTTCTTGTGTTGAAACCCAACATGTCTCATACCTAGATTCAAATAGCCTCCGTTCAACTCCTGCTCCACTATCAGAAAAATGACCAGAATAATTTATTCCATGCACCAAGTTCTCATCTTGATGGTAGTGTGACAAGTTGATGATAGTGCCCATTTCCTAGGCCCTTGCCATTGCATGGCATCATTTCTTGAAGCATGGAGGACTATTTCTGGATTGCATAGGGGCTGTGCTGGATAAGTACATTATCTTGGTCAAATGACTCATTGCTTTAAGAACATGTCCCAAATTAGTAAATGTTCTTAACACCATACTTTTTTCTTAGACAAGTGGAATATAAATACCCAAGACCCCAAATGTCTTGTTTTCTTCATATTCTTCTTTTATGGCGCTTATTTCTGAACTGGCATGAATCCAATAGTGACATATACCTTTAATTTTGTTTGTCTAATTTGCCTACTATTTGCCTGACATGAACATTCTCTTGCTATGTACTGTAATTGCCACCAAATTCCACAAAGAAATATTATTAAAATAAATAAACTGTTCTTTGATACTTTTTCTATTTTTCACAGAAATAGTAGAAACATTCTAAAACGTTTTCAGCAACACAGAAAATTGCTGAGTAGTAATGTTGAGCAGAAAGAACAAAGAAATTAATATTTTCTTTCCTTCAAAATGTACTAAAAGTATAGTGAGCAAAACAATGTGGTGTGGCACAAAACTAGATACATCCACCAATAATAGAAAAGAGACCCTTAGAGTTAAGTATGTTGCCATGGTACCATGTTGGGCTGACCTCTGTCAGAGTCTCACTTTGACAGGTTCATCTGTTCTTGGGTAAGGGTGTGTGTATTAGGAATGTTAGTCAGAAAATTAAAACAAGGATGCAAAAGAAATATACGGAGACACAAAATAGAGTTAGAGGGTAACCCAGTGAATACTGACTCACCCATATGTTGATTTTTCATATGTTTTATATATCCCAATCCAAAAAGGGGGAAGAAGACAAGTCTTCTTTATTGTGATACAAACAAGGACCAAATTTAATTACCCCTTCAATACCTGAAATATCAAATAACTGTATCCTGAGTTAAGTATTCTGTTGTTTAGGCAGGACATGCAGTGACCACATCTTAGGCCAAACATCCTGTAGGTAGCCACACCCTGGGTCAAACCTCCTCTCATAACCTTGAAGGAGCAAGAATAGGCCTGACCTTTCCGAACTTTAGTCAAAGTGAAACAGATCCACATCCATGGGCCCCAACAGTACCATACTTACAACTAATTGTCTTTGGACATACATTGAAATAAAACATTAATTTAAATCAATGATCATTAGAAAATTTTATAATCACATGAAGAAGAAGGGGAACTAAGAATTAGTCTTACACAATATGAGCTTAAAATGTTTGAAACACTTACATAGAGTGCCTAAAGTTATAAACTCCTAAAAGAGAATGCATAAAATCAATGCATCTAGACACAGCAAGAGGAAGACTGTTTTTGAGATTCCAAAGCATAAGTGAACCAGCAATAAACAAAATAGAAGCATATCAAAACCAAGCCTTCCACACAGCAACATGAAAAAATCAGTGAAGGAAAGACATAGCTTAAAAGATAAAATAGTTTCATCTATCGGTCTTTCAAAGGGCTTGCATTTAACATACATAAAGAACCTCAGAATTTCAATACATAAAAATTCAAATAACATGAGTGATGCAAAGTGCAATGGTTTTAACTAGACATTTCTCATTTTTCCCAACAAGTATAGAAAAAAACTAAAATATCAGTAATATCCAGAGACATGCAGATAAAACCCAGCCAAAAATCACCTAATTCCAATGAGAATGGCTGTGACCTAAGAAGAAAAAATGAAAAATTCTTGAAAAGACAGAATGGAAAAGGAACTTTTGTCTGCTGTTTGTAGACAAAAATATGAATTACAGCAAGTGTTTAAGTTACTTTTCTCAATGCTGTGACAAAATATATGTGAAAGGCAACTTAAGAAATGCTCATTTTTGCTCACAGTCTGAAAGTTTAGTTCTTCGCGGTGTCCAACTCTTGTTGGCAGGAGCCTGAAACAGCTGGTTTCATTATATTCACAGTAAGGAAGCTGATAGTGATAAACATGGGTACAGAATTCATGTCTTCCTTTATTTCCTTTCAGGACTCCAGCCTATAGAATAGTGCAACTCTGTTTTATGGTAGGTCTCATTGCTTTAAGTAGCTGTCTAGAAACTCCTTCACAGGCATTCCCAAATGTTTATCTCTCGGTAAGTTTAGATCCTGTAAAGATGATAATCAATGTTATTCTAGAAAGCAGTTGGTAAAATCATTCACAAAAATTTAAAATAGGGATACCGAACAATTTCTCAAACCCCTACTTGATATATACTCAAAGTAAATTAAATCAGTATGTCAAAAATACATCTTCACTTCCACGTTTATTTTAATGCTACTCACAATAGCCGAGGTTTCTAGTAACACTTTAAGATAAAAAAAATAGTAGTAAATATAAACAGAGTGAAAATTCTTTCTCAAAACAAGAAATGAAGCCTCTCAGGATGAAACTTAAATGAAATAAACCAGGCACCAAAATACAACTACCACGTGACCTCATTCTAGTGGAATCCAACAACAACAACAACAAAAACTCATAAAGCTTCATGATGGGAATGGTTATAATAGGTAAGAAAAAGAAGGTGTTAGGGAGAAACAGGCTGATTGACTGGTATTCTAAATTATAGATGAAGGGAAGCCAGTCATTGCGCAGTAGGCTGATCACTTTCAAAACGTCAGAAAGCAGGTCCTGGGATGCTTCGCCTCAAAGGAATGATGAGTACTTGAGAAGATGGATACATTTGACCTGATAAAGCCATTATGTAATTGTACAAGTAATAAAACCACCTTACCTATTCTATGTAAAGTTTTCACTTCAAATTTTACAATTGTTTTGTTTTGTTTTGTTTCTCGAGACAGGGTTTCTCAGTAGCTATGGAACCTATCCTGGAACTAGCTCCTGTAGACCCCGCTGGCCTCGAATTCACAGAGATATGCTTGCCTCTGCCTCCTGAGAGCTGAAATTAAAGGCATGCGCCACCAGTACTTTGCCAAATTTTAGATTTTATGTTCATATATAAACACTATAGAAGTATATCTGTATTGAAACCACTTTATCATGTTTATATGCATAATTCTAACTTCTAACTTTAATTTTTTTTTTTTTTGCTGCAATCACACAAGGCTTTAATGATGTGATGAGACGGGAAGCAGTGCACTGGGGCCGAGACTCATAACCCACGCGGGAGAGTTCGACCCTGAGTGACCTGGAGAAGGGATTTTTAAGGGAAGAAACCACAGCCCAGTGATCTGGAATTGACAGGGAGTGTGTCACAGAAAATTCCAAAAATACCAGTGAAGAATACAAGGGGGCAACCCCCTGTCTCTCAGGACCACTCCTAAGGTCAAAATCAGCTAGTTCTTAAAACACATTACAATGACAATCACAAGGGGGAAACTCCCTGTTTCTCAAGATTATTCTCAAGATTACAACCTAACTTTATCTTCAGCTAGTTCCTGAAACACAGCCACTAACTGGCTAATCCTAGATTCTTGATTCTTCTCTTCCTGCTTGGATTTTTGGCTATTTTCTTCCTGCTGGGGAGGTCTGGATTTATCCAGGTCTTTCATCTCTCCACTTCTTCTAGTACCTAGTTCTAATCATAGAACTAGATTTCAGTATCTTCTTGACTTTGTAAAGCACTATATTGGTGGTGTCTGAACAGCACTTATTCTTTTTCTAATAAAGGTAATTAGTCTATTTAATATACATGGACCTATAATCAGTAGCAGAAGCAAAATTTGGAATGGTCCCATAAGGGAAGATATCAGAATAATCATCCAAGGAGATCTATTAACCAGCTCTCAAACCATCCCTGATGTGCTTCTCTGTCTCTTTGTCTTTTGTCTAACCTTTCTCTAAGTTTACTCATGGAGTCTTTAATTACTCCTGAATGGTCCACATAGTAGCAACCTGCGGAATGACTGGACAGCCCTCCTTCCCTTTGCCCTGTTCCGGGTTGGTGAACACCCCAGGGCGAACTCACCCCTTATGAGATTCTATGTGGAGAACAGCCACTGCTCACTGAGTCGGGTGGAATGTATAATCCTGATGCTATTCTTTCTAGACCTTTATTTTTCCCACCTAAAGGCCCTTGAAATGGTGAGACGCCAGATCTGGGAACAACTGAAAGAAGTATGCATCTCTGCCTGGATCCACGCCTCCCACATGAAGCGAGCTCCTGAACTACCCAAATTGAAGTATCTGGGACTTTGACAACACTACCAGTCAAGAGGTTTATGTTTGGGGGACTAATCATAGGCTGACTCTTACTGAGGTTATGTAATGAGACTGTTATGAGCCCTAAGATTCCTGACACCAGGTACTCGGTTCCCGGTTTAGCTAAATGGTGGGCCTGTAATACAGGCTTGACACCTTGCGTGTCGACATTGGTTTTTAATGACATCAAAGATTACTGTATGCTTGTACAACTAGTACTAGGGTCTTTTTATCATCCAGCTAACATGCTTGAAAATGAGTTTGACAAGCACCCAACTCGCTTTCGACGAGAACCCATTTCTCTGACACTAGCAGTAATCCTGGGCCTTGGGGAAGCTGCCGGTGTTGGGACAGGTACCGCTGCCCTAATAGAGGCCCCTCAGTACTTTAATGAATTAAGAATAGCCATGGGTGAAGATTTGAGGGCTCTAGAGCAATCTGTTTCCAAACCTGAAGAGTCATTGACTTCCCTCTCAGAAGTGGTCTTACAGAATAGAAGGGGATTAGATTTGTTATTCTTAAAAGATGGAGGATTATGCGCTGCTCTCAGAGAGGAATGTTGCTTCTAACTTTAATTTTTTACAGAGAAAATTAATTTATATAAAATTAAAGTAATACTTTCTTCTTAAAATTTTGTAATTAAGTATTTGACTTATGACTGAGGTTTAGATGAGTTTTAACTCATTTGGGACTTTAACAGTATGATTTTCAGAGTGTAGTTATGTTTTCTCTTTCCCACGGGTTTTGGTTTTAACTTTAAAAACCTCCTGTCTAAACTCCAACAGCATCCATGACATGCAGAACAGATTAGCTTCCAAAATTGCAAAATGTGCAGTGCATATAATTAAAATATATGATTTTCCTTAGAACACACATTTTTCTGAGCACTGGATTGCATCTGAACACACAGGTCAAATTTTTTTGAGGTGTGAGAATATTCATGAAATTTTGTTTTGAGTAAAATTTTAACAGTGATACTGTGTTCCTTATTAACATTCCTAAATTTTACAACTTCACAACACAGTTTAGAAAAATGAGAGAAAAATGTCTCTGAATACTCAGCTTAGCTGACCGATTTTACAGCCACTGTATCCTGAGTACTATTCAAGTCAAGTTACTATTTGCTGTTTATCGTTCCTATTTTTACATGTAGTTTTACTTGCTTCTGCTATAATTTCGAGTTGAAACTAAACACAATGTATAAACAAACTTATGTAATCAATGTGTCACTTTTAAATGTAAAAAACAGAACAAAATCCATTAATATTTGAGTTAGAAATAATGAAGGAAATTTGGGTGCTCAACATAGAAGTTTAAACCACAGGCTAGTCCTCTATTATAACCTTCCATTCAACTTCAATTTGGCACCACAATGATATGCCAAAATTAGACATAAATTTAAGGAAAGTTCTATTTTTGCCATCAATTCTTCACAGTATGTTTTCCAGTTAGGTCATCCCCCACCCCCACCATTAATGTTCTCCTAGTAGTTAGTCACCACAGACATTGAGATCTAGAAGTAAATTTGAAACTAGCACTGTCAATATCAACAGCATTATACCAATACTGGGCTCACAGGCAACAATGAAAGTTATACGTGAATGTGTGATTTCTACAATGCATAAAATTAATGTGTAGTCAAAATATTATGTGTATAAATATTTTTGATGATTGTGAAACAGTGTCATTTATCCCAGGCTGACATAAATATCTATATCTCAGAAATACTGATCATCCTACCTCCACTTCTTGAGTTCTGCCATTGTGGGAGTGTCCCACCCAGCCCAGTCTCTGTAATGCTGAAGATGGAACCTGGGTCTGCCAACACACTAGGCCAGCATATGAGCTTCAGATCTCAACCCCAATATTCAGAAGGTTCTGGATGTCAGTTAAATTTTAAAGGGGTTCCACACGCTTTATTAGTCTACATGGTTTGTGAGTTTGGGTATCAGGGAGAAACAAAATTATTCTTCCCTTAAACTTAAAGCTAATAACATGGGCTGTATTGAAAATATCTTTAAAGAGTTGGAAAATATCACTGTCTGTATTGTTCTTGGTTGCATTTGTGGGTAAAACTAGAATGGTTATTACTACCACACTAAGAAACTTAAAGTTATAACAAATGAAAATGTTTTAAGGAGTTTTAAAGTTGATCAGTATTGATTAGAATATTTATGCAACATTTAAAATCCATTTATTGTTTCAGTAACATCAGTCAGCTTATTCGGTAATTTCACACAAAGGGGGAAATCATTATCGTACTATATTTAGTTAAATTTCTCTACATGCTTGTTAATTTTAGCTAAATATTTAATACAAGGATTGCCAAATAATAGTTAAATATTTTAAACTTTGTACTATGACTTTAGAAATGAGAAAATAATAGGTTCAAGTATAATATGACTAAATATTCATTATACACTAAGTTAACAAAGAACAAAGATAAGAACTAGTTCTCATGAGCAAAATCCTTTTCAATAAATGTTACTTTAACCTGTCTTATGAACATAAATTGTTTCTGTTACCAAATTATTACACATTAATATTTTAAGTTTCAGGGTTAGAATGACACTGTTCACAAATAGTTTTATATAATTCTTTCTATTAAAATGTTTTTTAAAATTATGTTGGCTGGAATCTCCATACAATACTTTCCAAATGTGAAATAAGGAAGCAAATCTTATATATAGATTTGTAGATCTCTATGCATCATGGTTAAATAGTTTTCAGATGTCCATTGGACTTAATAGCAGGGCAATTAATGGCACTTACCCTTAATAACAGGGTAAGTAGCTAATGTAAGCATTTTTTTTTACCAGTTTCCTATTAAAATAATTAGTATAACATAAAATACAGGGCTCATACATGCTGTTGGAAGTAGAGATGGATGCTGAGGTTGTTCACAACCTCAAAACTGTTGGTGAATAACCTTTTATAGGTTGGTTTTATAGATGGCTTGCATGTGGCAAGTCTGCCAGGTGATAGTCATATTCAAAAAGAGGTTTCACTGGCTTTCAAGGTGATGGAAGGCGCCATTAAGGCTTCCAGGAGGGAGGCATCACACCCAATACTCCCAAATAACTAAGGCACCCATGAACCCCAACAGTTAGCAGGGTGGCGCAATAACTCCGAGGGTTCAGTAATGGCATATATACCTTGGTGTAACCCACAGATCTCTAAGTGGATTTACCAAGAGGATAAATATGCCTGGACTGGACACGTAGCCAATTACCCAGGGATAGCGAAGTCATAGCTCTTGGAAGAGAATCTACCAGTTTCCTAAACCAGCATAATCACTAATGACACTCTAAACATTTGTTCCTGTATCCACAGATGAGTGTAATCCTCACCCTTCATCAAAGGGACTTTGCCACAGATGGAGACCATGACAGGAAACCACAGCTCATCAAAATGCAGAGTCTTGGAGCCCAGTCCAACTGTTACATCTACAACACAACTCTTAAACCTCACTTAAAGCTCAAGGATCATTGAAAAAGAGGAGGCAGGTGGAAAGATTGTGAGAGCCAAAGGCGTGGAGAATTTGTTGTGAGACTGCGTCTCTTAGAAATGTCAGCAGCTACACCAGTTAACTCTGACCAACTTGACTGTCTAAACATGAACAAACACGAAATGCCAAAATGGACAGAGGAGAGGCCATTAGGACTCAACCCTACACACACACACACACACACACACACACAAAACAAAAAACTATGGGCAAATAAAGAAAGCAGAGAGGTGGGAGGAGGTGGCCTTCCCTAGGGGAGAGAATATTAATAAATTATTTGATAAAAATGGGCATCAAAATAATATTGTACAGAATAAGAAAATTATGTTTATGTATTTAGGAATATATGTATATATGTGTATATATATGCATGTATGCAACATTTATATGGAAAGTGAGGCCGTGGATTCAAAGGAGAGCAGTGAGGGGTATGTGCGAGGTTTTAGGGGGAGGAAAAGGAAGAGGGAAATTATGCAATTATTGTAAAATTCTGAAAAATAAGAAAAAATTTCTAAAAGACCCAGTTAATAAAATACACCAGTTTTTTAGGGACCATTTCAAATAAGGTAAAATTTGTTTTAAAGCAACCTAATAAAAATGTTCACAGTCTTCCTTAAGATGTCCTAATTGTCAGCATTATTCAGAGTTCAAGTATTTTCTTCAAGTATGATAAGGTTGAAGCAATTATTCAATTCATCTTGATAACTGCTATTAACTTTCAGCAAAAATGCTTTTTCCCAGCAGAAGCTCCTTAATGTCTGTTCACTTATATTGTGACTTCATGTTTTCCGAATAAAACCATGCACTGTAACTGTATCACGTCATAAAATACTCCAACACTGCCTTCAGAACATATTGCTTTGATTCAGACATGAAGCCTGCTCTAACATACATTGCTTTGCTTATGATGAAGTGTCTAATTCACGGGCTCCTTTGAGTAATATAAACAAATGTTATTAAAAAGCTGTCACTTAATCATCAAGAATGCATAACATTTGCCTACTTTTTATATTTACTTAGATAAAAAAATATTCCATTTATCACCTTTAACTCATATAAACATTTGGTCTTAGAAGACAGGAGTGGTTTTTTTTTTTTCTGTCTAGCTAAAGAAAACTATTGAAAATATGTCTGGGTCATAAAAAAAGACAAATTATGTATTTTTGAATTATTGGAATGTCAGTTTTGACTTATTTAAAGCTTTCTGTACTATATTAAGCATAGTTAATGTCAAATAAGGGACTCTTAGTTATATTTAGCATGTAAATAACTCCATATCATGTCAATTATATGTTAATTAGCATCATGATAATTAACAGATAAAGTGCTAAAAAACTAAAATATCTAGTGTAAATCTTTGAATAGTAAGTTCCACGATGAAAAAAAAAACTAAGATGACATAAGAGGTTAAAATGCTTTGTAATGAAAGAGGACATGTACTCTAACAATGTACTCTTAAAAATAAGCAAACCTTTATAAAAATAAAGTTGTCTAAGGAATATATATATATATATACATATATATATGCATACATGTATATTTACGTATGTCCACACATTAATATACCCACCCACACTCCCACTTATATATATAAGTGTGTTTATTGACAAAGAAAAAGCAAAAACAAAACCCGAGCGATTCTTGGGAACCTCATTGCTCACAAGCCAGCAATGCATATATCACTTAAATGGTGACTTTACTATACATTTCAAAATACTTTGTAAGATACAGCTCAAGGGTCACAGACTTTAGCTAAAATCTTATGTAAAACTTTAAAAAGTCATGCTTGTCTCATCTATTTCATGGGTCAGTACTGCAGACTGCATAAGTGACTTTTACAAAGAAGCTCATTGATCTCATGGCCCTAGAATCCAAACCCATGGCATAAGGTGAGAGTCTCTCTGTTGGTGAAGAGTACAGATGCTCAAAAGAGCAACTCTGTTAGTCCTATACTCCTATAACCTTTAATTCAAGTTCCAATTGAAATCCAGGTCCTCTGATATGCTGAACAAGCACTCTACTCCAGTCAGGTATTTATCTATCTATCTATCTATCTATCTATCTATCTATCTATCTATCTATCTATCTATCTATCTATTTACTTTTTCTTGAGACATAGTCTCACTTGGTCACTCTGGAGCCAGTACTGTCCTGGAACCTCAATCCTCCAATGACAACCACCTGAATAGCCATGATGAAAGCATGTTTCGCATGTTTCATCATGCCTAGCTTTATTTCTTTTCCAACAAAGGCACAGTTCCAGTGATTTTAGGCCTTACCATGTTGTGTAACCATCAATCGTTGTAGATAAATTTTTGATATTTTAAATTATATGGATGTGTGTGTAACTGCGTATAAGCATGTGAGTGCAAGGGCCAAAAGAGACCAGAGTCACTGGAATCCCACAGATTGCAGTTGATTGTGAACCACGGGATGCAGGTGATCGTAACTGAATGTAGGTTTTCCACAGGAGCGGCAAGTGCACTTAACCTCTCGGCCATCTCTCCAGCCCACATCATTTAACCTTAACTACTACTCGGAAGTTCAATCTCCAAGAAATATAGTAAGATTAGGTTTACTACCTCTTAATACTGTAAACTGTATTAATTTGAGGAATATCATTTCCTATCTGGCTTTTCTCTTGCTGAATATTTCCATATAAGATCAATAATTGTTCTTACATAACATCTCTGCCTTTTTAGCTAATAATATTTCTAACGCCATCTTGGATGGGATATTTTTATGATGCTTTGTTAAGGCAAGATGAAATTTTTCTGTGATGAATATTTGTTATTGCTAATGTCTTAAAAATGACTATACAGACAGGTGGTGGTGGCGGCACATGCCTTTAATCTCAGCACTCGGGAGGCAAACGCAGGCAGATCTTTGTGAGTTTGAGACCAGCCTGGCCTACAAGAGCTAGTTCCAGGACAGGCTGAAGGAGAGTGAGCACGAGCAAGGAACTCAGGACGGCGAGGGGTGCACCCACACACTGAGGCAATGGGGATGATCTATCGGGAACTCACCAAGGCCAGCTGGCCGGGGACTGAAAAAGCATGGGACAAAACCGGTCTCGCTGAACATAATTGACAATGAGGACTACTGAGAACTGAAGAACAATGGCAATGGGTTCTTGATCCTATTGCATGTAATGGCTTTGTGGGAGCCCAGGTAGTTTGGATGCTCACCTTAATAGACTTGGATGCAGGTGGGTGGTCCTTGGACCTCCCACAGGGCAGAGAAACCTGCTTGCTCTTTGGGCTGAGGAGGAAGGAAGACTTGATTGGGGGAGGGGGAGGGAACGGGAGGTGGTGGTGGGGAAGAGGCAGAAATCTTTAATAATTAAATTAATTAATTAATAAAAAAAAAAAAAAAAAAAAAAAACAAAAACAAAAACAAACCAAAAAAAATGACTATTACAGATGAAAAACAAAAAATGCTTTAAAATATTACTCTAGGAGAAGTATGCAGAAAAATATTTAGGACAATTAAGGCAAGTGTTCTTATTTCCTCTTTTTTACTACTTTATAAATAATACCAATCAAAATTCCCATTTCCTCCCCTCCTCCCACTTCCTTCCCACCCTCCCCACCCTCTTACCCCCACCCCCTCCAGTCCTAAGAGAGGGTAAGGCACCTCACCCTGTGGGAAGTCCAAGGCCCTCCCTGCTAAATCCAGGCTTATAAAGGTATGCATCTACCCACTAAAGCAAGTGTTCTTAAGCAAATTAGTAGCCTAACTTTAAAATTTAGCATATATTAATATTACAGTATTTCAATATAACTATACATAACCTAGTTATTAGATAAATTTTCCTGTCAGCACAGAGAGGACCGAGAGTTGAGTGATAGCCACCCAACTGGCCATCCCAATCTCTATGCCATGGTACTGGGGCAAAACCCAGCGCCTCTCTCCCACCTGCCTCAGCTTTACCAGGAGGCCAGCAAGCAAACCTACTGCAGGTAGGCTGCTCCAACACTCACCTCCCCATTGATAGTACCCTATAAGCTACAAGTCCCACTCCACACTAAAATCCACCTGTCTCCTGTGACCTCAGAGGATCTCTGACACACAGATTGCTATTGTACAGAGTGAACCAAGAGGTGAGTAATCACCCAGCTGGCCACCCAATTTCTAGGCCTTTGGCACTGGGTCAAAACCCTGGGACCCTCCCCTTCCTTTCTCACCATCCCTTGCCTGCCAGCAGGCAAGCCTACTGCATATAGGCTGCCTCAACACCCACCCATCCCATCAATTGGACCCTGTAACCTACAAGTCCCACTGTACCCCCACACCCACCATGCCTGGAGACCTCAGAAGCTCCCGAGACAGAGAGCAACTGCAAAAATAAGCCCAAGAGAAGGTCCCTGAGACACAGATAGCCACTGCAAGGACTGGACTAAGAAGCAAAGAAACTGCTAGTCTAATTGGAAGAAGAGATGGTTAGACACCAATTTAAGAATTCATTTGAAAACCTGAAAAGCAACATGATAACACCAGAACCCAGTGGTCACACAACAGGAAGACCTGATCATCCTAACAGAAGAAGAAGAAGAAGAAGAAGAAGAAGAAGAAGAAGAAGAAGAAGAAGAAGAAGAAGAAGAAGAAGAAGAAGAAGAAGAAGAGGAGGAGGAGGAGGAGGAGGAGGAGGAGGAGGAGGAGGAGGAGGAGGAGAAGGAGGAGGAGGAGGAAGATGACAGAGACCCTTAAAGAGGAAATGAAAATTTCCCTTAAAGAAATGGAAGAAAAGACAAACAAAAATTGGAAGAAATCAATAAATCTTTTAAAGAAACCCCAGAAAACCAAGAAAAAGCAATCAAACAGGTGAAGCAAATAGTTCAAACAATTCAAGTCTTGAAAACTGAAAAAAAAAAAAAAGGCAATAAAGAAACACAAAATGAGGGAATTCTGGAAATGGAAACTCTGGGTAAATGAATGACAACTACAGATGCAAGCATAACCAACAGAATATAAGAGATGGAAGAAATAATCTCAGGAGTTAAAGATACTATGAAAGAAACAGATTTATCACTCAAAGAAAATGTTAAATATAACAATTTCTTAACACAAAACATCCAGGAAATCTAGGACATCATGAAAATACCAAACCTAAGAATATTAGGGATAGAAAAAGGAGAACTCACGTTCAAAGGCACAGAAAATATTCAACAAAATAGATGAAAACTTTCCCAACCTAAAGAAGGATGTGCCTATAAAATTACAAAAAGCTAACAGAACACCAAATAGATTCAACGAAAAAAAGTCTTCTTGCCATACAATAATCCAAATGCTAAACATACATAATAAAAAAAGAATATTAAGAGCTTCAAAGGAAAAAGACCAAGTAACATATCAAGGCAGACCTATCAGAATTACACCTGACTTCTCAATGGAAACTCTAAAAGCCATAAAGTCCTGGACAGATGTGCTGCAGACACTATATATAAAATTACATAATCCACATATTTTAATTACTTGATTTCTTTTTAATATACAGTTTTATGATGGTTACATAAAATTCCGTATTTGTACTGTTTCAGTTCAGGCAAAATTGAAGGTAATAAACAAAAAGACATTTCTTCAAAACAGATATATTTGCTTCAGATCAAACTTTAGCTTTGACAGAGTATAGGGAAATTACTCTAACCAGTTTCTTCTACTCATTCCTTTTGTCATGGTTAATTTCACTGTACTTCTCCTTTAAGATTTCCTGAGACAAGGATGACATTGTGAACACGCTCTGGTTACCTTCTGAATCTGTGTTATTTCTGTACAAAAACAAACAAACAAACAAAATCAGGAGACAATAGCTGGATATTTTCAAGGCATGAGAATAAGCAACATCTTAAGGGGGAACCCCTAGGAATCTATTACCTGAACAGTAATCCACACCTCAGGAAAACCTCCATTCAGGAAATTGGCACATCCATTCAGATTAATTTATAATGGAAGTCATAATGGTATGTCCAATTTTATTAAAAAGCTTATCTAGATAGTAACCTTGCAGTCTTTTAGGTAATCTTCAATTCCATATATCCATTTAGCACCAGAGAGTGAACAGGATACTGGAATTTTGAGCAAAAATTTTGTAACAGAGCAGATTAAAATGAATTAGTGAAAAGAGAAGAAAAACAAATTTATATAAATAGTTGTGCTTTGGAAGGAGAAAATACCCTTACCTTTAAGTCTGCATGAAGCTACCCTTCTCTGTCTCTTTCTGCTTTGTCTAGTCTGCCTTTCCATGTGGTATTTTAAGTTTTAATGTAGGACAATCTTGATGCATCTCCTCTGTATAACCTAACACTGGTTTTTGCAAGAAAAAATGGTGAATTAACACAGACACATGATGTAGGAGTCAAAGTTGATATTAAAGGAGGGGCCATCCTCAATGCCTTTGAAGTCTGATAGTTTTGAACTAGTTACTTGGTGAGTACCTGATTTTTATTGTGTTGTGTTTTGTTTTGTTTTATTTTTGAAATGCGGTCTCACTATATAGCCCTGGCTATGCTGAAATCAATTAATTAAGCTCTGGGATTAAAGGTGTGTGCCACCATGTCCAGCCCCTAGCACGTATATTTATTTGACTGTATTAAGTCTACATGCTGTGCCAATAGACTATTATGCAATGAGCTGTGGCCTCTTTCCCCTCCTATTCATCATTCAAACCAGGACAAAGAGGTTTGGGTCTGTTTGCAGAAGATGTGGTTTTCTGGCTTGTCATTCATATTTTATTGGCTAGAGAATGAAGACTTCATTGGCGAACTTTGGAAGGGATTCTGTATGGAAGGGGTAGAGGAAGTACTGACCTAAGTAAGGACATTTTACTTAACAAGGTGATCTTGCATCTCATCTATAAAATTCCTCTCAGAGTTTCCAAGGACTGTTAGTAATCAGTCAATTCACCCCAAGCAGCGGTCTGGTGATTGTTGTAGCTGTGAGTTTAGTTACCAGACTGTGCCAGCTATGGGAAAAAGAGAAGCATTTTGACCATTATTACTAAAATAAAACAAGGTGTCTTCTTGCTCACTGCAATGTGCTTTGCCTTTGACAGGCTGTACTTCCTCAATGTCCTTAGGTTATGAAGAAGACAGAAGGGCCATGCATTTCTTCCTGTTCCTTCCTTTCCTTCTTTAGTGTTTGAGGGTTCTCAACCCCTCCCCCTTCTCCAAAATGAAGAGGGAAAATTGGAGAAAAGGGACATAGTTTATGGAGAAGACTACCAATTGGTTCTGTCATCAGAGCTTTCTGCACTTCACAGTAAAAGATTTTAGTTCTCTGTAGGTACTTGAATGATGAAACTTATTTTCATTAAATTCTCTCTAGGTGACTATTTGAAGTCATCAGTGTCAATCATCTAATTATACAACAGTCGCGTCTACTGATAGAATCTCTTGGGAAGTATTGTATGGTTTCAAGAAGACTAAAAATCCTGACAGTTTATGCACTAGTATCTGAATAATTACTCAGTGAATGGTGAGAATAATTATCTAAAAAGGTAATAGATTCCTAAGAGCAGATACTGTGAATATGCTGCTACTAATGCACCAGAAACATTTCTTTTTTTATTTTTTTATTTTTCGAGACAGGGTTTCTCCGTAGCTTTTGGTTCCTGTCCAGGAACACCAGACACATTTCTATCATATATTAGATGTCTTCATTTCGAGCTTTGAATTGTATATATTTTGAAATTTCTGTATATTATATTTCAACATCACCACCACCAACAGCAATGGCAGCAAATCTAGTAGTAGCTAGAGAGAATCTTCCCTGAGTCAGCCAGTCCTTAGGCATTAGCCATCCTTGATCGTGCCCTTTGTTATGTTATTGAATCCAGGAAGATCTTTTTCTTAACCACATACCACAGAAAGCAATGTTCCCCAGCTTTTGTCATTCTAGGACCAAACATCAGTCAATAAATAAAAACCACTGGTCCATTAAAGTCTGCTCGATTTATTACAGGTAGCTGAACCCAAGGTCTCCCCCAGCTTTGCCTGCCCTTTCTGTGGCCATCATTACAAAGGCTCTAGCACCCTGCTTTGCTCCTTGCTCTCCCTTATTTTCTTCCCAAACACCCATGTTTCCCTGTGATCCTATATGATATGCATACCTCTTTTTCCTAAACACTGATAGGGATCAGACTTTCTCACCCAGCCTTCAAAACATACTCCTAGATTGAAGATATGCTTTCTTGAAGCATTTGGTTTGGGCAAAAATCCTAAGTCAGTTTAATAAGAAGCACCTGTGTTCAAATTTTGGCCACTGATAAGTTTCTTCACCTTTCATCCCACACTGAGTGTATGATCATATTTCAGTAAGAGTTAGGTTCACAGTGTGTGAGCTGGATTACTCTATAAAAATAATTTCTTTTATTCTTTGAGTTGATAATATAGTTACACTATTTCCACTTTCTGTTTCTTCCCTCCAAACTTTCCCTTATAAAACCTCTCCCTTATGCTCCTGCTTTGGGCTCTTTTAAACCCATGCACCCCTTTTCACTAATTGCTGTTTTACACACACATACACACATGCACGCATACAAGCATGCACACACACACACACACACACACATCTAAATACACACTGCTCAATCAGTATATTGCTACTTGTATATTGTCAAGACAATTTGGCATTAGATGACCAATTGGTGTGCTCTTCCCTAAGAAAGACTCTCTCCTGCTCTTTACCATTGCTTGATTCCCTGTAGTTCTTTGTACAGGAATGAGACTCAAGGGTCCATCAACTATTTTATGGCATAATAGTAGTATTGGCATTTATATTCCTAAATATATGTGTATGACCTTCCCGGTATGATGATGTAACTTTTATGCATTTTTTAGAGAGGTCCATTTGTTACGGAATCATCTTTTGTTCTGTTGTTTCCTCAGCAAATTTTCTTCCACTGACCCCTAACCTTGCTTCCTGTCCTAGTTTGTATTATATTCAGAGTTTGTCTCAATCTGTCTCATCTACAGCAAAATTCCGCGGTTGTAATTCTCACACATACCATTGATGGTTCCAAATGTTCTTCCTCACCTTTTGCCGGAATTCCACAAGTATTTCTGAATAACATTTCAAAAAGACATGTGAATAAAATAAACATTGCTTTTTTTCTCATCTTCTCTTGTGTCTCCTCATGTTACTACAGCCGGATGGTCATTTCCTTCATATATATATACATGTAATGGGATTATTGTATATTTAATTGGTTTGATGTTGAATGATGTTCAAATCTGTATTGCACTAAAATCACTGCAGTTAAAGAAGCTGTTTTTGAAAAACATTTTAAAAGGGCTATGGGGCAATTTGTAACCATGGTTAAGGGAATAGAAAGTCATAATTATAAGCCTAATGCTTAATTAATTTTCTAATTAAAATAACATATACCAATTGTTGGTAGCGACCAAAGGTCATTGTTCTAAAAGTCAGCTTAATTTTGGGAAATACTCAAGAAAAGAGTTACACAATGGTGAAGTAAGCAAAATGCGTACACACAACCAAAAGGTGTTTAAGTCTAGCCAGGAACACTTCTAAGCATTCTATCAGAATAAAGGTTCTGGGATTCCATGGGTAACAAGGGGCACCTGTCCTGAAGGGCCTACTTAGCAAAATTACTCTGGGACTCTGTATTAGGCAGTTGCGTTTTGTGGAGTGATAATTATTTCAGGCAAAAAAAAAAAAAAAAAACCCTTGTGAACAAAATTAAGCCAATTAGATTTGTTTCTAGGGGATATAACTAAAGGGGAGACCCAATTGTGCCAAATTCTGATGACCACAGGATTCATAAGGCCATTCTACAAGAAAATTCCAAAAATGATTTAACATTTGTAGAGAAACACTATCTCTTTAGGTGGAGTCATGATTATATTAAGTTTTGTATTGTAGTTCCCGAGTTGAGCTCTGAATGGGGAATAAATTGATGTATGCTGAGATATATAGAAAACATTCCAGGGTCGTTTTAAAACTCTCCAGGGAAGCCATATTTGAATGTGTTTATCAGTACGCTGTTGGTCATGACATACATGGTCATATCATTAATACAATGTGCCTGAAGAAATATATCTGGAAATGCAGATGACTTTTATCTATATGGTTTATAAGTTTGAAGGTTAAAATAGTTCATATGAATATCGAGAGCAGCTGGGATCTTAAATGAGTCAAAACAGTTTTTATTTCTAGGTGTACCCCTTTTGACTCTTCCTAAGTATTTTCTCTGTAAGCTTTCATTCATAAAACCAATAAATTGAATTCACCTGTTGCTTGGTAGAACTTTCCAGTGCTTTTCTTTTTCTTTTAATTCAATTATTTAAATAATAGCATGTATTCTTTCCATTTTAAACTTATAAACGTGAGAAAAGGACCTCTGAGACTTCAGGTTCAAGCGGATTTCTACTCCATCTTGCTTATGACAAAGAAAAGTGTTCACCTACTATCGCGAACTTCCATCTACCCCTTAAACCACTGAGATACTTTCTATATGCATTTCCACAAATATGTTAACCTAGTGATGCTGTAAATTATTATTAAACTGTGGGAAGATCACACTATATCACATAAGAAACCATGATTGGGTTGTATCTGTGAATTTTATAAATTAAATGGACCCTGGTTACATAACAAATAAGTGATCATTTTTGCAGATGATATCTCCAAACTGGTTTCTCCTTTCTTTTCATTTTTTGTTCTTCCCCTACCCCCATTTTGAGGTTATTCATGAATTATAGTAAGAAGGCATTGGGATGATGATGAGTTATTTGGGGTTGAAAGATTTGGCTTCCTTTATGTGCTAAACTTAATTTATATGACCCTAACATCATATTTGGAAAAAAAGGCCAAGAATGGGAGAAAAAAATGGCAGAAAACCTTCGTGTGAAGTGAAAAAAAATAAATGCAAGGATTTCAGCATAAAGAAAAGGCATTTCAAGTATTTTATTTTAAAAGAATTCAAACATTGGCTTATTCTGAGATTTTCTACGGATTCAGAAGATGAAACTCTGAGAAACTGAAAGTAAAAATGGATCCTGAATGTTAGTACATTAAAGATTTGAATAATAAGGACCATTGACAGAATTTGATAAAAGGGTATGTATAAGGACATTATCAATCTTAAGTAAGAGGATAAAAGATGCTTATATATACAATACTTGAAAATTGCAGGTGTATTATTATAGGTATGTAATTAATTGTATCTTTAGGGGATCGGTTCTAGTACCCTGCCATAGTTAACAGTTCTAATGTAAATTTCTTATACCCAAGGCATAGAATCTTTGTGTATCTTCCTGTATGCTTTAAACCAATTCTAGTTTTCTTATTCACCAAACACAATGCTGTCCTTCACTGCTTAGCAGATAATGACAAGAAAACTCTGTTCTTGTTAAGTACAGATGCCACTAAAATTGTTGATTCTAGAGATGGTTGCAGTAGCAAGTGAGGAGCCCCACATAAGTAGAACTGGCTCTTTAGTTTGGGTAGTGAGTGAAAACCGTGCTGAGATACCGATAGAGAGGATAGAAGGCACATCCTTTGTGGATGTCATCAGGGAAAACTCATTAGAGCAGAAGAAAAAACAATTGCTAATGCTTCAGTTTCACTAAGTATCCAAATTTAACATAAATGTTGAGAACAGTCTGGTTGTACCCCAAGAGAAAGAAAAATAATAAGAGCAGATAGGATAAAAAAAAAATAGTAGATGACATAATACAGACGTGAGGATTTGTGGCTTACTAGATGGCAACTAAATTTAGTGGTAAGTTTTGATCAGCTTTGTTTAATGATCTGAGTCATATTGAGTCAAATCTTTGTTGTTGCAGTGTTGAGAAGAGAGCGTCATTTAGAAAGTTTAGAAAAGAAGGAGGTAGAGGAATTTTTTTTTTTTGCAGTGACATAGGGAAGTGTAGTAATAACTTCACTGCTATGATGGCATTAGAGGTACTATGTGTAACCAGGCAGTTTCAAAACATCTGTAAATGCCTTGTGTGCAATGATAGCTATGATTCTGGAGAGTGCTCAGGAAGAAGTCAAATCTGGAAAAATACAGCCAGTAGACAACAAGATACATGGTTTCGTGGTCAATTGGAAAGTCTCTTACAGGAAAGTAGATCAAGATAAGTTTTTAAGCAGTTGGGCACGTGAACAGTAAATTGTAGAGATGAAGAAATGGTAAAGAAGACAGAGAAAGAATAAGAGTTAGACAGTGAAAGAAATGAATGCAAGTGAGGACAAGGCAGAAGCCTATTCCAAAGAGGGCAGAATGTGAAGTCCTGCTTTAATAAGATTGACCACAGGCATATCATTTAATAATAGGAAGATCACTCCTAAATATGATAAAATTTGCTGAAGCATAGCAAACTAAACATTTTCACTCTGTAGGTGATTGTAGTAGTGAGCACTGCATGTGAGAATCTGGTTGGAATAGATTGGATGGAAAAGGGAAGAAAAGAATTGGGGACAAATATCCACCACTTTTTTCTGGATTTTGCTGTGATATTGAGAAACTAGATGTTAGATAAGAGAGAAATGTGATAGAGATAAACATACATAATTGAGATATAATACATAGCAAAGAGCATAATTCTTTGTGGATTTATCTACATACACACACATACACAGACACACACACACCACTCACATCACACCACATCACACTACACATGTGTCTATAAAATACCTCTTTTTAAAAAATATCTAAAGAACATACGACATATCCTTAAAGCTGTTCCTTTGTACAACTTTATTGTCTTATGGAAACACTATTGCAATTTTTTTCACTATAGTGTATCCTTCCTTATTCTAAAATTTTACTAGTAGAGTTAGAAATACACAGTCCTTTGTTTCTTACAATTTTAGTCAGCTATAACTTTAAATTCAGATGTGATCTGGTAAAGAAGATTTATTCATTTCTATCGCAGTGTCACAGTGTATAACATTGCATTTCTTAGCTCTATTGCAAATTATTCATCCAGGCCACTACTGATGAATGTTGGCGCCACTTCCAAATTTAGAATTATTATTAAAAAGACAAATCTGGACGTGATACGACATATCTTTTCATAGACCTGTAATAGCCAGTTTTATGTGTCAACATGAGTAAGATCCTATATATTTGATAAAGCATGTTTTCTAGCTTTTTGTGAGAATATTTCTAGAAGAGATTAATATTAAAATCAATAGGTCAGAAAAAAGATAATCTGCCCTTTGCAATGTAGGGAGGAGACATCTGAGCTATAAAATAGACACAAGTAGAATACAGAGACAAAGGAATGGAGCATCATTCTCCTGGAACTGGGGAATCCATTGTTTCCTATCTTCAAGTACCTGAACTCCTGGTGTTCATTTCTCTGTAACCTGTTACTTTCCTTTCCGTAGGTTTTAACTGCTTCAACAGTGTCTTTTGATAGACAGTTATGCTTAAATTTACTCAGATGGAGTTAACCAATACTGATAAACTTATTAACAAATTTATTTGGTGGTATCAATATTTCTTTCTCTCTTTTTTTCCTCATTTTTTTAATTCTTTTTTAATTAAAATTTCCAACTGCTCCCCGTTTCCCATTTCCCTCCCCCTCCTCCCACATATTGTCCCCTCCCCCCGCTCCCCTCCCCCTATCCCCACTCCTCTTCTCCTCCCCCCAGTCCATTCCCCCTCCCTCTCGATACTGAAGAGCAGTCCAAATTCCCTGCCCTACAGGAAGACCAAGGTCCTCCCACTTCTATCTAGGTCCAGGAAGGTGAGCATCCAAACAGGTTAAGCTCCCACAAAGCTTCAGTTGCTTTGTTTCGGCACTTTTCTGCCCTCTATGTGGGGAGATGACTGGATTTTATAGATCCAAGGGATGAAAGCTAAACTCTATAATTTTAAACAAGTTTTAATTTCTAGCATTGAAAATACAAAGCTGTGAATTCCTTCACGGTACTATAATTGCATTCTTTGTTATGTTTGTTTTTCTAATTTTAGTACCTATCCTAATATATTCTTGAATATTTCAATTGCACAAAACCCTGCCTTGATAGTCAAAAGATTTTACTGCAAAATTTCCCAGAGAGAAACCAAGTCCTTAAACCACAAAGTTGCCCAGGAGCCTATGCTGTACAGTATTTAATTCTTTAAAAACTACGATGCCTTTATTGACATTGTAGCCAACATATGATTAATAAATGCCCTATGTACATTTAAAGAGTTCGTATCTACCTTAGATCCACGCTAATCTTAGTTCCTCTTTGCTATACAAACTCTGAAGTGTTTAGTCCTTGATTGTATAGACTTACCCCGGCTATTCCTTCCCTGATCTCTTAAATTTCACTCTGATCATACACTGCTGAGCAAATGATGAAGATTTTCACATGGATTTATGGGCTCCATTTCTGAAAACCCCTTTTCTATCATTCCTAATCCCAGAGAATATTTGAACTCAAGTGGGGTCTGACTCCCCATATTTGTTTCTTCCAGCCAGAAAGATAATTATAATTTGAAATCCTAATCCTTTTCATTCACTCCTGGTCCCTTTCCCAGGATTGTTCAGAGAATACCATCTAAGGGAAAGTCCTAAATTAATATATTAATATTAATAATTTCTTTCTTTCTTTCTTTCTTTCTTTCTTTCTTTCCTTTCTTCCTTTTTTCTTTCTTTGCTTTACTGATTAAGCAATGCACATTTTTATTCAAGTTACATAGGCAGCTATTTTTACATTATAACTTATTAATAATTTTCTTATGAGAGTAAGAAAATAATTTTAACTGTACCTCATCTTGGGTGGTAATTACTCAAGGGTCTGCATAGTCTTTAGAATGGGGAAAGAGCTTGCTGCGTGCATAAAAAACATTCAAGAGAGCCATATGTTTTAATGATGTAACAGAAAGTGAATGTTTTTTGGAGCAAATAGGAAATGGAATACAACAATGAATTCTACAAGTAAAGCGTAGTTCATCTCAGAAAATGTGAACGCTACAGAAGGACCAAAAGATAAATGTGGCAGTGTAAGGAAATTTCAATTTTAAAATAAGTAATATTAAATGTTTACTATGATAAGGGGAAGTGATAGATTTTTGATATAAAAGGAAAACATTTTAAGTAACCAGGAGAACGGCAGTATGAACTCCCAAGTGTAACGCTGCCTACATACAAAATCATACAGCTCAGTAGAAGCAAATAATCATGAAGGGGAAATTCTTCTGGATCCCTGACTAATGATCACAAGTTATGTATTTAGAGGGTTTTGGTTTAATGAGGACTGTGATGTAATGGTGTCTAACAAGAACCCATTAGTCCCCATATAAGAACTTATGGGGAATGCCTTTTGTTACTTTTCTCATTGCCATGATAAAATACTGACAAAAATTATTTAAGGGTGAAGAATGTTTTTATCTCAGAGTTTCCAAGGATTTCCCTTTGTCAAGGTGAGGACGGTGTGGTGTCCAAAGAAACTTTTCCTGTGAAAGCAGAAGCATGCAGCTCTTTCTGCCTCATGCTATAGCCAGTAAGGAAGCAGGATCCCATACCAGGACCGGATGATGTCTTCAAAAGCTCCAGTCTTAGTGACTAGAATCTGAGGGCTTAGCTCCAAACCCAAGTGTGACACATCCTCCTGTAAATTGCTAGTAGCAGAGAATCAGGTGTTTAAACTCAAGAGCCTACTAAGGAGGCATTTTAGACTCAAGACAGAACCTTCTGTTCCTGGCCCCGTGACCTTAGGCCTCAAAGGCCTATGACTATCTTATAATCAAAAATACATTCAGTCTAACATCAAGTGATCTCTTGCATTCATCAGTCTCATCATTATTTTTTTTAAAAAAAGTCCAGTTTCTTCTAAGATTTTATGCAGTCTCTTAACTGTGAGTAAAACCAGAAAAACATGTTACACACTTCACGAAGAATAGAACAGAAATGACATGCCCCCATTCCTAAATGGAGGAACAGGATGGTAACAAGAAATCACTAGACCAGCATAGGATCAACAGTTCAAAACATCAAAGCAGGCAGTCCATGTGTTGTTTCTTGGATATGTGAGGGCATCAATTAATCCTATCTGAATGGTTGATTCTCTACAATTGTCACCTATAGTAAACATGGCCTTCTCCTTGAGCACTTCTATTATATGACTACAGCTGTGGTAGGCAGATAACCCAGTATGGTAGCATGTCTGGTGTCCTGGGATCTTCACTGCCACATAGGTCTTGCCATAATGTCTTATGAACTGTTCAATAAGAATCTCCACGTAGAGAAAAAACACTATTATACATTGTCTATGTAATATATTTTTTCTGAAACTTTCGGTTGAACCCCTATGACTCCATAACTCTTGCAACGCATGCAAAAATACTACCACTATATGGACAAAGTCTATTCTATGAGCAACTTGATATTTAGCCAGGCCCCCTTAGACCATTAATGGAATGTCCTTTGGTGTTATGTGTTACTGATAAAGCTCTCTTTAAGCACAGAAAAATAGAAATAACACTCTTTCTTCATTTCAAAATCTTTCAAATGGGATTTCAGTTTTAACCCGAAGTCCTCTAATGTGTGGAGTCTTGTCATCAAAGCTCCTTTCATATTTCCAGCACAGTGATCCTATTTCTCTTTGAGAGCACAAACATCTTGGATAACTTTAGGGCACTCAGTCTGTGGTCTCTTGTCCTACAGCTTTCAACATTCTATCATTCTCAAACAGCAGGCTTTTCACGTCTTTAGTCTCTGTGCTTTCTATTATTACTATACGGAATAACTGTCAATAACTATTCCACAGCCTGGGTGTTACACTATTTTGAAATTTGCTCTGTCAAATAAAACAGGTAATTATTTTAAAATGCAGTCTCATTCATATTTCAGACATGAGTATAGTTACTAGATTTCTCTACAGCTGTAACACAAATAGCTACTAGTCCAATCACTGTTATATCGTTCATGCCCATCTGAAACCTCATGACTTCAGTCTTTACTGTCTTCATTTCTATCAGCATCCCAGTTTTCTGAACTTCCACCAGAATGTCCCAATAAGCTTTACTTAAAACATTCTAGCCTTGTTAAACCTATATTTCCAAACCTTCAATCACCAACTAGGAGGCTCTTTCCAGAAAGTGACTATCCTGCTCTCAGGATTCCTTGGATGTCTATAGTTCTTCGTCTAGGATGGGAACCTATAAAATTTCCCTCATTCTGGGTGACCAGTCCTTAATTCATAAACATTCAAGTAACATTATATCTGGTATCCACTTATGGGTGAGTATGTACTATATTTGTCTTTCTAGGTCTGAGATACCAGACATAAAGCAAAGGTTAACCATGACTTAGTTGACTTCCCAGGGGAAGCCTTACCCTCTCTGAGGAGCAGGTGAGGGTTGAGGTGGGAAGAACAGGAGGAAAGGAGGGAGGGGGAACTGGGATTGGTCTGTAATAAACAAAATTAATTTTAAAAAATAACATTTTTATGTTATAAAGTATAACATAAAACAGGGTTATATCTATATATTCATGAATACATAGTTAAGAAATTTATGATATCTATTATAACTCTTATGAAAGGAAAAGTGGTCAGAAGCATGCCGTTGAGGGAGAGCAGGGGTAGGGTACATAGATGTTGGAGGGAGGAAAAAGAAAAGGGAAAAACATCTTAAGAAAGGAAAGTTCCTTTCTTCAAGTTTTGCAAGTGATTCCGTTTGTCATGATGAAGGAAGTATAAAAGCATGATTTGCTTTGTGTGCCAGGAGAAGCTTGAAGCCTCTTCTTCCAGGGCGGGCAACTAGGAAGACCCTTGAACTGGATCAGAGCAGGAAGTCAGCATGTCCTCAAAAGACCTACACTCAAGGACCTACTTCCATCAGCTATCCTTCACATCCCAAGTATATAAGCTTCCCACACAACACCCGGGAAACAGAATTCTACACCGAGTCTATTGAGAAATCTCAGATTGAAAAATGGTTTGAATTAAATTCGTCCTCTGGGTATGGCTTTTCTTGTGATGTATCTTGGGTAATAAATAACCTGCAATGTTCACAGACTAAGTGGGCCACAATATTGTGTGTGTGTGGGGGGGGCGGTTAGAGGTTGAAGAGGTAGTCAAATTCTTGGGGTATCGTATAAGACACAAGCTTGCCTAGAATGTACTAACTGGGAAATTCCCAGAAGAAACAGTAAAGTTCTCATCTCAGAACTTCTGATACTCTCGGCTAAGGGGCTGGTCTGGCAGCATGATGCTGTCCCTTCCAGAACTGCCTAAAGGTGGAGGGTACCTGGTTAGACTGAGTGAGTCTCTTCACTCCGCAGTTTTTACTTTCACTGAGGTTACACAAAAGAAGGACTAGAAACATGAAATAGACCTAAGACCCTGAAAACCAGTGTTTTACTTGGTTTTCTGCAATTGTGACAAAATATCCCCATCAAAAGCATCTTAGGGAAGAATTCTAGCTTACATGGTGCAGGCCATCCTTGAGGGAAGGCAGGAAGGAGCTCAAGAAGTGACTTTAAGTGGCACATACAACTTGTTGTATAGGCTTAGGGCGCCTCCATTTTGCTTTTGCTGCTATCCCTTGTGCAGGTCCTATAGTTTGCAGGTCTCCAGTACTCTAGAGTCTCCATGGAAGCTGAGGTTGTTCCTTCACCTCTGACATCTTCTGGACTCTCCGTGGAGACCTTGAACCTGTCACGTGATATCAGGCATCAGGCTCTATCTATGACCCCTTCTACCCAGACGTTTCTGTGCCTTCAAAACCAATACCAAGTGGGAGACTCTTTTACATTGCCAAGTTTGGCTACGGGCTTGAGAGGCATCCTTGTCCCCCTTGAACCCCAGTTTGTGTGAGATGTGGTACAAGTTTCTATTGTTCCCGTGAAACACTGACGATTTAGCCTCAGTGTTGAAGCTTGATCAAACACGGCTAATTCTTCAGTCTTAACTCACTATCGTCCCAGTACCTCAGTTAAGGACAAAAGTATTTCTTCAGTGCTATTGATCTAAGTCCAAGCTGATTCATTGGCCCTACCTTACCAGCATACATAGATTCTTAAAAGTTCACATTAAAAAATTCCATCTTATTTTTAATTAGGTGTGAATGGGTATGTCGGTGTGTAGGTTTGTGAATGGCAGTCCAAGACAATAGAGGGTGTCCGGTCCCCCAGGACTGGAGTTAAGGGTGGTTATGAACCACATGATGTGGGTGTTGGGATCTAAAGTCCATTATATTATAAGACTTTCATTGAATTTGTTTCAAAATTCAAAATCATATATTTTCCTTCTTTATTCTTTTCTTTGTCTGTTTCTAAAAATCTAAGGAAACTTAGACCCCCATAGAGCTTTCTAGCATAGAGCTACTTGCTGATGTCAGTTGTTGAGTGTGGTGGCTTTCTAAGAACCTAATTCAGAAAGCATGTTTTTATTTCTTCTTTTCTCCTTCTTCTTCTTCATGTAGGTCCAGGAATTTCAACATTCCTGCCTTGCCAGTTTTATGTCAAATTCTAACAAATTTGCCCTTGAGTTTCCATCTAAATCTCCTTAAAATTCCTTTATTAAGAAGGCCAAGAACCCCAAAGGAAATCCTGATTTCCCCAGTAACAGAATTTAACACTCTATGAGCATGCACATCTTTCTTTCTTTCTCAATATGCTTTGGAGGATAATTGTATACATATTAATTTAAACATGATTAGGTGTGTGTCATAAAAATTAAAATAAAGGGCAACGTTTTACAGTTGGGCTAATATGCTCGTGAACACGTTTCGAGCAAATGCAAAGGCATATGACTGCTAGGTTGAACTAATTCAACAGAAGCCAGATTTATGAGCCATTCATGATTATAAGAGCATATGCCTCTTGGGAATTTTCAGATTTCCTGTGGAGGGCAATGAATTTTTCAATATCACTGTAATGAAAGTTTAAGGACATTTTATTTCTAACTAAAAGAGAATCAATCTAGTTGATATCTGAGAGACAATTGGAATATCTAAGTGATCCATCAGTGAGTCACAATGTTTTCGCAGTACACCCCAAAAGACAAAACACAATTTTCATTAAAATAGCACCTTACACCACCAATGAAATCATCTATCACATGATGTTTTCTGAAATTCCAGTGCAAAGAAACACACCTGCTCGCTATTCTACATGCTCCTCTTATCAAGAGTATAAAGTACATTTCAAATACTAGAGAAAGACCCTGTCTTGAACATTTTAGCCAGGTTTCACCCTTTGGCAGTCATAAGGAAATTATTAGAGTGTCTTTGTGAATGGCAGCTTCTTTCTTGGATGAGCAAACTTACCTCCTGTTAGAGATGCCCAAAGTCAGGGGCTTTTCGGTGGTTGTTTTCCAAATCTGAAGAATGTAATTTGAGGAACAGTGAGAACAAGTGGTAGAGATGTTTATTTTTGTTTTCATTCATGAAAATCTTCCGCAAAAATGGTGGTGGCGCACGCCTTTAATCCCAGCACTTGGGAGGCAGAGGCAGGCGGATCTCTGTGAGTTCGAGACCAGCCTGGTCTACAAGAGCTAATTCCAGGACAGGCAGGCTCTAAAACCACAGAGAAACCCTGTCTCGAAAAACCAAAAAAAAAAAAAAAAAAAAAAAGGAAGAGAGAGCGAGAAAAAGAAAGAAAAGATAGTTATTGGACAAAGAACAGAATATCTACTATGGACTGCAACATGCAGTTTTGAAAACCACATAAAAAGTGGTCACTAGTGTTTCTAAGGAGGTAGTAGTTTTCTCTTTTAAGATTTTTCTTACAAAGCTCTTTATTAAAGTTTTATTATTTGACAATTGCAAAAATAAAGGGAGAGGAAAATAAAAGTAAAAGCTTTATATGAAGAATTATCAAAACATTTTATTTGAATATTTTAAAGAGATTGACTTATAATATGTTAAAATAAATTCAAGTTACCTTTCTCATCAATAAAACGAATAGAAATTATTTGCAACTTAAATAAACATTTCTATTTCTGTTCTTTTCTTCTAATTTTGTTTCTTCTTATTGTATTTAAAAGTTTTTATTCTCTTTGAGCATCTTATTTTCTTTTCATTGCTCAGTTTAGAATATAACAATTCTTGAACTGAAAAGGGAGAACAGAAACAAAATGCAAAGTTGAGGGATACTTACATTGGGCAGCACAGCAACAAGCAGGTCATTTTTCACTGTGTGAAAAATATATATACATATATACACTACTGTGATGATTTGAATAAGGATGGACCCCTTAGGCTTGGTATTAGGGAGTGGAAAACGTGACAGAAGTCAAGAGAACTGTATCTACCCACCATGATGACAATGGGCTATACCTCTGAAAGGTAAGCAAGTCATAACGTAATGCTTTTCTTTATTACAGTGGTCACGATATCTGTTCACAGCAATAAAACAATGGCTAAGATATCTACCTACTTTCCACATGCTTACTTCAAGCTATTCTGATATGCAGAGTCTTGGTTGATACCTATTCAAAAATCATTTAGAGAAATTATTATGCATAAATGCATAGATAACTGATAGATGACAGGAATGCTACCATTCTTAATGTTATGTTTTTATACATAATAAACCTCAATATTTTCTATGTTTTAATTTATAAATATTGAGTTTATCCTCAGGTGTTGAGCAAAAGAGTTCTGTCCTTTTCATTGAAGCTATGTTGGCATTCAGGCTCATGAATTTAAAAAAATATGACTATCGAAATTTATGTTTAAAGTAATAATTTGAAATAGAAAACGTAAGGGGATTATTATATCTATTTAAGCAATGAATGTTATAAAAAACTTACATGATGAAGCTGAGAATAATCAACCATTTCCATTGTAAACAGTGTTAGAAAACTGGGACTTGCCAGTGCTTAAAGAAGGAGTCTTATTATTAAATGATTTACAAATAAGCTGTGTGTTTGATCATCCAAACATGACTGTGAAATCAATGTTATGAGGACCATGATATTGATGAGTAAATATTTCAATTAACATGCTACTTATGATGTAAATATTTAATAGTTCTACTGCAGAAACCCTTGAGAGATTACTAGAATAAAATGAGGCTTTTCTTATACAGGCACAGCTCTGCAGCTTTGGCTGGACAGCCCTGGACAAGACTGACCTAGTAACTTGTACGCTCTTACTTTCCCATGTCTGTCTTATTTAGAGTCAACAGTTGTGTATTATTTTGACATCTCCAATTCACTGGTCTCATCTAAACCATAATACCGAGTTTATAAGTGTGTGTGTGTGTGTACTCAGTTTATAATGATTATAAAATTGTCTGACTTTGGGTCAAACAGAAACCACTGTAAATAAGAGCCAGATATTTTTTATCTCAGATGTTTTTCTCCAAAGAAGTTGTTTTAAGGATCAACAATTAAATTCATATTGATAACTATGGTGCTGATTTTATTTTAGAGAAAATGTTACCCCTATGATGAGTTTCTGTTTGACAGTTCAGAGACAAAAGCAACACGTGCAATGAAATTTTAACATGAAGGTCACAGTCCAACATTTTATGAAATTAAACCAATTGTTCAAATAGTGAAAAGTAGATTTGTGAACAGATACCTTTTTTCTCCGAAAACCTCATGAGGATTCGTTCAGGCTCACTACCTTTAATGTGTAACACAATCGCCAATTAGTGTCAAAGTTACTGGAGTCATTACACCCCCACTGCATTAACCTTACGTACTGGTTCAAGGTAAATGTGATTATTCATCTTCTAAACTAATCACTAATTTCAAAGTTATTAGTGAATTTAATCTTCAAATTGGCATGTCCTATCAAGCCACGTATGAAATTTATTCCTGAAAGAAAAACAAGAGTATCAGGGCATATGTGTTAAACCAAAGCATGTGGAAAATTGGGTTTTCTTAAATTCAGAGGAAACAAAGTAACCACGCTTTAACCTTGTCCTGGTCAGAAATATAGGAAGAGAGACATTTCTCACATCACTAAAGACCAGGAGTAATTTTTATAATTCCCTGCCATATTAATGACCAACAATGAGTGAGCCTCTTAAGTACCCCATTTATTGTCTTAAATATGAAAATGTTTTAGAGATTAGGGAGGAAATAGTTCGAATTAATTAAGTGAACTGACACTCAAGGGATCTAGTACAAGATTTCCAGACAAAACCTGGGAATTTGCAATAATGATATTTCTTTCATGGTTAGAAAATATAGCACCAGGGGATTTGGAGGCACGCTTAACATTTAGCTGATGACTGCTGAGGGCTTACGAACCCTCTGAAACCATTTGCTTTATTCATTGGAGACTCCCTCAATTACAGTAAAAACGTCGTCAATGAAAATTGCCACGAGGCCCACAAATTTCATCATATAAGAGGAATCGGATAACTGACACAATGAAAATCCAGAATGCAAATGGAAGCTATTAAAGTAATAGCATCATTTGGAAGAATTCCTTTTGTAGGGAAGGTAATGTGTAGGAAGATAAAAACAGAAGAGCACGGTACACGGTTAGCTTAACCACATTTCCATTTCTCTGGTGGGTTATCAGCTGCAGGTGAGATTCTTCTGAGTGTTAGAAGCCATCCATATGGTGGCTCTGTTGGTTGGCATGACAACAGGATTTGAAAAGGTATGTTGGCTTAACCTGGATATGTGAAGATCCAAATGTTTATGTTCCAAGGTTAGTTTAATATGCATTTACTTACATTTTAATCTAGCTACCAATAATTTATTTCTTAATCTCATCTTCAAGTATATCTCTATTGATGTTACTTTGTAACTCTAATTTATCTATGTATTATCTATCATTTATCGATTATCTTCTCTCTTTTTTTTAAAAAGATTTTATTTATTATGTATACAGTGTTCTGTCTGCATGTACATCTGCCGGTCAGAAGAGGGCACCATATCTCATAGATGGTTATGAGCCACCATGTGGTTGCTGGGACTTGAACTCAGGACCTCTGGAAGAGCAGTCACTGCTCTTAACCTCTGAGCCATCTCTCCAGCCCCAATTATCATCTTTATATCATATATCTATTATCTATCCATTTACTTTGAGCCTGTCATTTACCTATAACTGCTATTTATTCAATGATAATCTACCATCTATCTATATTTACAGTATATCTATTATGAATATACCCATTCAATTATCTTTTATAATACATTGTCAACCGTTCTCAATCTATTATTATTCAAAGTGATTCATATATGTCAAATAAAATCATACTTGATAACAAATAGACTGCTTAAAGTGGTTGATGTTAATGTGAAATTTACCTTATTGGACGTAACTTGGCAAGCAACAATGACTGTATTTCAATGTGAACTGAATATCAGTTATTCAATCTGAATAGAAATAACATGTCAAAATTATGGAACCTTACAAACCCTGAATATATATAACCCAACATTTACCCAGCCTGTAAAATGATTTTAAACAGTGTTTTATAATATTCCACATTCTGGGTTTGACCTGTATGTATAGTTTCATTTTAATTTGAATGTTTGGTCAATGATTGATGGTGAATTTTATTTTTAGTATATATGAAATACAGGATGAGGACACTACTCTTTGTTCAGTTCTCTCTTATTCCATGCATAAAAGAAATTGAGACATCTGAAATACCAGAAAACAATTTCCAAGCACTAATGGCTACAGTTTTCCTGTTGTGAAATATCAGATTACTATAGTTACAAATATTCACGTTTGAATATTTCATGTTATTCTATTGGTCTGTATGTCTTTCTTGTGTGTGTGTGTGTGTGTGTGTGTGTGTGTTACTACCATATTCGTTATTACTATAGCTCAATTGTATATCTTAAAGTCGGGCTTAACAATCACTCCAGTATCAGTCTTTTTTTCTCAGGATTGAGTTGGTTATCCAGGATCTTTCCTGGTTTCACGTGAATTTTAGCATGACTTTTCTTTTTCTGTGATGTGATGAATGTTTTAGTTATTTTGATTAGTATTGTATTGGATCTGTAAATTGCTTCGGGTAGGGTGACCACTTTCACAACATTAATTCGTCAATTCATGAACATAGGATGTCTTTCCAGTTTCTAGTATTTTTCTCAGTCTCTTTCATCAAGAGATTTGAAGTGTTCATTTAGAAGTTTTGGTTAGAATTATCTCAGTTTTTTATTGTCTTTTATTCTATTGGAAGTGTGTCCATGATCACTTTCTCAGTGTGTTTTTTGGTGATACACAGAAAGAGTACTAACTCTTGTGTGTTATTGTATACTGTATCTTGCAGAAACTTCTGAATATTTTTAGAAGTTTTCTGCTATAATTTTTGTGATCTCTGAGGTTTACTATTGTATCATCCACAAGGATCTAAAATTTCCTTCTTATTTTCCTATTTTGTCCCTTTAACTTTCTTCTCTTACCTTACCGCTCTAGCTAGTGCTTCCAGCAGTAGATAGAAAAGGAGTAGGAGCAGAGAACAGCTCTCTCTCATTATTTTCATGAAAATGCTTTCAGTTTTTCTTCATTTAGGATATTGTTGGGTGTGGATGGCCTTATTATTTTGAGGTATGATTCCCCCAATTCTATACTCTCTAAAACTTTTATAAAAGCATGTTGGGTTTTTCAAACATTTTTTTCTGCATCTATTGGGGTAGTCATGTGACATTTATCTTGATGTGCATTTACAAGATTTGTTATATTTATTAACTTACATATGTTGAATGTCCTGCATTGCTGAGATAAACCCAACTTGATTGTGGTGGAAGATAATCTTGATATCTGCTTGCTGGGTTTTTATTGAGGATATTTGCCTCTATGTTCATCAGAAATATTAGTCTGTAGTTTTAAGTTTTATTGCACGTTTAGCTGGTTTGTTATTAGAATAATATGGGTTTGAAACAGAGAAATACCAATAGAATAATATGAAAAGACCAAAAAACAACCCCAAAAAGTGTTCAAAATCTTTAGTAAGTAGGGAAATATAAATTAAAGCTTTGAGATTTCATTTCACCCCAGTCAGATTGATTTAGACCAACAAAATAACTGACAACAAACGCTAACAAGGGAGCAGAGAAAGATGAATCATTACTCACTGTTGGTGGGAACGCAAACTGGCACAGCTACTCTGCAAATCGGTAAGGAAAATTCTCAAAAACATTAATCTACCATATGGCCTAGTTATACCAATTTTTGGCTTATGCCCAAAGGTCTGGGCACCTGACTTCACAGATAACTGCTCAGCAATTTTTACTGACACTCTATTCATAATAACCAGGAAATTGAAACAACCTAAATACCCTTCAATACTTGAATGAATAATAAAAACGTGTTACATACACACAACAGAATTCCATTCAGTACAAAGGAAATTGAAATTCTAAAATTTGAGATAAAATGGGTGGAGCTATAAAAGATTATTCTTAATGAGATTGCCCAGTCCCAGTTCTCTTTAATCTTTATTTTGTAGCTCAAAATATTTAAATAAAAGTATATAATATGAATTGGTCTTAGAAACTAGGGAAGTATAAAAAGACCATAAGTGGGGTAGAGGACATGGGAGGAAAATAACAATACCAAATACTATGAAGTGTGAAATATTATAGCATAAGACGACACTACAGTGGGAGATCAGGTGGAAGATCAGACAGAAGTTGAAGGACAAATAATGTTAAACTTATTTCATAACACCTCAAGGAACTATTTTATTTTACATTTATTTTATATTATACAGAATACATGTAAGTGTATATAAACATGCACATACATAGATGTGGCTTGGCTTAACTTCATATGATATGTGTCACTTGGTTGACAATATTTTTTTGTTTTGATTTTGTTTTTTTTTTTCGAGACAGGGTTTCTCTGTGGTTTCGGAGCCTGTCCTGGAACTAGCTCTTGTAGACCAGGCTGGTCTCGAACTCACAGAGATCCGCCTGCCTCTGCCTCCCAAGTGCTGGGAGACAATATTTTTTTGTAAGAACACTAAGTAGCTTAACAATTTGTCAGGCACATGGAACCTCTTTTTGAATGATTGGTTAAGGCTAGTGAGGTCATGAACCTTATAGCAGAATCTACTTCTACTTGTTAGACCAGCCAGATTCCTTACTACATTCCATATTTTATCCTTATAACCACATTTAAGTGTAACTAGCCCACATTATCAAACGATGTATGTCTTTATAGACAGTAGAGACCACCACAGAAAACCACAGCTAGACACATTGCAGGTATCAACAGATCATGGAGAATCCAGCCTTACCAGTTCATCTAAATTACAGATCCTACAGCTACTGTTCAGTGAACACGGCTAAGAGGGCTTTGGAAGATTGCAATAGCAGAACATGAGGACGTTTGGTGTGAAGCAGTTTCTGCTAGAAGTGGTTGTGCGAACAAGACCAGAGCAGTGGCAGCATCAATGGACTTGTTAACACGGGAGGTGTAACTTGATATGCAGCACCCATACATATAAATATATGCATGAAACAATAATAATAAAAACAAAAGAGGCTATCTACTTGAGAGTGGGCAGAATAGGTGGGTTGGTGGTAGGGTATCTGAGTAGAGATGGATGGAGGCAAGAGGGGAAATGATGTACCTCTATCTGAAATTCAACATATTCAAGCATCCTTTAAAGGAAAGGTGGTGCTTGTCTTCTTTTCTTAAGGAGTAGTGTGAATAGTGATGATATTATTATTATTTTTTTTAGTGGGGAGAAAGTGTTTATTGGGCTAATACTTCCATATCACTTTTCATTATCCAAGGAACTCAAGATAGGAACTCAAACAGAGTGGGAATCTAAAAGCAGAAGCTGATACAGAGGCCATGGAGGGATGCTGCTTACTGGCTTGCCCCTCCTGGTTTGCTCAGCCTGCTTTCTTATAGAATCCAGAACTTTCAACCCTTTGGTGGCCCCAGCCATAGTGAACTGAGCCCTCCTACATCAGTCAGTAATTAAGAAAATGCCCTATAGGCTTGCTGCCGTCTAATCTTATGGAGGCATTTTTTCAATTGAGGCACCCTCCTCTCTGACGACTCTTGTTTGTGTTAAGTAGACATAAAACTAACCAGCACAGCAGAGTTCCACATCATTACACTGGTGCACTGGTTTCAACAAGCTCCACCTCTAATCATATCCATTAGATGCCATCTGTTTGTAATCATAATTCCAATTACATTTCTAATGTTAATTGACTGTATTTCTCCATACCTATCACTTGTTTATTGAACCCAGGACCTTGCCCTTCACCTTTCCTCCAAACAGACAGCCAACTGTGCTGAGAGTTTGGTGCTGTTAGCACCTGGAAGTGCAGGATAGCCTTGATTATGTGCAACAAACTCTAACATGCCTGATTTGAAAATGGCTATGGCATGTGAGCCTAGTGTAATTATGAGAAGGCTCAAGTTAAAATAGAGCCCCACACTGGAGGAGGACATATTGATTTTTTTAATCTGCTTTATAGATAGTAGCAAGTAAGAGACCTTTGGGGGTGACCAACCATCCTGGTTTGCATGGGACTTTCCTGGTTTTAGCTATGAACAGTCTTGTCTTTTGGAAAAGCTGTAAACCCATGGCAACTTGGAAAAATTAATTGTCCTATATGTGGCTCCTAATAGGTGACCAGAAAATTTGTCAGTAAGTGGGTGGCTAATAAATTTGTCAATCAAAAGAAATACATTAAAGTTCGGGGATGTAGCAAGTAGTGTGCTTGTCTAAGCATATTATTATTCTTAAAAGTTTGATAGAACTCAACAGTAAACACATCTGGCCCTGGGCTTTTCTTGGGGACTTTCAATTACTGCTTAAATCTCACTGCTTGTTACAGATCTCTTTAAATGAAATTTTTTATCTTCTGACTTTAATTTAGAATGTTATATATGTTTCATTTAGTTTTTCTGACTTGGTAAAATATCTTTTTCAAAACATTTCTTGATCTTATTCTGAATTTTATGAGTCTGTTGCAAAAGACTCTTTCTTTTCCCCTTTTATTAATTTCAGGTTTTTTTTGTTTGTTGGTTTCTATCTTTCTTAGTTTGGAAAGGATTTGAACAATTTTGTTAACCTTTCCAAAATACCAACTATTCTTAAATCAATGACTGGTTTCCTTTTATTCTCTATTCCATTAAATTATTTCTTGATCTTTATTATTTTTGTCATCTACTGCAGATGAATGAGCTTATCTTAGTTCCTGTAAACCTCATGAGCCAGGCTCATTTTTGTTCCAATCTTAGCATTCTTGTCTTTTTCTTACTATTCTTTTTTATTTAAATCTTGCCTTTTAAACCCAAACAAAAATGTCACAATTAGCTCTGCTTACAGTGTTTAAAGACTTTTGTAGCACAAATTCTTCCACATCCCAGCTTGAAACAGTTCTATGGTAATGTCTACCATGTCTACATCCTAACTTACTGATTCTAGTTTCTGTCTGTCTTGCCTTTCAGTCCTTGTGATAAAATACTATGACAGAGACTTAGGAGAATTTAGGGTCTACCATGGCATGTAATTAAGAGTGGCAGGAGCAAAAGGCATCTGGTCACATTGCATCCTCTGCTAAGATGCAGAAAGGGATACATGTATATTAATGCTAAGCTAATTCTCTCTATCATGGACATTCCAGTATAATAGGTATTGGGATTCAAACCATCCACAGTGGATTGATCTTCTCTACTCCACAAAAGAAATATGGAAATTCCCTCATAAACCTTTCTATTGTCTTTCTTCTAAATCCTTCTAGATTGCCAGTTAACATTTATCATTACAACATTCAAGAGTAAGACATTCCAACGTCAAAATAAAAAAGACTGGTGAAGAACAATTCCAATTTTTCATCACCTGTCTCTCATAATGTCTGGCATAGAAAGAATAGAAAAAAATCTGAAATACTATAAGAGAAAATGATCAACTCTCATATGAAGGTAAACACATCAGTGTTACATCAAATCTTTCATCATCAATGCTAAAATCTGAAACACATGGGATGAGCTATTTCAAGCCTTGGAAGTGAGAAAAAAAATCTGCTAACCAAGATAGTAATACCCAGTAAAATGATCTCTTAATTCCGAGTGAAAAATAGGAATATTTCAAGATGGAAAAAGGAGACTATATAACAAAGCAGCAAGCATTGCAGAGAAACCAAAGAACATTCCACAAAGTATTAAAAAGTCAGACTTATTCGTTATAACACATAAAAATTATTTTTGATAGATAAATAGATTATTTAATGAGAAACAACTAACAGAAAGAGGGTAAAGAAAGAACTAAGCATATCCCAAATATCCAGAACAACAATAACAAAACCCTCCCACTAATCACCTCAAATGAAAATGACCTTATTATTGCATATCACAGGCTAATTGATACAGGATGTAATTTGAAATAAGATGCTGTTGTCTATAAGAAATGTAACTTACTGACCACTTTTAGTCATATTCTTAAAATTAAATCACTGTTTAAAAACCACCTATGAGTGAGTACATGTGATAATTGTCTTTCTGTGTCTGGGTTACCTCACTCAAAATAATGTTTTCTAGCTCCATCCATTTTCCTGAAAAATTCAAGATGTTGTTATTTTTTTTTGTTGTCGTTGTGTAGTACTCCATTGTGTAAATGTACCACATTTTCCTTGTTAATTGTTCAGTCGAGGGGCATTTAACATAAAACAAAGAAAGCCAGTCTACAAACCACAATCCCAGAGAACTTAGATAACAATGTATACACTAAGAGAGACTTACATAGATATAATCTACATGGGAAATAGAAAGTAGAAAAAGACAAGATCTCCTGAGTAAATTGGGAGCATGGGGACCTTGGGGGAGGAATGAAGGAGGAGGGGAGAGGCAGGGAGGAGAGCAGAGAAAAATGTAGAGCTCAATAAGTATTAATAAAAATGTATAAAAAATCAAATCACTGTGCCGGGCAGTGGTGGCGCACGCCTTTAATCCCAGCACTCGGGAGGCAGAGGCATTCGGATCTCTGTGAGTTCGAGACCATCCTGGTCTACAAGAGCTAGTTCCAGGACAGGCTCCAAAACCACAGAGAAACCCTGTCTCGAAAAACCAAAAAAAAAAAAAAAAAAAAAAAAAAAAAAAAAAAAAAAAAAAAAAAAATCACTGACAATAGAAGGAGAAAACAAGCTGGTATAGCTATTCTGATATCTGATAAAGTAACTTTAATACAAAATGTGTAAGAGAAGATAATGAATATGAATACATAGTAGTAAACAAATCCTCAAAAAATTCTACTTAATACATCCATATCTACCCCCAAGCACAAAACTTAAGTCCAAATGGATCAAAGACCTCAACATAAATCCAGTCACACTGAATTTTATTGAAAAGAAATTGGGATGTAGCCTTGAATACATGGGTACAGGAGACCACTTCCTAAATTTAATCCTAGTAGCACAAATACTGAGAGCAATTAACAAATAGGACCCCCAGAAACTGAAAAACTTCTGTAAGGCAAAGCGCACAGACACTAATACAAAACTGCAACCTACAGAATGGGAAAAGATCTTCATTAACCCCACATCAGATGGAGGACTGATCTCCAAAATATATAAAGAACTCAAGGAATTAGCCATCAAATTAACAAATAATCCAATCAAAAAATGGAGTAGAAATCTGTTTAGAACTCTCAACAGAAAAATTGCAGATGACCGAAAGACACTTAAGGAAATGTCCAACATCCTTAGCCTCATGAAATTGCAAATCCAAATGACCCTGAGATACCATCTTATACCAGTCAGAATGGCTAAGATGAAAAACACCAAAGATAGTTTATACTGGAGAGGATGTGAAGTAATGAGAACATGCCTCCACTGCTGGTGGGAGTGCAAATGTATAAACCAATTTGGAAATAAGTATGGCAATTTCTCAGAAAATGGGAAATCAATCTTTCTCAAGACCCAGCAATAGCACTCTTGGGCACATACCCAAAGGTTGCACACTCAAAGCACAAGGGCATTTGTGCGACTGTGTTCATAGCAGAATTATTTGTAATAGCCAGAACCTGGAAATGACCCAGATGCCTCTCAACCAAATAATGGATAAAAAAAAATGTGGGACATTTACAAAATGGATTGCTACTCAGAGGTAAAAAACAATAACTTCTTGAAACTTGCATCCAAATGGATGGAGCTAGGAAAAAACCACCCTGAGTGAGGCGACCCGGACTGTTTAGTCATTTTTAGTCATACAAATTAAACTTCAAAATCACAAACTTCACAGAGTTGTCAGCTGAAGTTAATTTTTATCTGCACATCATTCTACACAACAAATATGGAAGACATATTTTCAGGAACATATTTAGGACCCTTACCTAAAAATGATGATACATGACTCACAAACTGAGATCTAAATACACAAACAATTGAAACGCTTATATTTCATCAAGCCATTGTGGAATAAAACCAAAAATCAAAAGCAGGAAAAAACATACAACCTGTAAAACACCTTAAAGATGGAACAATACAAAGTTGGGTGAACAGTTTCTCATTGAGAAAATCAGGTAGGAAATTTACAAAACTCACTTAAACCTAGAGACTTAATAGAACATAAGAAATCTAGCTAATCTTGTTCTAAGGAGGAAAGTTTATAGCTATACATGGGTTTATTAAAAAGTATACCAAAGTGATCCCAAACAGGTAACTTAGTGATGTATTTCAAAGTTCTAGAAAAAACAAGATCAAAATTGCTCATGATGAAGCATAAACTAAGAAAATAGAGAATAAATAAGCAAATATCAATCAAAGTTTTTATTCATTTAGAAAATAAGCAAAAATGGAAATTCCCCAATAAAAAATAACAAAAAAGAAAGACCTAAATTACTAAAATTTAGGGAAAGGACTGATGTTAATCCATGCTCCATTATCATTAAGGAATATTTTTGAAAACTTAAATTTCTATTAGCTAAAAAATTTAGATGAAGTCGATAAACTTGTAAACATTTATGGCCAAACACATACTCAAATTAGGAAGATACAAACAAATTATACACAGTAACCATCTAACAATCATCAAAAGTCTTTTTAGATATACAATTTGGGAATCAGACGGAGTTAATGCGGAATTATACAGAAGATTTAAGGGGAAGATTACACCAATAATTCTCATAACATCCCACAAAATAGAAAGATATGGAACATTGCCAAATATATTCTATCAAGCCAGTACTACTCTGATCCCCAAACCAGATAAAGGCACAAGACAAAAATATCTATAGACTAATCCCCTTGAAAATAATCCACAAAATGTCTCCAAAAAATATTTTCCAACTAAATTAAAGAATGAGTTAGATTCAAGTATCATGAGCAAGTCATTTGAATCATGGAAATGCAGTTAATTTAACATAAAAATGCATACATTAACATAAACAATAGACATAAGTAAAGAAATTACATGATTATCTCTAGATGCTTAGAAAGCTTATGTTAAAAAATCCCATCATGATAAATACATTTAAGAAATTAGAGGTTAAAAGCCCTATATTAATATTGCAAAGAGTATGTAAAAAACCCTCTCATCCAGCTTCTAAGTGGATATGAAAAGAAAGCATACTTTTTAAAATCTAGAACAAAACAAGTGTACCAACTGTCTCCTCATTTCTTCAACATAGGCTTGAAGGTTTAGATAAAAATAAAAAGATAAAGGAAAATAAAGAAAGGAAACACAGTAAAAAATCAAAATTAAATGAGGACTACTGAGAACTGAAGAACAATGGCAATGGGTTTTTGATCCTATTGCACGTAATGGCTTTGTGGGAGCCTAGGTAGTTTGGATGCTCACCTTACTAGACCTGGATGGAGGTGTGGTCCTTGGACTTCCCACAGGGCAGGGAAACCTGATTGCTCTTTGGGCTGAAGAGGGAGGAAGACTTGATTGGGGGAGGGGGAGGGAAATGGGAGGTGGTGGTGGGGAAGAGGCAGAAATCTTTAATAATTAAATAATAATAAAAAAAGTGAAACTATCATATGATACAACTTTCACAGGATATTTGCACAAAAAAAATTCTAAGTCGTACCTCAGAGATAATTGCACACACAAGTTTATTATTGTACTGTTTTTAACCATAGTAAAAAAAATTGACCCAGCTTAGAATTACATCCACAGACAAATGGATAAGAAAACAGGGCTGGATTTTACTCAGCAATAAAGAAAAATGAAATTGAAAAAAAAAATAGATACAACTGAGAATCATCTTAGCCACAATTGCTCGATTCTCATAGATTGATTCTAAAGTGTAAGTGTGTGTGTGTGTGTGTGTGTGTGTGTGTTTTATAAAACTGGAAAGGAGGTCATGAGAAGAAACAAAAGATTTTAAATTAAGGGAGGAAAAAAATCCAATAGTGAGCAGAATCTCTGTGACAAGAAAGGAAAAGCTGTTTCTAGAGGAAAGGAATAAAACCAACAAGACAGTGGCCTGTGCACAGGGAAGTCACTAGACTAAGAACTAGTAACAGAGGCAGAATATGCATGAAAAATGAAACCCCTTACTTTGCATGCTAATTAAATAAAAAACTCATAATAGTAGATATAAATAAAAAGGAGTTACCAGAAAGAAAATTTTATGAGCTATCACCCTGATGTCATCCTATTCTGATGAATAAAAAGCAAATCTTGAAAGCCAGGTGTCTTCCAGAATATAAGAGACATGTGGAGTCTTATTCTGACATAGACTATAAATTGTTATAAGTCATTCAGAAAAATACAAACATAATAACTGGAGAAAACTATTTTTTTTTCCGATTTTGCTTAAAGCAGTTCATAAGAATGTACAAATACAACAGAGGGCCACTTTGGAAAGGGATATGTTTTAAATTTTAAGCATGGTTAAGTCCGTCTTTTATAAGATTAGTGAATAAATTATTTTATAAAGATAGAAATAAGTTCTCAAATATATTGACATTACCACAGTGGATCACATAAAACAATACATGTGAAATGTTCATTGTCACTTCCTGAATGTAGGTGATGGAATTGGAACATTTTATCTGCTCTCTATTAATGAAGAACTTCTTAAATTATCTGGGGCATTTGAGACCGCAGCAGAAATTTGAAAATGCTACATTTGCAGCAACATCTCATTTCTGATATATTTATTTTACTTTCCTTAAAGTAAAAACCTTAAAGGCCGTAACTATGCCGGCATCGAAGTATATCACAAAGTAATGTAAATATTTTGTGAATTATAATTGGTTCATTTAGCCAGAAAATCTTCAACAGTATTGCAGATACTAGCAGAAAGTTGGATTATCACCATTTATTCGAGAGGCTTACATGGTTCACAATTCTTATAAATAAATTCATCTTCAGTAAGTGAAATCCAATTCAAATTAATATTTTTGAGCACATGGAATTAAAGCATATTATTGTAGACAATCCTTTCTATCTGTAATGCTATCAGAACTAAATTAGATATATAAAGACAAATTCAGGGTTCTATATTAATTGTTTAACAAAAATGAAAACAAAGCCAGAAAACCTTTGTCTTTCTCAGTTACAGTTGCTAGAGACTCACGATGATATTTGCAGGAGAGTTTTTGGTTGATAGAATCTGCAGTTAAATAAAACATCATAGTTTCAGCATGGCCTGCAGATGAAAAGGATGAGATAGAAAACTCCTCCTTCTACTGTGGCTGAGTCTGACAGTCATAAGGAAGCATTCACCAGGCGAGGTTACATGACTGGGCGGCACCAAAAGGAAGCTCTAATTTTAGCTTAGCTCTTTTTCTCCATTTGGGAAGGAATGGCCGTGCTTTGTGTGTTTGTTTTCACAAAATGATGGCTAAATAGCACCAGCTAGAGCCAAGCGCAGAGAAGGCAAGCGTCTCTATACATTTCTGCCAGCCTTGCCTTTGGCTCTCCCATCTTGGAACTGTTTTGAAAATAAATCCTGCCAAGTGTTCAGAACCCTGCCAGAAAGGACAGAGGATCTTTTACGATCCATCAACCTCTATGGCTCAGAATTATATCCACGAATGACTTACACTTCTGAGGCAATATTCATCTGGTATCGCAGTGAATAAGGAAGAGATACGACCACATCCAGGAATTTCCAACTGGAAGAAGCTTGAAAAGTCATTTATCTCAATCCCAGTCTAATTCAGATTTAAGAGCCATATAAACATAATAGTAAGTTGTGATCACATTTTTCTGGTGATTATTTTTCCCTCTGAATGGGGCATTCTGATTTTTCTAAATTTAAAAAAAAAAAAAAACTTCTCTTGTTAGAAAAATGTTAAGAGTATCATATTTTATTATTACTTATTTTCCCCGAAAAATCACACTTGTAGAATTCATTCATTTTATTAGTTCAGATATTAGTTATAAACTTTTTATATGAGTCTCAAATGTCATAGGCTAATCTATAAAATATTTGAAATTAGTCTAAAAATGTTTCACATTCAATATTTCATAATAATTTTTAAAGAATGGCAACATTTTATTTTAAACACATTAAAATCTATCAGATTCAGTGTGTTTGGACTGATATTGAGGTCTTTAATCCATTTGGACTTGAGTTTTGTGCATGGTGATATATATGGATCTATTTTCATTCTTCTACAGATTGACTTCCAGTTTTGCCAGCACAATTTGTTGAAGATGCTCTCTTTTTTCCATTGTATAATTTTAGCTCCTTTATCGAAAATCAGGTGTTCATAGGTTTGTGGGCTAAAGTCAGGGTCTTCTATTCTATTCCATTGGTCGACTTCTCTGTTTTTATGCCAGTACCAAGCCGTTTTCAGTACTGTAGCTCTGTAATAGAGTTTGAAGTCAGGGATGGTAATGCCTCCAGACAATCCTTTATTGTATAAGATTGTTTTGGCTATCCTGGGTTTTTTGTTTTTCCATATAAAGTTGATTATTGTCTTCTCCAGATCTGTGAAGAATTTTGATGGGATTTTGATGGGGATTGCGTTGGGAAGTACTCTACAACACATGGGCACAGGAGAACACTTCCTACGTACAACCCCAGCAGCACAAACACTAAGGACATCATTGAATAAATGGGACCTCCTGAGACTGAGAAGCTTCTGTAAAGCAAAGGACACTGTCACTAAGACAGAAAGGCAACCCACTGACTGGGAGAAGATCTTCACCAACCCCGCAACTGACAAAAGTCTGATATCCAAAATATACAAAGAACTCAAGAAATTAGACCGTAAAAGGTTAATCAATCCAATTATAAAATGGGGCACTGAGCTGAACAGAGACTTTTCAACAGAAGAAGTTCAAATGGCCAAAAGTCACTTAAGATCATGCTCAACTTCCTTAGCAATCAGGGAAATGCAAATCAAGACAACATTAAGATACCATCTTACACCGGCTAAAATCAAAAACACCAATGATAGCCTCTGCTGGAGAGGTTGTGGAGAAAGGGGCACTCTCATCCATTGCTGGTGGGAATGCAAACTTGTGCAACCACTTTGGAAAGCAGTGTGGCGGTTTCTCAGGAAAGTCGGGTTCAACCTACCTCTTGACCCAGCAATACCACTATTGGGAATATACCCAAGAGATGCCCAAACATACAACAAAAGTATATGCTCAACTATGTTCATAGCAGCATTGTTTGTAATTGCCAGAACCTGGAAACAACCTAGATGTCCTTCAATGGAAGAATGGATGAAGAAAGTATGGAATATATACATATTAGAGTACTACTCAGCAGTAAAAAACAATGACTTCTTGAATTTTGCATACAAATGGACGGAAATTGAAAACACTATCCTGAGTGAGGTAAGCCAGACCCAAAAAGAGGAACATGGGATGTACTCACTCATATTTGGTTTCTAGCCATAAATAAAGGACATTGAGACTATAATTCGTGACTCTAGAGAATCTAAATAAGAAGGTGAACCCAAAGAAAAACATATAAGCATCCCCCTGAATATTAACCTTCATCAGGCGATGAAAGAAGACAGAGACAGAGACCCACATTGGAGCACTGGACTGAAGTCTCACGATCCAAAGGAGGAGCAGAAGGAGAGTGAGCACGAGCAAGGAACTCAGGACTGCGAGGGGTGCACCCACACACTGAGGCAATGGGGATGATCTATCGGGAACTCACCAAGGCCAGCTGGCAGGGGACTGAAAAAGCATGGGACAAAACCGGTCTCGCTGAACATAATGGACAATGAGGACTACTGAGAACTGAAGAACAATGGCAATGGGTTCTTGATCCTATTGCATGTAATGGCTTTGTGGGAGCCCAGGTAGTTTGGATGCTCACCTTAATAGACCTGGATGGAGGTGGGTGGTCCTTGGACCTCCCACAGGGCAGAGAAACCTGCTTACTCTTTGGGCTGAGGAGGAAGGAAGACTTGATTGGGGGAGGGGGAGGGAATGGGAGGTGGTGGCGGGGAAGAGGCAGAAATCTTTAATAATTAAATTAATTAATTAATAAAAAAAATCAGCAAGAAAAAAAAATAAAATAAACACATTAAAATCATCTGGGTAATGTAGAATGAACCTGGGTATCCTGAAGAAAGAAACTAATATTCTCCCTACTCTTTTGAGTTGGGTTTTTTTTTTCAATTTAAGAAGTGATTTATTGTTATTGAGGTTAGTGCTCTCTATAAGTGTTATTTAAAAATCCAATAAATTTTGCATCTTGATAAAATAATAGAAGTGATTGAAAAATATAGTTTCACAAAATTCATCTTGAAAATATGTTACTAAACAATCATAAGATTTGTCACATTCATTTAACATAAATTTTATTCCTTGCAAAGTTTTTTCAGAATATTTAATCTTTGTACATATACAATGAGATATTTTGGGATAGGATCCAAATCTAGTTATGATGCTCATTTATATTTTATATATACCTTATAAATAAAGCCTAAAGACAATTTTATAAATATTTTTAGGGCATCTGCACTTTAAATTCAACAACAGATTTTAGATTATTTTAGACTTAAAGTTTTTCATTTTTTCTCCTTTCTTTTCTTGTAGTTTCTAATTATTTTTTGTGTGATGGTTTCAGACTGAATACTGGATGCTCAAGGGATCCAGCTTTCTTCATGAGTAGGATTGACATCGCTCTGTTTGCTAACGATACATGTGGCCAGTCGGTCCCTTGGGCGCATTGCTGCCCTGGATTGACTTTGATGGCAAATTGTGCCAGTGCAGGCTTTCACTTCTGTTCTCTACTGTCCAATGTTTTAGCTCATTCCCAATTCCATGACTCTTAATTCATACCCATAACAGATCAGAGGCATGTACTTGTACCCCACCATTGCACTGAGCTGTGCAATATGGTTGCCCACAACTAAGAAAGGCTAAATTTGTTTCAGAGGGGAAAAAAAGCTAATTAGAGAAATAAGTGAGGTGGGTGGTTACAAACCTCACTGTTGTCAGTGAACAGAGAGACTGTAATATGCAAAGGGGCAGAGCAGAGCGGTGGTGGCACACGCCTTTATTTCCAGCATTTGGGAGGCAGAGGCAGTTGGATCTCTGTGAGTTCGAGGCTAGCCTGGTCTACAAGAACTAGTCTGAGGTCACCTAAACAAACCAAAAACCCAAGCAAACCAAAAAAACCAAAACAAAAACCACTAGTAAACAACAACAACAAAAAAAACTGCAACAGGAGCAAGGTAGAACACATTGTTTGTTTCATTTTTGTATTTATTTATTTATTTTTTTTTATTGAAAAAAATTTTTCCTCTTCCTCCCCGCCTCCCATTTCCCTCCCCCTCCTCCCGCCCCCTTTTTTTGAGGGAATTATTTTGGTAGATACACTCCTTTTTTCTTTCTTTACTACAAAAATAAGTGAATTTCCATTTTCCTCCCTTAGAATACACTGATGACACATTTTACAGTGAAGAAATAGCAGCATCACGTAGTGCTTACGGTGAAACAGTGTCAGTGTTCAGAATGGACTATTGACAAGAAGAAAACGTCATCAAAAAGAAAAAAAAAAAGAACCTGGGGATGAAAATGGAAATATGTTACTCGGGCATCGTGGCTATTTTCAGAGATGTGCTTGGCGCTCAGACCCGCGTTTACATGTCAACTGCTGCTCTCGCACTTTCATGGAGCAGTGCTACCTGATTTGTGGCTTGCTGAGATATGAAAGGAAGATACCAGTCTAAGGTTGTTGTCAGGGACAGTGAGGGATATGTATCTAAATGAAAGTGAAGAAACAGACACTGTTCAACCCAGTCAACACTTGTTTTACCACGATGTCTTACAAAGCATCTTGTATTACCGACAACAATTACAACGTGGTTTTCACATAAGATTAAAGTGTTAGGCCTACATGCAGCCTAGAAAGTTTTCACATAAGTTAGAAAGGTGATGATGACTTCCACCAAAGTCATGAAGGAATGGCAAACTTTTTGCCATTCAGAAAAAAAGTTCTCATTAATTTTTCAAGTAGTGTCTGAAACAAACATACAAACACACACACACACACAAAAAAAAAATAGAAAGAGAGAGAGTCTAGGTGATTCCAGGGATGATTTTGCCTTCACAGACAGAAGAATAACTGCCACTTGTTGGGATAAAGAAAATGAATGTTCAGTGAAGAAAGCACTGAGCGTAAGTTTTCTATACAACATCCCATTAGACTAACTGGTTGACAGAGTCCTGAAGCCCAGTGAGCCCTGTTCCACAGATGTAGTTTTACTGTTTGTAGATTATATGTAGACGTTAAATCTATTGGAAGGTAAACCCCAGTCCTTCCAGAAATGAACATCACAGATCCATCACTAACACATAGCAATGGATCCCACAACAGCGTTGGCGCTTAGTAAGCGTGGCCCACAATGAACGCCCGAATACAAGTGTATCATGCCATGGAACTCTACCCTGTGGTAAAAAAATAATGATTTAATTTGACAACTTTAACTTATCCTACATCTGTATGCTTTTTGAATCACTAGCAAATCTTTTCCCTGCCATCAAAGTGGGTAGCAGCAAGTGGATGAAGCTGAGAGAAAGGATAGGTCTCTAAGAGTCATGGAATGGATCTAGAGAGCAATTCTTAAGTGACTGGAACATGTGCAGTTGTGTGGCATTTGTGATTATGCCTGCTGGCCCCTAAGATTTTGCAAGTTTTTTTCTTCAGTTCTCGGGAAGGCATTGTTATTTGAATGTGACTTTGACAAATTTGACGTTTTCAATTTTGTATGTTCTTAATTTCCTCCACACACCCACACCCATGCCTGGTTTATGATGGGAGTTACCTGCTAAGGCCACTCTTTTATTTTTAATTATTTTTTTTAAAAAAACAATCCTTTCTCATTTTACATACCATTCCCTCCCCTCCTCCTGCTCCTTCCACCTCCCCCGGCCCCACACTCATGGGGGGGTAAGGCTTCCCATGGGGAATCAATCTTAGATTAGATGCTGCTAATGGAAACAGTAACTTGTATCAGCTACTGTTTCTGTTCTCAAAAACAAAGATAAATATTTTATGGTTAGTTAATAGAAAGGTATTGAAATGTGTTACATATTTAAAATTTACATATCGTTATATGCTAGAAACACTCAGATCTAATTCCCTGTCTATCACCAACATCATTTACTTGGGTAACATAATTATATTTCTCACCATAAAATACAGATGTGGAAATGTGTGGATGACACAAAATTGTGCTAGATGTCAGTATTTGATGATGGAAAAACAAGAAAATGTCACCAGATATACCCAGAAAATATATTTTCATCTTTCTATTGATATTCATGCTATGTCAGCTAAACCCACTTAATTTTAAAGCAATGTGTGCATCTCATAAATGCTGAGATTCGGCTTCTTTTACAGGCTATTGCAAGTGAGAGGCCGTCTAACTTAGGGAAACATCCTTTGGCTGTGTGCCAAAGTGTAATGACTAGAATTATTTATATCCATAAAATACTAAATAACACGCATTTAAGCTGAGCGATATTCAAAAGACGTCAGAATGCCAGCACTTGGCATTCTGCCAGGCAGTGAAATAGAATTCAGCTCCAATTTGTTTCCAGTTTTCCTTCACAAATGGCAGACGCTTTCAATACATAATCTTAGCAAGCCACTGTCTTCTAATACTTTCCTCATATTGACAACTACAGTGCCCAGGCCTCTGTATCGATAGCCAGTTGTCAAATTGTGGCTTGTTATTGACAGAAATGAGCACTGTTTCCAACTAATCTTTGTTGAATGACAATATGAGATAAAGGGAATAGGAAATACATATGTGAGTGTTTTTGAAATGAACTGGACGCCGTCAACTGCTAAAGATGCTGCTGGACTGAACCTTCTTTCTCTTCGAGGGATAAACAGCGCTGAAAGGGAACGGAAGACTGTAGTCCTTATGCAGTTAGTAGGACAACTACCTTCATTTCTGTAACGTTCTCTATGGACTAGACAGTGGTTTCAAAATCTCTTTATTTATGATAAATATTGAGTGAGTCATTAATGAAGGTAAATTTTGGTTATAAAAACTGATATATTTGATGTTTTGAACACATTATTTTAAGAAGTGAAAATATTAATTCAGTCTTCCTTGGAGAGATGCTTGCTATTAATCATATACTGTAAGGACGAGTCTGATATCTGCACTTAGGAAGATCTGGGTTTTGTTTTGTTAATCATTTCTAAGTGCCTTCAGTGGAGCCTCACCAATAGCTAGGCAATTTGGATTGGCCTCTTTATCTTCTGTCCAGACCAGAAACAACACAAAGTACCTTTTCCCTTTTGTGATGGCAATGTGATGAGTTTTGCCACTGTTTTTATTACATCTGTCCTGTATCCTGACCCCTAGCTTCCTCCACATTGTTTAGCAACCCCTCTTCACTTTGAGGTTAACTTTCTTAAGATTACATATGAGAGAGGAGCAGGCATACTCACCTTTCTGTTCTTGGCTTAATTCACTGAACACGACATCCTCTGGCTTTGCTCATTAATAGCTGTTCCAATAATAGTGAAAGTCTTATTGAGTTAGAAACTGCTATGCATAGGAAGAAGTGGGGAATAGGAACCACAGACACCACTCTGTAACACTCGTACCAAATCCTGTCAACAGTTGTATGAAATGTGTGTGCCCTCAGGTCCTTCCTTCCTAGCTCTGCCTACTTGGAGCTGGGGTAATGACGAGGGTTTTTCTAAAGCAGATATTTTTAAGTTGGATGACACAGGCATCTCAGTTTCAGCCCAGGGACGCTTGGAGCAGTTGAGAGAATGGGTGCGTCTAGTGCTACTGTAGAGCAACAATTCTGTCTGACTCCTCTGAGGCTGTGTTTCAATGTTAACAGAGCCAAGGCTACCTATCTTTTTCTCTACAGTGGCCATCAGGGATCAGATTGGAGCGCACTGTACCTTGAGCAAGGCAAAGGACTTCTTAGCTGAGGTGATCTAAAAGTGAATCAAAAGACACAGCATTTCCAAATAACGTTTTCTAAATACAAGTAAATGTAACCAGAGAATTATGACTTTGCACAGTTTTCTTACCCCTTTCAGTGTCTTCAGACATATTTTGAATTAAAATATTTCATATAATGATATTCAAATTACATTAAATGCAGGCTTAACCAAGTTTGTAGAAACAAAACAAAGTTTGTAGAAATAACTTGGAAAATTGCACTTTTTAAGTATTTTGGGTACTCACTTGCTAAAACAGTCAGTGCTTATTTTTCAATTTAAGTAACTGGTTGACTCATAATCTTTATTTATTTTTAACACATTGGACCTTCCAGATATTTATGGCATAATGATTTTTCAGTCTGCTTCTAATATAAAGGCATAAAAAGCACTGTGAATATATGATCATGGCATCTGGTATAACCTTCAGAGGCAGCCAAATGTTTAGCTGTTAGCCTTTGAAGTGAAAGAAAGAATTGCTTTGCTACTGGGAGTATTGACATGTTGAGACTCTGAAAGCAATGCATATTTTTAAATGATGTTATTTATACTATTTTGTAATGATGTGTCACCCAGAGATATTCTAAAGCTTAAGACAGGAACTATGTGTGAAATAGAACCTGATATATAGAAAGGACTAGATATAATTTTTTTGACATAAGGATAACAAATGTTTAAACTAGAATCAATTATTTAAATACCATGAGAATTTTATTATCAAAATTTGTCTCTGGTTTACTATTTTGTATTGTTAAAATTATCTATTGTGAAATAGAAAATCTGTTTCTGATTAAATTGCTCCTCGGATAGACATTGTCTAAATAAGTGTGCATTATAGCCCAATGAACAGAGGTAGATGGACCACCTGAATTGTGCTACCCATTTACACAGTGGTGGTAGTACAAGGCTATTCCATTCCCTAGTAGTCTTACATTCAGAAATTAAGATCAGAAAATAATCAAATAATCATAGCAATAGCCACCAAAATTTCAAAGACAATTAGATGCTGTGATATGTAACACGGTGGCTGAGGAATAGGTGAAACTTGGGTGGTGTTGAATGTTTTTGACTAAGATATCTCAAGGAGTTTATTGAAAGATGTACAATTTGGGAGGAAATTTTAATGGAGGTGCCATCTTATGATTCTGGGATTACCACTGTTACTGTAGTTGTTGTTATGATCTGGTATTCATGAAAATATAATACAGTACAATTGTTAATCTGGCTACTTAAGTATCAGGAAGTTATTATGTCTTGGTGTGGGGTAAATAATACATGGGAGCAGAAACCGTTCTAGAAATATGGCCTGGCAGAGCTGCAGTTTTCCGCATTATTGAAATCACTAATGTGATCTGAAGATGATGATTTCCCAATTTCAGTTCTTTGGAATAAGGTTTCCTTTGTGCCATGTTATGTATTTGTTGCTTTTCTCTTAAGAAACTCTGGAGGGTCAGGCGGTGGTGTTGCACACCTTTAATCCTAGCACTCGGAAGGCAAAGGCAGATGGATACTTGTGATTTTGAGGCCAGTCTGGTCTACAGAGAAAGTGCCAAAGTGGGCTCCAAAGCTACACAGAGAAATCTTGTTTTGTGTCTTGAAAAGCAAAAACAAAAACAAAGGAAGGAAAAAAAGAAGGAAGGGAGGAGAGAGAGAGAGAGAGAGAGAGAGAGAGAGAGAGAGAGAGAGAGAGAAACTCCAATGGAAATTGGAAGGTGGTACAGGAAAATTTCCTCAGAATAGAGGAGAAATTTATGTGTCCAGCTCTAGTTTAGCTTTATGCCACATTATTGAGGACTGAGTATTTTCTAAACCTCTATGATTTTTAAAATGTCAAGTCCCATGTGTTGGGTTGTGATATATAAAATTAGGTGGCTCTCACTGACTTTCATATGACAGATGACTCATTGATGAAAGACGTCTTTGGCATCTGTACAGGTTCCAATACCAAAGTAGTAATTCTGACACATATTCACACTGAAAATCTTTCCTTGGTCATGCATGGGCAGACTGATGAGAAAGATCACCATTCTTGCCAAGGGTGGATTTTCATTCCACATATCATTTTATGTTTTTGCTAACACACATAATCCAACAGCATATTATAGGATCAGGGAAATCAACTTATTAAAATCAGCATCAGGTATAGTCATTCTAAAGGCCATTAGTAGGTGGAATGGTTGATTTTTTCAAGGAGGTTTCATAAACATAGTAACACAGATTAACACTAAGCTTCTCACAGATTTTGTTTCTGATCTTTTGAACTTTGTCTAATTTTTGTATTAGGGATTGAAACTGGAGCCTTGTGCATGACAGTTAAGCTCTCCATCTATAAACTATAATTCAGTCTCTAAATTTTGCCTTTTTAATTTGCATATTTTAAATATTTGGTGTTTTTAATATGTGTTAAACAAATAGTAGTTTAGAGAAGTTTTATTTCCAAACTCTCTGTATAAAAATATTTGTAAGCACTCTGGGTTGAATAGATAACATGCTGCCTACCAATAGTACAGGAATGACTTTAACTGACAAGGAATAAGCAATTCATGCAGAATTCTAGTATACTGTATCCAGAAAAGTAGGTATTCCTGTAATAATTCATGCCTGTAATCTCAAAACATGAGAGGCAGAGGCTTGAGAATTGCTATTTTATGATTAGTAGAATTAGAATAGTGAGTTCCAGGACAACCAGGCTGGAGAGTGGTTCCTTTTCTCTCAAAAACAAAACAAAAAGACAATAAACCAAATAAAGCAGATGCTCAGTAATAGAAAGAAAAGATGTAGAAGATAAAAAATAGAAATAAAAGTATTTTGTGACTATTTAGCTTACATTATAAATTTAAGAAGGCTTTTTGCACACAGTCTGAATTAAACATTTTCTGTTTGATATATTGCACTAAAGACGAACTCTTTCAGAAGAAAGGATGGCTGGCATTCACGGATGATATTTAAAACATTTATGTATTGATAATAGTTCAGGATCACTTCGTAGAGCCTGGAGACGAAGGAAGTGCCATCTTTTCCACTGCAGAGCCTTCAATATTTAAGTGCAGTTTAAGGACTTAAAATTTGAAGAAACAATTTTTATTCTTAATGACACATACCACTTAGTTTACTCTATTTTTGCATTTATCTTGGTTGTGAATTCCCCAAAGAGTCATTTCAGGATCTTTTCCTGGTGATTTATAAAGTAATTTCTAGAAGATGTCTAAAGTTGACTCAATTCTCTGTGGGGTACTAAACATTAGAATGAATGTATTTTATGACTCTCAGCAGTATATATATATATATATATATATATATACATACATACACACAGACACAACACACACACACACATACACATATATATGTGACATATATATATCACAAAAAGCCCACCTCATCCATCAAGGCGGTATTTTTTTTTTCTACTTTGCTTCTGCAGTCTAAGTGAAGAGAAAAGGAGAATTCATCTGTCAAGTGGTCTAGAGGAAGGGCATTAAAGATAAGTTAGTCCTCCACACAGATTCCTTGACAACCAGGCCTGTCTTAGTAACAAGTTGATAATATTATGATGAATAAATCCTCATAGGCACTTAGCTTCATCGTTTTTTTCCTGAATATTGATCAGTCAGGTAACATTCATGATGACATATAAAGCAGCACGACTGGGCATCTAAATGCTGATTCTAGTTGCCATGAGAGCAGTTCAGTGTCAGGAAAAGTAATTTGGCCAAAGGAGATTAATAAGATTTTAGATAGATGGTATATGATATTTTATATTTTATCTTTTCTTATTACTTAACTATTTTATTTATTTATTCATTTATATTTGTGTGTGTATATGATTTGCCTACAAGGATGTCTGTATACCAAGTGTGTGCCTGGTGTTCTAAAACCGGAAGAAGGTATCAGATTCTCTGAGACTGATCTCTAAAGGCAGTTGTGGGCTGTCACATGGGTACTGAAATCAAACCTGGGTGCTCGGAAGAGCAGCCTGTGTCTCCTCTCGGCACCACCTCCATAGACCTTATACACTGCTTTTCAAAAATCAGAAACAGTGTGTGCTCTGGTAGCAAATAAGGAGCTTTCCTACCTCCTCTGACCTCTCAGAGTGTGGGTCACAGAGCTATTGATTGCTGGGAATCTCACTCAAGCCGTAACATTAATCTAATAAATCAGACTCATCAGGATGAGTAACAAAGACAAGTGAGGAGTGGAAGAGTTACTGAGCCTTGGTGAGGCACATGTCCTCCAACAAGTGGGAGAGAAGCCTACGGAATGTTGAGTGTCTGCCTTTTTGGAAAATATGTAGGTGTCTGCTGGTGAGGATCTTGCCAGTAAAATCACATTGCTGTTTCCTCTCACATCATCACAAAGAGAAGGCGAGCAGTAGATTTTGCATGTCACAGTTAACACCTACAAGTCTATCCAACAACAACAGCAACGAAACAGCAGCAGCAGCAACAAAAATACACTAGAAGACTCACAAAGATGATAAGTTTGTAAAACAGTTGGAGGTACGTAAACCAGTCGCAGCAGTTTAGACACGCTAGCAGACCTAGGTGTACTATAGCGGCAGAGTGTGGTTTCAATGTCAATTACATTATGTTCCCTCTACATTCTACAATGGACAAATTAATCTGTCATCTCTTGTATTTGGAGAAAAGAACATTTTATTTGCAATGGATATATTTAATTGAAAATAGATTTTTTTCTCATACAATATAACCTAATTATATTTTCAATCCCTCCACTTCCTGCCTACCTTCCTTCCCCTCCAGATCTACTCATTTCTGTATCTCATTAGAAAAAAAAAAAAAAAAACAGGTTTTAAAGAGATAACACCCAACTATTACAAAATAAGATAGAGTAAAATCTTTCATATTGAAGTTTGATTTGGTATCCTAACAAGAGAAAATGGTCCCAGAACAGGCATAAGAGTCAGAGAGCCACTCATTTTCATTGTAAGGAGTCCCATAAAAATACTAAGCCGACCCCATAATACATATTCAGAAGACCTGGTATAGACTCATAGGCTCCGTGCTTGCTGTTTCCATCTCTGTGAGCTAATATGATTCTTGTTTAGTTGATTCAGAGGGCTTGTTTTCCTGGTATCCTCCATCCCCTCTGAAATCAAACAGGACTGGAAAAGAAAAAAAAAAAAACAGGCTAGAGAGATGGCTCAGATGCTGTTCAGAGGTCCTGAGTTCAATTCCCAGCAACCAAATAGTGGCACACAACCAACTATAATGAGATCTGGTGCCCTCTTCTGTTGTTCAGTCACATATACAGGCAGAACATTGTATACATAATAAATAAACAAATCTTTTAAACAAACAAACAAAATACAATAAAATAGTTCCTAATGATATTGTACTCTATTCATTGTTCAGTGTCCTAGTTGGTCATCATCAGAGAGGCGTCCTTCAGCAGCAAAAGGGAACAGATGCAGTGATGTACAACTAGACATCATGCAGACAGTCTAAATTGGGGGTCTCCATCAAATCCCTTCTCTCAGAGCTCAGGGAAATACAGCGGAGACAGCAGTGGAAAGTTTTATACTGAACCCAAAGTCACTAATCATTGTTTAACCAAGGATCACCAAATGGCTGATCTTCATAATTCTTGTTTTCATCAGAATATTGTTGGCCTCACTGTATTCTGTTCTAAGAAGGGCCTGAAGTCATCCTTTGATACAAGTTTGAGGACATGCAGGGCCAGAAGCTGTGTGCAGATTGCTGACAGTGTTCATAGTAGTTTAGAGCCTAAGACACATACATACACACACCATGGCTAGCCTACCTTCTTCTAGTCAGATCTTCGATCAGCTAACACTGTAAGGCAGAGTAGAGAGTCTCCATGCATCAGCCAGTCAGTCAGTTTTCTCTATGGTAGTTCACAGCAGAGGTGATGAAAGATGATGCTGCTACACATAAATGGTTGGAAAATGTGGAGAACAATTTTTTGCTATGTTTTTTTTCACATCCCTAATAGGGATTTTCTTTTTTCCTTTCGTTGAAAAGTAGACGGTTACCTTAGAAAGTATTTCCTGAAGACACTCTTCCTTCCCTCTACTGCGCATCTCCCTTTCCATCTGAATCCACTCCCTTGCTGTCTCTCATTAAAATAAAACAAACTTCTATGGGATATTAATGAAATATAACATAATAATAAAATATCCCAAAAACTATCACATAGGACAGGACAAACATTAGGAATACAGCCCAAGAGAACTCAAAGCATCAGAGACTCCCATAAAAACAATAAACTGGAAGCTATAATGTATATAAAAAACCGATGTAGACCCACACAGGTCCTGTGTGTGCTTTCTCAGTCTGTGTAACTTCACAGGAGTTTGGATAGTGTGGATTTAAAAGTTCTTGTTTCCTTGGTGTCCTCAATCCCATCTGACTTTTACACTCTTTCTGCCAAAAATTGTTGAAATTCATCTTGAAGAGGTGGTTTCAGAGAACAGGATAAGAGCTGGTGCTTAATAATTTGAGTAAGCTCTTATTGAGTGAGTTTATAGCTAAAATTATGCATATTTGCCACTGATGTTGATAATGTGATAGATTTCTTGGAAAATGAATGGAACAGGCAAATAGGAGTCTGAGAAAAATCTTTTTTATAATAATAGATCTTGAATTGCAGATTTTTTGACTAAGGGAAGAAACATTACTTAACATATTGCAGAATTCTCACGGTTCAAGTTCAAGCCACTTGCTTTATTTACTAACAAATTACTTGTTGTCTGATCCAATGCATTTGTTAGTTACTTTTTTGTTTTTTATTTATTTTTACTGAACTCTACATTTTTCTCTGCTTCCCTCCCTGCCTCTGCCCTCCTTTTCAGCCCTCTCCCATGGCTCCCATGCTCCCAATTTACTCAGGATATCTTGCCTTTTTCAACTTCCCATGTAGATTAGATCCATGTAAGTCTCTCTTAGTGTCTTCAGGGTCACCTAAGTTCTCTGGGATTGTGAATTGTAGGCTTGTTTTCTTTGCTTTATGTTTAAAAACCACTTATGAGTGAGTACATATGACAATAATCTTTCTAGGTCTGGGCTACCTCACTGAATATGATGTTTTCTAGCTCCATCTATTTGCCCACAAATTTCAAGATGTCATTTTTTCTGCTGTGTAGTTCTCCATTGTGTACATGTACCACATTTTCCTTATCCATTCTTCAGTTGAGGGGCATTTAGGTTGTTCGCAGGTTCTGGCTATGACAAACAAAGCTGCTATGAACATAGTTGAGCACATGTCCTTGTGGCACGATTGAGCATCCTTTGTATATATACCCAAAAGTAGTATTGATGGGTCTTGAGGAAGGTTGTTTCCTAATTTTCTGAGAAATCACCACACTGACATCCAAAGGGGCTGTACCAGCTTGCATTCCCACCAGCAATGCAGGAGTGTTCCCTTTCCCCCACAACCTCTCCAGCATAAGTTGTCATCAGTGTTTTTGATCTTGACCATTCTTACAGGTGTAAGATGGAATCTCAGAGTTGTTTTGATTTGCATTTCTCTGATGACTAAGGATGTTGAACATTTCCTTAAGTGTCTTTCATCCATTTTAGATTCCTCTGCTGAGAGTTCTCTGTTTAGGTCTGTACTCCATTTTTTATTGGATTATTTGTTATTTTGATGACCAAATTCATAAGTTCTTTGTATATTTTGGAGATTAGACCTTTGTCTGATGTGGGATTAGTGAAGATCTTTCTCCATTTTATATGCTATCATTTTGTCTTATTGATGTGTCCTTTGCTTTACAGAAGTTTTTCAGTTTCAGGAGGTCCCAGATATTAATTGTTTCTCTCAGTGTCTGTTCTTTTGGGGTTATATTTAGGAAGTGATCGTCTATGCCAATGCATTTAAGTGTACTTCTCACCTTCTCTTCTATGAGGTTCAGTGTGGCTGGCTTTATATTGAGGTCCTTGATCTATTTGGATTTGAGTTTTGTGCAGGGTGATAGATATTTTCATTCTTCTACATGTTGATATCCAGTTATGTCAGCAACATTTGTTAAATATGCTTTCTTTTTTCCATTTGATATTTTTTGTTGTTTTTTTTCAAAAATTGAGTGTTCGATGTTGTGCGGATTGATATTCATGTCTTCAATTTGGTTCTCTTGGTCCTCCTGTCTGTTTTTATGTCAATACCAGCTGTTTTCAGTACTGTAGCTCTGTAGTAGAGTTTGAAGTCAGGGATTGTGATGCCTCCAGAAGTTCTTTTATTGTACCGGATTGTTTTGGCTATCCTGTTTTTATTTTTTTATTTTATTATTATTATTTTTTTTATTTTCCACACAAAGTTGAGTACTATTCTTTTAAGGTCTGTGAAAATTTTGCTAGGATTTTGATGGGCATTGTATTGAATCTGTAGATTGTTCTTGGTAAGATTGCCATTTTTAATATGTTGATTCTGTCTACCCAAGAGCATGAGAGATCTTTCCACTTTCTGTGGTCTTCTTCAATTTCTTTCTTCAAAGATTTAAAGTTCTTGTCATACAAGTCTTCCACTTCTTTGGTTAGAGTTACTCCGAGATATTTTATGCTATTTGTGGCTATTGTGGAGAGTATTTTTTCTCTGATTTCTTTCTCAGCCTTTTTATCATCTGTATAAATGAGGGCTACTGATTTTTTTGAGTTAATATTGCATTCTGCTATATTACTAAAAGTGTTTATGAGTTGTTGAAGTTCCTCGGTAGAATTTTTAGGGTTGCTTATGTAAACTATCATATTATTAGATGATAGTTTACATCAGTGAGAGTTTGACTTCTTTTTTTCTGATTTGTATCTTTTTGATCTCCTTTTGGTGTCTTATTGCTCTATCAAGGACCTGAAGAACTATATTGAATAGATATGAAGAAAGTGGACAATCTTGGGATCATTGTGAGTTTCTCTCCATTTATTTTGATGTTGGCTTGCTGTATGTTGTATTTATTATGTTTAGGTATGTTCCTTGTATCCCTACTCTCTCCAAGACCTTAATAATGAAAAGATATTGTATTTTGTTGAAAGCTTTTTTTGGCTTATAATGAGATGATCATGTGGCTTTTAGTTTCAGTTTGTTTATATGGTGGATTACGTTGACATACTTCCAAATGTTGAACCATCCCTGCATCTCTAGGATGAAGTTGACTTGATCATGGTGTTCTTGGTTTCAATTTAACAGGATTTTATTGAGTATTTTTGCATCAATGTTATTGAGTGAGATTGGTCTGTATTTCTCTTCTTAGTATTGTCTTTATGTGGTTTGGGTATCATGCTAATTTTAGCCTCATAAAAACAGTTTGGCATTGTTCCTTCTATTTCTATTCTGTGGAATAATTTGAGCAGTATTGGTATTGGTTCTTCTTCGTAAATCTTTTAGAATTTTGAGCTGAAACCATCTAGCCTTGGGCTTTTTTTTTTTTTTTTGGTTGGGAGATGTTTGATAACTGTTTCTATTTCTTTAGTAGTAATAGGTCTGTTTCATTTGCTTATCTGGTATTGATTTAATTTTGGTAAGTGATATTTATCCAGAATATTGTCCATTTTCTTTAAGTTTTCCAGTTTTGAGGATTTCAAAATATGACCTGATGATTCTCTGGATCATTTCTTGTCTGTTCTTATGTCCCCCTTTTCATTTCTTTTTTTTCCTATAGGCAAATTAAGTGGGTCCAAAACATTTAAGTGCAGCTATCAATTTGTTGGTCATTAATTCATTAATTCTATTCTGGTTCATGACATTTAATGTGTTATGCAACTCCTGCCATTAGAATTATATACATAGTTTGTATGATACATGAATTGCATGTTCTTTAACAATGTATTTTAGAACTTATGGATCTCTTAAAAAAAAGAGCTTATTATCATTGTCTATAACTTTGAGGCAACCACCTAAAAGAAAAAAAATAAACTTTCCCAGAAAAGAAAATTTTCTCTGTGAAAGACATTTTCATACACAAGAAATTTATTTACAGTTAAATCATGCATTGGAGAATAAAGTCCACATGACAAAGTTCACTTGGCACACAATAGAACACTTCACTGTTTGTCATTATGTTAATTGAGTGTACATGCACAAGACATTAATTGTGGGAAATTCTTTTAATAATAAAAAGGGTGAGAGGACCAACAGGGGAAGTTGTAACGAGTGAACAGAAAATCACACATGACTATAGTTTAAGAAAGAATTGTACAAGAGACAAATTATAGCAAAATTGGCTAATTTATATGCCACTCTGATGGGAACCTCTGAATCTATATGATACAATAAAGTGTGTCATGACATACAGAACTGTAATAACAGATAGTTGGTATTAATATGAGTAATATGGTGATTTTTCATATTTAAAAATTATATTTGATTATTTTATGTGTATGGGTATGTTGTCTGCAAATATGTAAGTGTACTAAATGTATGAATGCATACAATATCAAGGATAGTGCTGTATACCTTAAGGTGGAATGTGGTTCATATACACATACACACACACACACACACTATAAATATATTTGTGGTTGATCTACTAAGGATCATATCATAAAGAAAACTGACTCTTCATATCTAAGTAGCTAGCTACCAAATAACAATAACTCCTAGTTAGGTGTGAGAATACATACATACATACATATATATATATATACACATGTACATACACACACACATATATATATGGATATATATATATATAAAATTGATATAGGATCTCCTGTTGTTCTATAAGTAAGGATGAATTTGAACTAAAACTCTTGTTCTTACCTACCAATTTCTGTGGTTTGAAGCCTGAATCACTATGCCTAGCTGAGAGAAGTTGCTATATGATAATGGAACTCTTGAATAGCTAATAATTAGTAACTTAAAATTCATGAAGATAATATTTATGCTGTTGTTATTGTGGTATCTTGCTTATTTTCTCCAAGAATCTTCAGAAATTGACTAACCATCCTCTTCTAAAGTTTTATTTTTTTTTAATGTTATGTGAACAGATTTTTTTTATCACTTCACTGTTTTGTATGCATTTTATTTATTCCTACTTCTGTGATAAAAATTTTTGCAATGATGTGTTTTAAAGTAATAGTTTATTAATTTTTGAGAAATTTATACAGTCCATTTTTAGCATATTTACCCCAACCCTCCTATATAAACCTTCTCCATTCTCTTCTCCCAATACTCACAATTTTGAATTTCTTCTGTTATTTTCCTCATCAGTTTCATTTTGTGTTGCTCAATGACTCTTGGTGGTGTGATCTGTTCTGTAGTATGGTTTACCTACCAAAGGTCATATTATTCAAGAAAACTGACTCCATTTCCAAGTACCTATCAAATATCCGTGGCTCTGAACTAGGAGTGGGGCTTTATATACCACCCCCTTCTTATGGGGCTTTATCTGTCTCGAGACTGGGTAAGTCTTAGGCATCAACGGACAGTCTCTGAGTTTATATGTTAAGCTGCCATGTTTTATTTACACAGCATGAGTTACTTGAAGTTATCTACCATTTCTGGTTTCTTAAATATGTGTTTAAAAAGATACATGGTTGAGATGATTTTACAGACTATTATGGGAGACTTTTTTCCATTAATACTTCTGTACAACCTCTCCAGCAAAGGCTATCCTTGGTGTTTTTGATTTTAGCCATTCTGACAGGTGTAAGATGATATCTCAAAGTTGTTTTGATTTGCATTTCTCTGATCGCTAAGGAGGTTGAGCATGACCTTAAGTATCTTTTGGCCATTTTAACTTCTTCTGTTGAGAATTCTCTGTTCAGTTCAGTGCCCCATTTTTTAATTGGGTTAATTATCCTTTTAAAGTCTAGTTTCTTGAGTTCTTTATATATTTTGGAGATCAGACCTTTGTCTGTTGCGGGGTTGGTGAAGATCTTCTCCCAGTCAGTAGGCTGCCTTTTTGTCTTAATGACAGTGTCCTTTGCTTTACAGAAGCTTCTCAGTTTCAGGAGGTCCCATTTATTCAATGTTGCCCTTAATGTCTGTGCTGCTGGGGTTATACATAGGAAGCGATCTCCAGTGCCCATATGTTGTAGGGTACTTCCCATTTTCTCTTCTATCAGGTTCAGTGTGTTCAGATTGATATTGAGGTCTTTGATCCATTTGGACTTGAGTTTTGTGCATGGTGATAGATATGGGTCTATTTTCATTCTTCTACAGGTTGACATCCAATTGTGCCAGCACCATTTGTTGAAGATGCTTTCTTTCTTCCATTGTATACTTTTAGCTCCTTTATCGAAAATCAGTTGTTCATAGGTTTGTGGGTTAAAATCCGGGTCTTCTATACGATTCCATTGGTCGACTTCTCTGTTTTTATGCCAGTACCACGCTGTTTTCATTACTGTAGCTCTGTAATAGAGTTTGAAGTCAGGGATGGTAATGCCTCCAGAAGTTCCTTTATTGTATAAGATTGTTTTGGCTATCCTGGGTTTTTTGTTTCTCCATATAAAGTTGATTATAAAGGGGTACCCTCATCCATTGCTGGTGGGACTGCAAACTTGTGCAACCACTTTGGAAATCAGTGTGGCGGTTTCTCAGAAAAATTGGGATCAACCTACCCCTGGACCCAGCAATACCACTCTTGGGAATATACCCAAGAGATGCCCTATCATATGACAAAAGCATTTGTCCAACTATGTTCATAGCAGCATTATTTGTAATAGCCAGAACCTGGAAGCAACCTAGATGCCCTTCAATGGAAGAATGGATGAAGAAAGTGTGGAATATATACACATTAGAGTACTACTCTGCGGTAAAAAACAATGACTTCTCGAATTTTGCATGCAAATGGATGGAAATAGAAAATACGATCCTTAGTGAGGTAACCCAGACCCAAAAAGAAGAACATGGGATGTACTCACTCATAACTGGTTTTTAGCCATGGATAGGGGCCACTGAGTCTATAATTTGTGATCCTAAAGAAGCTAAACAAGAGGGTAAACCCAAGGAAAAACATATAGATATCCTCCCAGCTATGAGAAATAGACATGACTGATGGGCAAAAAATTGGAATCTTGGGTGTGGGGTGTGATGGGGATGAGGGGTGATGGGGAGAGAAAAGTGTGAAGGAGAAGATGAGGGGAACTGGGGGAATCAGGGTGATTGGGGATAAAGGAAGGTTGGATAGGGGAGCAGGGAAACTCATACCTTAGGTAAGGGAGCCACCTAAGGGTTGGCAAGAGACTTGAACTTGGAATGGCTACCAGATGCCCAGGGCAATGTCCCCAGTTAGTTCATTGGGGCACCTGAGGATAGGGAACCTGAAATGAACCTATCCTATAATCATACTGATGAATATCTTGCATATCGCCATAGAACCTTCATCTAGCGATGGATGGAGATAGAGCCAGAGACCCACACTGGAGCACCGGACTGAGCTCCCAAGGTCCTAATGAGGAGCAGAAGGAGAGAGAACATGAACAAGGAAGTCAGGACCATGAGGGGTGCACCCAACCACTGAGACAGTGGGGCCGATCTATTGGGAGCTCACCAAGGTCAGCTGGACTGCTACTGAAAAAACATGGGATAAAACCGGACTCTCGGAATGTGGCGGACAATGAGAGCTGACGAGAGGCCAAGGAGAATGGCACAGGAACTTTCAACTGGCGATAGATCGAGAGAGAGACAGAGACCCAAATTGGAGCAACGGTCTGAGCTCTTAAGGTCCAAATGAGGAGCAGAAGGAGGGAGAACATGAGCAAGGAAATCAGGACCACGAGGCGTGCACCCACACACTGTGACAGTGGAACTGATCTATTGGGAGCTCTTCAAGGCCAGCTGGACTGGGACTGAATAAGCATGGGTTGAAACTGGACTCTCTGAACATGGCGGACAATGAAGGCTGATGAGAAGCCAAGGACAATGGCACTAGGTTTCGATCCTAATACATGAACTGGCTTTGTGGGAGCTTAGCCTGTTTGGATGCTCACCTTCCTGGGCCTGGATGGAAGTGGGAGGACCTTGGTCTTCCTGAAGGGCAGGAAATTTGGACTGCTCTTCAGTATCGAGAGGGAGGGGGAATGGACTGGGGGGAGGAGAAGAGGAGTGGGGATGGGGGAGGGGAGTGGGGGGAGGGGGCAATGTGTGGGAGGAGGGGAGGGAAATGGGGAGCAGTTGGAAATTTTAATTAAAAAAGAATAAAAAAAGAATGGAAAAAAATACTTCTGTACATAAAATGGCTTCCTTTGAATGTGTCATAACTAATCAATATTCTCTTAAATTACCAATCATTTATTTCAATCCCATATTTTGACTCATTGATATTTTTACTTTCAGAACAGTTTGTTAGAGGTCTTAATGATAATTACACCACTTACTTGGAGGCTTGTGTATATGTGTGTCTGAAAGTTTTGACTTTAAAGCTTCATTCCAGACTATTCCAATAACCATGTTTTTGTGTGAATGAAGCACTCACAGAATATAACTAATTCATTTAATTTTCAAAAATTATTTGTCATGTAGATAACAATTTAAAATCTACAGATAAATATATATTGTATAGGACATTAAGAAAATGCTAAATTTATTGTTAATAACGATGGAACTCAGTTTAACCCTGTCAATTAGACTGTAAATTTGTGCTTATCCCCTTATATGTTTCTTAACACTACAAAACTGCTGGGCATCATTTATTAACTATTCATGGATATTTTAGGATTACTATCTCCTCAGTCTTGCTTCTGGGGTCTTATTTTTGGTTGTGCTTCAGTAAGTTGACAATGTTGATGAATCCTTTTATTTTCTGTTTGTAAATAAAATCAGCCAGAAAATTTGATTTTGGGATTGAGGTTAACAGTTAACAGCATTCAAAAACAGAATGAAAAAATAAGGATGACTTCTCAATATAAACCATAATACCTTCCAATCCTGCTAGTATTCTGAGAAATATTATCAAAACACATGAACAGCATAGCAGAAATATTTCCCATCTTGGTAATGTCAGTGCTTTGTGTATCCAGTGCTATTCCAACCATTTATTTGTCTAAAAATGAGGTCAGACTTCTCTCTAGTCTCCCTGCCCTCATACTTTGTCACTTCTCATAGCAATATTCATCACTACCCATAGAAGCTCAGGTCCAGTGCTACCATGGTCTCCTCCTGGTTTCCCTGGTTATCTCACTACAGGCCTGCATTTCCATCAGAACTTGGGATGGGAGCTGTAGAGAAGTTTATGTATTCTACACAGAATTTCTAATCAATCTTTACATAATTTAGAAGGAACTGCTTTGAATTCCTTAAATTTGCATAATGCTTCACAACTTAAATTATTCTGTAGAAACATTTTATTTTTACTGTATGCTAGCTATAAAGGCTAAGCCTCAAGCATTGCAATACCCTTTTAGGAAGTAATACAGTTCTCACATTAAAATAAAGTCATTCATTTTGTAAAATTTACTGCCAATGGTAGCTATATAAATCCAAGGCAATAGAAAAAGTATAGTATCAAAATATTATCTGGTTCTAGGTGCATATTATTTTCACTTGATTGGTAAAGGTTTACTTTTATTTTCATTTATTTTTTTCTTACTCTGGAGGCTGTGTTCTTTGCTAGGGTAAATCTCAGTACAACAGAGAAAGAAAAAGTAACTTGTCAAGGATAGAGTAAGCAACGGCTGATTCTTAAGTCTAGAAGCTTTGGGTGGTATTTCGACTAATGTCAATAAGAGTTTGGACAAGTCTCAGGTGGACCTTCTGTGCTATACACAGATCACACTGCAGGACTCTAGGCAAGAAAGGACCCATCTCTCATTAAGAGCTATTTATTCAGGTTCCTCACAAATTTCTTTGGATGATTTTCTTTTAGAAGTTTTATACTTCCTTTGATGAGCAAGAAAGGTGTTTTTATATGGAATAGAATCATTGGAGTCAAGAATCAAAATACAGAGCATATAATAGCTGCCATCATCATGACAGTTTTCTATGTTCTTGCTTCCACCCTTACTAGTGTCAAATTTGTCCTCTGATGAATATGTATGACCAAAGTTTGAAGGTTACCTTAACAGACAACAACAGACGGACCTGAAATTTTTATACAGGTAATATATTGTGTTTTGACCTCATGATTCCCATGTGGACAAGTGTTTTTTATTGTCTTGCATTTTTAAATGATTTTGATTTGGTATTTACTTTCTACTGAATGTATTTATATGGTTCAATTCCATAAATATTTACTGAATGCTTATATGGTTTCAGGAAAGTAAAGCTAAAAACATATTATTAACCCTGAAGTTGGAAAGGAACTGCCATCAGAAACTGTCTTAACTACAAGGAAAAGAAAGAATGAGAACATTAACAGGTGTCATTCAAAAAAGAGTTAAATAAATTTAAGCTTGCGTATATAATTCCATTGTAAAGTAAATATATACATAACAATATGCAATATATAAGATCATAAATTACTGATATAAATCACATTATGAGTCATATAATATAATGTTTGAATTATTTAGTAAACAATGATATATATATATATTACATATTATATAAAGGCGGTATTGAAGCCTGGAATTCGAAATAGTACAGATACTTTTAAGGAAATGTAAAGCCCAAATGCAGACTACCTACTTGTGTGCATGATTAGAAAAAGTAAAACTTTCATAGAATTGTAGTGAACTTTTTAAGAATGAATAACTCAGTATTTTGTTTGTTTGTTTGTCTTATTTTTTTAAGAATAGGAAGATGAAGTTGGGTGGATCAAAGGTAAGGGAAAATCTGGGAGCATGGGGAAAGGAAATAAAAAGAAATCATATGAAATTCTAAGAATGAATATAAAAATTACTGAAAACATTCTAAGAAATGCAACAAGAAAGCAAAAGGACATCTGTAAGCTTTTGTGATTGTTTGAAAGCAGAGTCTAACAAAGTTAAACGAACAGCATGATATTCCTGACATACCTTGCATGGTGAAAGATATCAGGAAAGAATGAATTGTTTGTTAAAATAAGCCAATATGATCCTCTGAATGGTTATAAAATATGTATACATAGCCAGTATAAACAAATGTGTTTGTATACTCTTGAAAAATTTTGGATTATTAATTTTAAATATATGCATGTAAATATATATTCATAATATTTTGCAAAAGAACTCTAAAATTTACTTAGTTTGCATGTGTGAATCAATACGGCCATTAAACAAATTTTCTTTCTCTCCTCCCATATGATGTATCATTTTATTTACCTACCATCAGAGGTGTACTCTAGTATAAAACTCATAAAATATAAATTATGAAATATATAATCTTTTACAGATGGCTGTTTATCAGCCTGCATTCATAATATTCACAGAGAAATTTCATTGTTTTTGTAACTTGAATAATTGAAAAAATAGAAAAATTAAATCACAGTGGCTTAAAATCCATCTCCATTGTGATGGTTGTGTAATAGTTACAAACCTAGACAGAGATATCAAGGAACTGGAATTTTTTGCACTTTTAGTGGAAAGATGTTTTAGTGATAACACTATGAAAGTAGCATTCAGTGTCCTCAAAATAAACAACAGAATGACAATGTAATTTAGCAATCCTACTTCAGCTTGTGTGTTCAGAAGACGGATGTGAATTCTTCCAAGAAATATCTGTGTACAAACTAGTCACCATAGCAAAGATATGAAGACAATCTGAATAGACACTAGATGACAATAATAGGCCTTATATAGTAGAATATCATTCTCTTTTATTTAGCTTTTAAGCTTGTTGTATAAAATAATGATGTGTTTCATTCGATACATCCATGCATGTATACCATCAGATTTGTTCATACTATTTCCTGTTGCCTTCTTTTGATCTTACCTACTATTCATCTACTTCCTCCATTCAATATTTCTTCTGGTCTCATGTCACACATATTCATGTGATATTCTTTGCTTTGACTTGGATATTTCATTTGGCATAATGGCGACATAATGCTCTATTAAGTGTAAGTAATTTGTTGATGGGTGTCTACTCTGGATTTGAACTTGGCTTGTTAATAACATCATAGTAAGCATGAGTGTGGTATCTCAGGTCATACAGGCTCAGAGTGGGTATAACTGGATCACATGTTATTTAATGTTTATTTCAAAGGAACACTCATATTGACTTCCATAGAATATGAGAGCTCCAGTCCTAAATCAGCCTTTGATGTTTCATAATAAAATCCATTGTTGCCAAAGGGAGATATGATCTCACTGTGTTTTTAATTTATACCTCTAATTTGACTAAGTATGTTGAAAATTTATTCACATTCATCCTTAAAAAGAAATGAATATTCCCATATATGTCAACATGGATAAACAATGTCAACAAAAATTATATTTGTTTCCTTCAATACTCAGAAACGAACTCACAATGAATAAAATTTATTAAATGTAAACTTGAAATTTAAAATATTATATAAGAAAACTTAGGGTATTCCTCTTGATAATCTGGTATATCACCCAATGAACCAACAAAAGAAGCACCATAATAAATAAAAAGACTGCATAATAAACAAGGAACAGTGTGAGATTTACAGGCGATGATATTTGAAAATACATGTGTTATAAGAGTCAATATCCAACAGATAAAGAGTACTCAAATTCAATAGTTAAATAAATTAGTACGCCACCCAATAAAGAACAGACAAAGGACTTGGATAAACATTTCTCCAAAGGAAACATACAAATGACCAAAAGGAAGGTGAATAAAAATTTTCAGTTTTGTGATGTACACTCACCCTTTAAAAAAGTTAGGAAGGCATTATACCACTAAAGTACAATATAGGCTAAATGTTTTCAGTTGTTTTTTTAATTTGAAATGTGGTTTTGTAATTATTATGGTTAGTTTTGTCAACTTAACACAAAATAAAATCTTTATACCTTCATTTAAAGCACAGTGAACATGCTTTGTCATTACATCATTTAAGAATGATGTACCCACCCAATTTCTAAACGATTTATCTCCGCTCTCGAAAAGTGAATAGTTGTCAATGAAGAGTGTCTGGGAAGTGATATACTGGATGCTTCTCTATGATTCCGTGTTTCCTCCCCAAGCAAAAGAGATAAACAAGCCAATGATGTTCAGAGGTGTCCCTAGACACTGCAGTACCAGATTCCTTCTTTCTGTAAGCATAGCACTCTTACTATAAAGTGAAGCACTTTCTATACTCTATCAATTCTGTTTACATGGCTAAAATGTTTGTTTTACTAGGAAAACATGTGACTGCTCCACTAAGATATTGACACTTTGTTTCTGTTGGGAAGAAATATAAACACTCAGTAATAACAGTGTTAAATGTCTGATCTTTCAAAATGAATTCTCATTAGCCTTCAGTATGGAAGTGCTGCAGTGCAATAATAGCCCCCAATTTCAGACACTCGAAGTGATGAGATCAAGTTTCTAACTGCTAAATTAAATAAATTTCAATTCAATAATGAGTGTCTTGTTCACAAAATGATCATTAATATTCATATTATAGTGGTTTTCAAAGTATATTAGTTGTAGAATTTCAGGAAGAAAGAATTAGTAGATAACGCAGCATTAAACACATGCACACAGGAAGGAGTGATTGGTTCCATGACAGAGGAGAGGTAATGGATATATAATGAGAAATATAGTCTGTCTATAATATGTCCATGAGTATGTTTATTTATTATATGTCAAGCATTCTTTCCTAATAGGAGAATGAAATTTTTGTTTGAGTCACTGTGTGGATGGCTGATGCCTGCCACCCTGTTCCTCATTAGAAGATAGTGAAAATACTTTACTTTTCAGTTATCTGTGAATCAGATAGTAATCATTTTTTGCTAAATTTCTCAGCACTTTTTTCTGAGATTATTTGTTTTCATATCTCATTTATGAGTAAATTACTGTCAACTTTCTAAGTGTGTCATTTTTTATAAATATTTACCATGTTGTTTTCTCTGCAACTCTTGCATAGCAAATATTCTTAGCGAATCTGTTGTCGCACAATGTGAAGTCTAGACTGCAGAATTCAGACTTACACCTTCATATCAAAGTTAGAGAGCCTTTTCCCTCTACTGGCAGGGTAGCTGATTCAGGTTGTCAATAGAAAATTATAGCCATTCATCAGTGAAGGCAAGGGAATCACCATTTATTGTAAAACCTTAGGCTTCTGGATGGCCGTAAACCATCACAGACAGAATTGCTCACATTGTTCTCCTCAGGGGCTTCTTGTTTCCAGCAAAGGAAAAACAGACATAGTAAAGTTGGTTTGTTTCTTAACCGCTATCTACCGGGGGAATCCAAACATGACCTTGCATCAGACTTCTAAATTTTAGGTCCTTTGCTTTCAGAAAGTATTAAAGTGTCACTTTCAGATCAGTGTGACTTGTCCTGGGAAGTAGTAGACATCGAGTCTTCTCTGTAGTTCTTCCTAGGAAAGTGTTCTGATCAGAATGTGTGTTAATTTGCTACTGGGAAAGTAAATAGTTTCGGAAAACAGTTTTTATTTCCCCCGTGGCTTGTTATTTTCTTACTAGTTGGACTCAGATAATTAATTAGGTCACACATCCTGGAACATCAATGATCCGGCTTTCATGAAGAGATAGGAGGTGCTCTTACCTTTAGTAACTTTCACACCCCAAGTTCATGGACTTTAGTCTTTTAATTTTGTGGGTGAAGCAGAAATAGAAGAGAACATTTTACCCACAATGACTGACACGCTGTTGCTTGCTGTTATATTATATTTCCTCCCTAATCACCCCTGTGTTTAATCTCACGTTCTTATATTTAGATATTAGGGACTTACCAGGATAAAACATCTGTATCATCATTCTCCATGGAAATGTTCAGATAATAATACATAGTCAAATCATAACTGATAATCTAAAATTATAAGCCTGGAAATACTTTCTCTTCTTTTAATGTAATTCTAAATATTTTACATAAAACTCATTTGGTTTCACATTAAGGAAGTTCTTAAAATCAAGTGCCAAGTAAATGCATTGCCAAACTAAAGGAATATTATTCTCTTACTATGATATTGCTTTGCTGTAAAATAGATGTTGTATTAATTTTCAGTATCCAACATGTTTTATATTTCCTTATTCTAGAACAGCATTGAAGATTTAGTAAAGCTAGAGTGGTAGATAATCTTTAGACGTAAGATTTGACTCTTCCCCCATCCAATAAATAATGACACCTAACGCTGATAATAGCTAAAATAATTCTTCAGAAATTCAACTAAGGTGGTATTCCTGAAGAATGGACTAAGGCAGGAAAGTTGGCACTCCTTTCAGGCTCCACACGAGCCTTCACTCTTTGGCTTGAGCAGCACACATCCCCTTTAATTTGTTCTTCTTTACAGGCACTTTTGAATTAGGAAGTTACTTCTCAGTATTGGTTAGAAAAACATATTGAACACGTTTCTTATTCCTGTATATGTTCAATGCATAAGAAACACACTGAATTAGTTGATCTGACTAAGTGGAACCTCACTGATTCCAGACTGATGCTGAGAACCTGCATATGACTGAACTAGGCCCTCTGAATGTGGGTGACAGTTGTGTGGCTTGGGCAGTCTTTCGGGCCACTAACAATGAAATTAGTATTTATCCTTAGTACATGAACTGGTTTTTTAAAGCCCATTCCCTATGAAGGGATACCCTGCTCAGCCTTAGATAGAGTGGTCCTGCCTCAAGTGACAGAATATATTGAACTCCTCATGGGAAGCCTCACCTGCTCTAAGGAGTGAATAAGGGGTGGGGTGGAGGAAAGGTGGGAGGAGCAGAAGGAAGGAGAGGGATAGGGAACTGGGATTGCTATGTAAAGTAAGAGTGGATTTTTTTTGCCTATTTTTTTGTCATAATTTATTTGTATTATTCCTTCATATTGGAAATATTTGAACAATAAGTAAATCATTGAACAATAGGATACATTGAACTTGTATCCCAGTACATTTTAATTTCTTGGAAATATTCTAAAACGTTTCTAAATAAGAATAAAATTGTCATCATATAGCTTTACAACCTGTCATTTCTTTTACCATAAAATATGTTTATGCTAAATTTGTTTATAACTTATTTTTATACTAATACATTTACATAATATAAACATATAACTTATGCCCATAACATGCTGTATTTATAATAAATTTCTTTTTTATTTATTTTTTATTCTTTTTTAATTAAAATTTCCACCTCCTCCCCGTTTCCCATTTCCCTCCCCCTCCTCCCACATATTGCCCCCTCCCCCCCCTCCCCTCCCTCTATCCCCACTCCTCTTCTCCTCCCCCCACTCCATTCCCCCTCCCTCTCGATACTGAAGATCAGTCCAAATTCCCTGCCCTTCGGGAAGACCAAGGTCCTCCCACTTCTATCTAGGTCCAGGAAGGTGAGCATCTAAACAGGCTAAGCTCCCACAAAGCCAGTTCATGTATTAGGATCGAAACCTAGTGCCATTGTCCTTGGCTTCTCATCAGCCTTCATTGTCCGCCATGTTCAGAGAGTCCGGTTTCAACCCATGCTTATTCAGGTCCCAGTCCAGCTGGCCTGACTCTAGAGGGGCTCGCAGGTGTCCAGGGAGATGTCCCCAGATGGTACCTTGGGCAACTGAGGAGAGGGAACCTGAAATGACCCTATCCTATACTGATGAATATCTTGCATATCACCTTAGAACCTTTTCTGGCGATGGATCGAGGTAGAGACAGAGTCTCAATTTGGAGCAACGGTCTGAGCTCTTAAGGTCCAAATGAGGAGCAGAAGGAGGGAGAACATGAGCAAGGAAGTCAGGACCACGAGGGGTGCACCCACCCACTGTGAAAGTAAGAGTGTTTTAAAATGGAAAAAAAAAAACAACAAATCTCAAACAGCAGTAAAAAGACAGTTTCTATCTGTGTGGGTTATATTGTGACAGGAAGCATTAACTATATTTTTTTCATGTACAAAAATTAGTGAACTGATAGGTTCATGGTTTCATTTGATTAAAATATTATTACCTTTGTCCCATTTCTGTGTTTCTCATTCATTGATCTAGTTCTTTATTATCACGTTGTTAATATTATATTTTTTCTTTGTAGACATAACTTCAACTTTTTTTTAAAATGAGATGAAATAAAATAAACAAACAACTTAGTATAAAGACCATACATCCTTCTACGAACTAAACTTAGCATGTTTTCATACTAACTTTGTAACTTCTATGGCATATTAAATGAAACACATAAATCTGAAGAACCAAAACTAGTATCCATAATGTTGCTGAACATGATAATGTGTGTTGTTTTTCTTTATGCTGCATTTGTTTAACTCTGTGAAGCTGTGATTTTTTTGCCTGCAGAAAATACCTCATGGGCTAATAAAGAGCTGAACAGCCAATAGCAAGGCAGGAACAAGGATATGCAGGGCTGGAAGACAGAGAGAATAAATAGAAAAATTTTACAGAGATTTTATATAGTTACTTCTCTACTTTGTACTTATACTAGAAGGGAATATATATTCCTCTTTCCTCAAATCCTCACCCACACAAGAGTGTTTGTATGTTTATGTATGTATATATGCATATTACTCTAGCTATGTGAGTGTGAAATCTCAAAGTACTTTTATTTCATTTTTCTGATAGTTAAGGTTGGTGAACTTTTTAAAAAGGGGCTTATGTTTAAGAGTGGTCTCTCTAGATATATGTCTATGCATGCTTTGAGTACCTGGTGCCTATAGATACCAGAAGAAAGCATCAAGTCACTTGGAACTAGAGTTAGGAACGATTGTTAACCACATCATGACTGCTGAGAATAGACTTCGAGTCCTAGAGAACAGCAGCCAGTGCTCTCAATGCTGAGAACAGACACTGGGTTCTCTAGAACAGCAACCAGCATTCTCAACGCTGAGAATAGAGCTGGGGTCTTCTACAAAAACAGCCAGTGCTTTCAATAATTGTGCTGTCTCTCCTGCCACATGACTAAAATCTTAAATAATATTTCTCAGCTATTTTTAATATTTAAGTACTTTATTTCCATGCCCCATTATTAGTTATGTTGTTTATTTACTTGATTTTTAAGGTTCTTTTTTTAGTTCTTTTGCTATACATATCAATTCTCTGTTAGATGTATAGTTAGTAAGTTTTTTTTCTCCACTTGATACACTGTCTTTTTATTCATCTGCTGTGCAGAAACTTTGTGGCATGAGATCCTGTTTACTAATATTTGATTTTCCGCTAGTCCAGTACTATCACACTGAGAACAAGCCTCCAAGAAGGATGTGTGCATGCAGTGAGTCACAACAGAGCGAAACCATAGTTTTAGACCCCTCATATTTCCCCATTTTTTACATCACTTTACCTCAGTAGAGACTGCTAACTAACGTAGTGATATTGTTAACTTAAGTGTACATATAGGTCAGTACAGCTTAATCCAATTAGTTTAAAGGCTAAGTCAGTTGAGTAAGTTACAACATTCAGTAATCACTGTACAACTCAATATGTAATATATGTTTAAAGTGTATAAATCCATGAATTGCTGTTTTGATAAGAAGTTGTAAATTCTAAAACACATGTTTATTATGAAACGTGATAAAAAGAGCCATAGAAAAGTTTAGTTCAAATAGACTTTCACATACAGTGATTGTTAATGTAACTTGACAAAATTTATGTATTTTTTTAGAGATCGGTGAGGAACCCCTGTGTGTGAGTCTATGAAGGAATTTGCAAAGAAGATTGATTGATAGAAGGGTGCCCACCTAAAATCTAGGTAACTACATCCTATGAGCTGTGGGCACTCAGGATAAATGGAGAATACCTCCACATGGACCAGTGTGTGCTTCTAAGCTGTTAGGAGGAAGTGAAGACCTCTACTGTAAAAGGTCAAAGTACAGGATTATGCTAACAATTTGTGAACCTTAATAAGCATGACCCCCTAAGAAGTCAGTGGTGATGAATGCCTTTAATTCCAGCACTCAGGAGCCAGAGGCAGACATATCTTTGTGAATTTGAGGCCAGCCTTGTCTACAGTGTGAGTTCCAGGACAGTCACGGCTACACACACAGAAAAACCCTGCCACGAACAACTTTAAAAGAAAGAAATAAAGAGAAAGAAAGAAAGAAAGAAAGAAAGAAAGAAAGAAAGAAAGAAAGAAAGAACAAAAGAAAGGAAGGAAAGAAGGAAGGAAGGAAGGAAGGAAGGAAGGAAGGAAGGAAGGAAGGAAGGAAGGAAGGAAGGAAGGAAGGAAGAAATGACTGAAAAGAAAAGAATCATGCCCTCTAGAGCTCACATAGGAGTGGTACCATCTACCATCTCAACGGCACCTTTGTTAAGCTCAACAAGTCTTCAATTAACATGCTGAGGATTATGGAACTATACATTGCATGGAGGTACGCCAATCTGAAGTCAGTAAATGAGCTCATCTACAAACGAGGCTATGGCAAAATTCGTAAGAAGAGAATTGCTTTGACAGATAATTCCTTGATTGCTCAATCTCTTGGTAAATACGGCATCATCTGCATAAGGATCTAATTCATGCGATCTATACAGTTGGAAAATGCTTCAAGGAAGCGAATAACTTCCTGTGGCCCTTCAAATTGTCTTCTCCACGAGGTGGAATGAAGAAAAAGACAACTCATTTTGTGGAAGGTGGAGATGCGGCAACAGGGAAGACCCAGATAAACAGGCTTATTAGAAGGATGAACTAAGGTGTTGGCCATGGTATTTTTGTAATCTGGTCAGTTAATAAACAGTCACAGCTTGGCAAACTGAAAAAAAAATCTACCATCTTGGGTTTCACAGTGAGTCTGAGAACCATGCGTGATTGAATCATGGGGCAGACATATATGAAATACTGTGTCACATCATTCAAATGACTATGGAATAACCTATATGGTAGAAATGCAAAACTAATGAATAAAGTATTTTCACAAAACTAGCTAATATAAAGGGCTGAATCTTACACATGATAGTGAATGTTTTACAAATAAAAGTTCAAACATTTGAAAATTACTGATGACAAGGTAATATCCTTTTTTATGGTCCTTTGAAAGAAATAGATTAAAAGTGCATTTTAGCATTGTATTCTAAGGGATAAAACACTATTAAAATGCCTGAGTCTGGTAAGGAGGATTTCAATATTAAGTAATTAATATTTTGCTCATGAAATGATGAAACTTTTGAGATAAAGTACAATTTGAGCATATTGCAAATGAATCATAATCTTACATATTGTAATGCTATTTGGATATAAACTTTCTTGGCAAACTTTAGCATCCCAGTATGGGTAAAGATTTTTGGGTAAAGATTCCCACTGGTGTACAGATGTGATACTGTTCTGTCCCAGGTCAGACTGGCTTATAACTCAAGTTTTGTAAGTGTCCTTCTGCCTGGGAGCCTATAGCCTCATTACAGATTCAAACTCCGAAGGGAGGTGTGAACCTGAATCCACCAGAGGAAGCTATTGTCATGATTTATTTCGAACTTGATTCATTATATCATCACTAAGATGGGAACAACAACCCATATTACAAGGGCTACATGGACTACACTTCTCATACCATATTTTAGAAGCTGCTAACCCAAAATGTGACAGGTATATGTAAAGGGAATTGATTTAAACTCCTTAAAAATGCAAATGGATTCATAAGTTTAAGTCTGCACATATATTTTACCGCTGCCTCAGACTTCTAAACAGTTTCAATTTTCTCCAGACCTTTTTGCGATATTCCCATACTTATTTGATATAAGGAGTTCAGCTTTGTCATTATAAACACAAATACATCTTCAGGATACTTACCTAAATAGCCTGAGAGCTTACTGAATCATTTTTGACAGACATGCCAAAGAGACATGCAATACCAAACATGACAACATCAAGACTGTGTTTGTCATAGTCTGCCTCTTGTCAGTGACCAGTAATCAAAGAATAACCGTTACTTTTCTTCCCAGTTTGCTTGAAAAAAAAAAAAAAACACCTGCAAAAATCCATGGAACTAATGGTGGAGTCGGCTGAAGCAGAGTGTTCCAATTACTGCTTTATAGAACCTCATCATGCCATTCTGTAATTAAGATAGGGCTTTGACATTGAACTTGTTTGGAGTCAAGTTGTCAATCATTTCACCCTCATAACAGTCAACGTTTTGAGAGAATTCAGTCAGCAAAATTTACATTCAAAGGTAATTTACATTCAAAGGTCCTTAGTGTATGCTCAAGGTTATTTTAAGTATATTAGATTGCTTCTATTTGAAGCAGTGTTTCTCTGCAAATAGAAAAGAAGTTTTGTTTTAATTAACATGAAAATTTGTAGATGCTATGAATCACTGCTTTAATTGAAGTAGGCCATAATTCTACAGTGACACTTGACGCTTCCTAATTTTTTCTTAATATGGAAAATTTTGCAAATAATCTTATAGACATCTCTAATGCTTGAATCACAATTCTATTAAAAATCTAATATAAAAACTTGTTTATATATATATAAATTGTTTCTTATTATGTACGGGGAATTTGGTGTCATATTTTTCTAAAAAAGTAAAGAGTTAGAAGCAGAAAAATATTCTTTTTAAATATTCTTTTATTTATGAATTAGATATATCTTTTACTATAACTATACAGATTGAAGAGGAATTAGAAACATAGAAATTGTTGATGTTGCTTATGGTTGTTCTTGTGTTTAACAATGAATAATAATGACAGTTGCATCAGGAGATATTATTTATTAAATTCTTGCATTAGTTCAGTTGTTTTCATGTTTTAACCATTAAATAGAGAACTCAGCAATGAAAATATATTATGTATTCTATGAAGGAAATTTTAAACTATTGAGTTAATAAACAGAAAATTATATACGTAGAGAACAAAACATTAGAAAGAATATAATTGCCGAAACTTTTACACAGAATATTTTGAAATTGCAACTGTATATTAATAATGCTGATTCTACCAAAAAGTGCTTATAAAAATAAAATACCATGCCGGGCAGTGGTGGCGCATGCCTTTAATCCTAGCATTTGGGAGGCAGAGGCAGGCGGATCTCTGTGAGCTCGAGATCAGCCTGGTCTACAAGAGCTAGTTCCAGGACAGGCTCCAAAACCACAGAGAAACCCTGTCTTGAAAAACCAAAAAAAAAAAAAAAAAAACCGTGGAAATATTTTTATTTAAATGAAAGTTATGTGAAATAAGATAAAACATATTCAATATATTAAGCAATATTACAAGAAATAGTACAGTATTCTAGTTATTATACAAGGCTGTTATTATCATTAAAAGTTATTACTGAAAGGGATAAACAGAAGAAGGGGACACTGATGTAGATGGGGCTTTCATATGGACCCTTTGCCCTTCACCCTTCACCCCTAACTAATTAAGAACAAACAGGGTAGACATATATGAAGCAACTCTATATTGGTGTTTGGACAGTGCAGCACTGTGATGCTTGATAGAAAAGAATGTAATAGCTGAGCTCCAAAATCGCCTTCCTGTGATGGCTACACACATTACGGAACAGGGATTTGGCAGAGTGGCAATATTTACCAATGATAACAAAAACAAGGCTATATATCTGAGAGGGCATTGGAGGGTTTGGAGAGTGGCACAGGAGTAGCTGGAGGAGGGAAAGGGAAGAAAGAGTGATTGAACAACAATTTAATCAAAATCTGAACATTGACAATAAATAAATAAAATAAGAAAGACCAATGTAGGCAATGGGTACACTTCAAAATGCAACTAGACTATTGTAAGATCATACACAGATGTGGAAGATTCTTGAGTCATACAAAAAATAAGCATGAAGCCGGGCAATGGTGGCGCATGCCTTTAATCCCAGCACTCTGTGAGTTTGAGACCAGCCTGGACTACAAGTGCTAGTTCCAGGACAGGCTCCAAAGCCACAGAGAAACCCTGTCTCGAAAAACCAAAAAATAAATAAATAAATAAAATAAATAAAATAAACATGAAAACTTATGATACAATGAGAACTAAATGTAAATGCAAGCATAGCGCCCCATGAACTGAATAAGAGGAATAACTCAAACCCCCAACACAGAACTACCACACCAAAGAAACCTCCCAAACTGAAATATAGGTAAACTATGGTTTCCTTATATAATCATTCTGTGTTTTGCACAGACACAGTAATCTTACATGGTAATCATTGCATATAATTTCTCCAGAACATAAATTTATTAACCCTCATGGTAAGTGTAATCTAGATTTTTTTATTCTTTTTTAATTAAAATTTCCACCTGCTCCCCGTTTCCCATTTCCCTCCCCTCCTCCCAAATATTGCCCCCTCCCCCCACTCCCCTCCCCCTGTCCCCACTCCTCTTCTCCTCCCCCCACACCATTCCCCCTTCCTCTCGATACTGAAGAGCAGTCCAAATTCTCTGCCCTGCGGGAAGACGAAGGTCCTTCTATCTACGTCCAGAAAGGTGAGCGTCTAAACAGGCTAAGCTCCCACAAAGCCAGTTCATGTATTAGGATCGAAACCTAGTGCCATTGTCCTTGGCTTCTCATCAGCCTTCATTGTCCGCCATGCTCAGAGAGTCCAGTTTCAACCCATGCTTATTCAGTCCCAGACCAGCTGGCCTTGGTGGGCTCACAATAAATCAGTTCCACTGTCACAGTGGGTGGGTGCATCCCTCGTGGTCCTGATTTCCTTGCTCATGTTCTCCCTCCTTCTGCTCCTCATTTGGACCTTAAGAGCTCAGACCGTTGCTCCAAATTCAGTCTCTGTCTCTACCTCGATCCATCGCCAGATGAAGGTTCTAAGGTGATATGTAAGATATTCATCATTATAAGATAGGGTCATTTCAGGTTCCCTCTCCTCAGTTGCCCAAGGTACCAGCTGGGGACATCTCACTGGACACCTGCGAACCCCTCTAGAGTCAAGTCTCTTGCCAACCCTAAGATGGCTCCCTTAGTTAGGATATATACTTCGCTGCTCCCGTATCCACCCTTCCTATATCCCAACCATCCCAATCCCCCGCGCTCCTCCCATCCTCCCCTTCTCGGAAACAACCTAGATGCCCTTCAATGGAGGAATGGATGAAGGAAGTGTGGAATATATACATATTAGAGTACTACTCAGGGGTAAAAAAACAATGACTTCTCGAATTTTGATTGCAAATGGATGGAAATAGAAAACACTATCCTGAGTGAGGTATCCCAGACCCAAAAAGAGGAACATGGGATGTACTCACTCATAATCGGTTTCTAGCCATAAATAAAGGACATTGAGCATATAATTTGTGATCCTAGAGAAGCTAAATAAGAAAGTGAACCCAAAGAAAATCGTATAGCCATCTGCCTGGAGAGGGAAAGTAGACAAGATTGCAGGGCAAAAACTGGGAAATGCGGGTGAGGTGGCATGGGGCAAAGGGGAAATGGGATGTAATCTAGATTTTAATATGGCAAGTACTAGTATATTATTTTAAGAGTAGAATGCAATTCAAATATAAGATTTGTGATTTTCCTAGTTTGTTCTGAGATAGAGCTTTGCTTGCTATTTTGCTGCCACATCTTAACTGAGTGTAGGTGGAGTTCTATATGAGCTCGTTAAGTGCAACTACTTTTGGTTCCGCCATAAAATTAGATTAAACAAAAAACTTTCAAGGGGAAAATATTTCTATTTTATGGGTAAACATTCCGTAAAGTTCATTGGAACAACAGAGTATTTTGTAGAGTGTCAGTGTGAGGCTACAGGCTAGGAAGAGTGTTAATGAGTTGCGGAACTGACACCATCTAATGATGGTGCCCCATTTTCCTGTTAGCCTCATGAAGGTGGCACCATCTCGAGTGCCACCGTTTTCCTATCAGCCCTGTGAATGCATTGAGCATATGCTTTCTTGCCTGCCTTGTGTTCTAACACAAGGAATCATCCAGAAGTCTCCAACTTTCTGTTGGAATACAACAGAAATTGGCTTCCAAAAGTATGGAACTAAATAATCACTGTTTTAGTACAGCGTCTTTGACTGGCTCATTATCTTATGTGTGTCTCTGTGTGTGTGTGTGTTTATTGTGTGAGTGTGTGTTTGTGCATGTGTGTTTGTGTGTATATGTGTGCGGGGTTTTTGCATATGTTTGTGTGTGTGTTTATGTGTGTTTGTATGTGTTTTATTTGTACAGCCTTTCTCTGTTTTAGTTCAGGATTGTCTTCAATTTATGACCATCCTCGCCTCGGCTTTATGAGTTCTGAGAATGCATATTTGCACCACCAGGCTTGAATCAATATATTTTCCAAATGGCTCCCGAGAACCATGGAAAAGAGTCCAGAAAGATAATCCTGAAATTCAAAAAATAATTTTAAAAGGCATTTATATATTTAGGCTATATAAAATATTTAATAAGTTTTTAAAGTAATGAGATATTAAATGAAAATATCAAGCATCAATATAGTAATATGTGTATTGATATAATTATGCGTAATTAGGTAGATATACAAAGAAAGCTCCAGTACTTCTCTTTTATAGATTTTCTAATGTAGTTCTTTAAGTACTATCTTACTGCCTCCATTGCAGATTATACATACCAAGATCTGTGAATTTAAACAGTATCTAAAACACTAAGGATTGTACTAAGCATTTATTGGTATAACTAACACACTACAGCTATAAATGTGCCAAAACATGGATACCTTAAAATTAAAATAAAACATGTTTTATCATATCAATATTATTACACACAACAATATAAAACCAAAATAATTAAAATTAACAATTTATGCTTCACATATGTACTTTCTTTCCCAGCAGCACCCTGACCTGTGGGTGACTTAGCTATCTTCTTGACCTTGGCCATTCTGACTACTGTGTTCCTTTTCTAACCCTACTTTTCTGTTTCAGTCATGACACTGACAGTCCCTCTTCATTCCCCTCCCCACAACTCCAGATTCTACGCATGACAAAATAATTTTGAGTTCACTAGAACAGTCGGTGTATCTATTAATACTCTCTCCTGTGATTAATATTATAATATTTGTGATCAAAGGCCAGGCGTGTTCAGGGTCTCTATAACTTCATGTGAACATTGGCCTCCTTCTTAGGGTCCTTCAACCCCTCTGCTTTTTACACTCTTTCTCTTTCATCTTCCATAGAGTTCCCAGAGTGTTGTGGGTGATTTGATGAAGAAATCTCCTTTAAGACCAAGTATTCTGAGGTCTCTCACTCTCTACACTTTTTCCACCTGTGCTTCTCTCTATTTATTCTCATGAAATATCCTTAATCTATGTAGTTAGTCTCAGGTTTTGGCCACCAAATTAGGGTCAGGATGGTTCCATCTCATATTGTGGCCTCATGTCTACTTAGAGTTAGAGTTAGGGTTTTATGTTCCCACAAACTTTCTGTCGTTATTGCACCAACTCACCGGGCAGGCAGTTCAACATTGCAGTTTGCAGCTGGGATGCTGTCTACATCTCTCCTTTGGTAGCATGCAGAATACCCTCAGTACCGTGTATACTAGTCAGCAGCACTGAAGGCTCTAGGTTGGCAGAAAAGCTCCACATCTGTGTGTCCAGTGAATTATGTAGGTATCGCATTTAGCAATAGGTGTTATCTGTAGTAGTAGCATCAGGTTGTGGAGAACACTGAATGGCTTTGGCAATAGGTTGTTTTGGGGTCCCATAGAATTCCTTTGACCAATAACTTCAGTATATCCAATCCATCCTTGGAACTGGTGGCTTTATTTGGTGATGAAATGTCCACTTGATATGAGATGTCACTTGTGTTAGGAAGATCTGTTTGTGACTCCTGCCATCACATTGATTACCAAGTTTGATTCAGCTGCTCTTGCTGGTTCCCCACCACTGTGAGCTCAGTTGAAGAGGATGGCCATTCATGAATATAAAAAGAGCAGTCTTCAGTCAAGGGTGCAAGAGTAGCTGTATTCTCCTGCTAGAACTTCCAAACAAGCTCTCCGGGGATATTTTAAATTAATAGCTCTTATAAAGCAGGAACACTGTATTTTTAATGGAAACCATGAAGTTTCCTTTTTATATAACTCTTCTAAATCACTAACAGCTGAAATGTTTGCCACCTGCTCTGATGTTACATTAAAGTATCATTCTCTTCAGTTATTTCTCTAAATAGATTGTGTTTTAAATGCTTTGAAAGAAGTTTGGTAAACTATGCAGAATGGAAGGCATAGCCTTACTCATTTGATATATAAAGAGAGAGAGAGGATATAGTAAACATGCTGTGGGCTGAAACAGTCTCTTATGAAAACTATTTATAAAAGTATTTATAAAATGTGAGCTAGCATGAATTTATATTTCTTGTAACTTGTGATGAACTCTTAGATATAGCATTGCTTTCAGGAAAAGATGAGACACTAGAATTGATGTTTCATTGTAAGAAAAATCTTAACTGAAAGAAATTTTCAATCATGTAATAGTGCAGTAAAAGGATCAACACAATGGGTTAGAGATGAGCGTTGGTTGACAGAACGCAGCCTAACATGCTTCAGGCCTTGAATTCTATCCTCAGTGTCGCAAAAACTAAGTCTAGGAGTGCTGGTGCTGCACACATGGAACTTAACCCTCAGAGATGGAGGTAGAAGGGTCAGGAGTACGAGGATATTTTCATTCTCAGGTACATAGTAAGACTGACACCAGCCTAGACTCATGTCGAGAAGTGACATCATGTCAAGAAGAGACAGCAGGCATTGGAAAAATATCAAAATAGAATAAATCAGGGAATAGGGCACCTGAAAAGCAGTCTCAATGAATTATGGTAATCAGTACAGCACAGGGGCAAGATCATTTGAAGAGGTTTCTATACATATTGTGAAGTAGATATGATGCTAATTCATTTAAAATCAGCTAACACTTTGCTCAAACCCAAGGAACATTGTAGGGAGTAAAAAGGCACTGTAACAAAACACAGTAGGACCCGAGATATACAGTGGCATTGATGTTGAGTAAATGTAGATCTGTGCTCACTTTAATCAGTGACTAGGAAGCTTATCTCACCAAAGTTGTTGGAAGCATTATCTTGTACATCTTCTGCGTGAGAGATTTGAAATTTCTGCAGTAAACTATACCAAGAATTTTCACATAACTCTCAAAGTTAGTTCATCCATAGCTCAACACCCACACACTTAACGAATTAGGCCATTCAGCGTTTATTGTAAATCCCAGAGTAAGATGAACATTCCAAGCTTCACACAGCATTCTGTGAGTTACTGTGCCGCACAACCCAATGAAAGTTTAGGCTTCAAACTAAATATAGGTGGGCTATATTACTATTGATTAATCATCATGCATGGTTAATATTGATTGCCAATTTGACTTGATCTACAGTCACCTAGAAGACAAAATTCTGGGCCATGTCCTTGTGGAAGTTCCTTTATATTATTAATTATATCACAGATTAATTATATCACCTTAAATGGTTTCAGCACCATTCCATCTACACACATCCTACACTGCATGAAAACAAGCTGAGCATGATGTTTTGGATGTTCTGTTTCCTACATACCTGTCTCTGCCTCCTGAGTGCTGTGATTAAAGGCATGTGACACCACTGCCTGGTTGGCTAGTCCCAGGTCCTTGACCACAATAACAGTATCAGTTACTGCTGGAGTTACTGCTGGTTTTCTCTCTCTCTCTCTTTCTCTCTCTCTCTCTCTCTCTCTCTCTCTCTCTCTCTCTCTCTCTCTCTCTTTCCCTCTCTCGCTTTTTGTTTTGTTTTTTGAGACAGGAACAGGGTTTCTCTGTGGCTTTGGAGCCGGCCTGGAACTAGCTCATGTAGACCATGCTGGCCTTGAACTCACAGAGATCCCGCCTGCCTCTGCCTCCCAAGTGTTGGGATTAAAGGCGCGCGCCACCACCACCTGGCTCTATTGCTACTATCTCTTAAAGTGGGCCTTAAATCCAATCAACTAGTAATTGGTTACTGTCATAGCTTTTGAACTATTGTTGCATCAAGCAAATTATTTTGTAGGTCACGGGGTTGGTAGCTGGGTGGTGTTGATGATTACTTTTCCTGATGATTGCATGCCTAGTACTGTCATCATGGATGCTAGTCAGCAAGAGTGAAGCTTATAGTTGGGTACAGCTTGATTTAGTCATATTTGACAACATAAGTAAGTTGTCTTTTCAATAATAGGATCTTAACATCAGTTTATGTAGAGAAACCAATAGCCTTGGCAATAATTTACATTGCTTTCAGGTTTGATCAAGAGCATCACTTTGGCTAATGACTCAGCAAATGTACCCATTCCTGGCCGATGACTCACCAAAATGTAAACATTCGTGTGGTTGATGACTCAGCAAGACTTATCCATTCCGGGCACTGGGGTTTTTTGGTGGCATAGATTGGCTAACCAGGGCATTATCTCCTTCAATATGTGTATTCCTCTTAAATTTCATTCACATACGGATATATTTTGAGAAGCTTCTGCAGTATTAGCATTCCATATAGCTTTACTAAAGACTTTAGTGCTGCTGCTTGTCTATCTGCATATTTCCTCCTTTCCCATGCCTCCATCACCTTCTCGTTTCATCCTCCTGCTTTAGTTTACTCTTTATCTGTTTACCACATTGCACTATATGCTATTTCTCCTTCCTTAGGAAAGCACCCTACTCCCTCCTGGTTCCTTACTAGGTTCCTGACTTTTGCGGTTAGTTGAGTTGTGGTTAACTGAACAGGCATATCAGAAATATAGAAGACTAATACTAACATATGCAATATCTGTCACTTGTTTCTGAGTTACCTCACTCAGAGTGATTGTTTCTTATTCCATTTATTTGCCTTCAAATTTCACAACTTTCTGTTTCCTTAAGAGTCAAATAGTATTTCATTGTTTAAATGTACCATATTTTCATTATCCATTCGTCTGTTTATGTACATGTAAGATGTTTCTAATTTTGGTCTATTACAAGTACAGCATTACTGAGCACACCCCCACACCACAATAAATATAATTCCACACTCACACAACACAACATATATGGTTACACACAACATATATATATAGGATTACACATGCACAGTATATGTGTGTATGTGTATGTATGTATGTATATATGATTACAAGCATACACATTCCACAATATATATGATTATACACACACCCCACAATATATATGATTTTAAACAAATAAAATAATTTTAAAAACTTCTAGAGGTAAATAGTTGCCTGTTTCACATGCTAGATATTTGTTAAGAATAACAATCTTCCTGTTTTTTCTTAATCTTTTAAATATAGACTCATGCATGAACTTGAGCATGAAGAAGACATAAGCATGTACTTTTGATAATCTGAACGTACCTGGTAAAAAGTCCACACTTTTATCCTAAAATATTTTCTTTTTTAAATTTTTTTAGTGACTTTATTGAGCTATACATTTTTCTCTGCTCCCCTTTCTTCCTCTCCCTCTGCCTTCTACCCTCTCCCAGGGTCCCCATGCTCCAAATTTACTCAGGAGATCTTGGTTTTTTTCTACTTCCAATGTAGATTAGATTCATGTAAGTTTCTCTTAGGGTCCTTATTATTGTCTAGGTATATGGGATTGTGAATTGTAGACTGGTTTTCTTTGTTTTATGTCTAAAAGACACCTATGAGTAAGTATATATGATATTTGTCTTTCTGGGTCTGGGATACCTCATTCATTATGATGTTTTCTAGATCTATTCACTTGCCTGAAAATTTCAAGATATCATTATTATTATTATTATTATTATTATTTTCTGTTGTGTAGTACTCCATTGTGTAAATGTACTATGTTTTCTTCATCCATACTTTGGTCAAGGGGTTTTTAGATTGTTTCCAGGTTCTGGCTATGACAAACAAAGCTGCTATGAACACAGTTGAGCACATGTCCTTGTGGTATAATTTAGCATCCTTTGGGTATATACCCAAAAGTGGTATTTCTGTGTTGAGCAAGGTTATTTCCCAAAATCTTTAAATTTTTGAGAAAGAAATAGAAGAAGACATCAGAAAATTGATAGATCTCCCATTCTCTTGGATAAATAAAATTAACACAGCAAATATGACAATCTTACCAAAAGCAATCTACAAATTCAATGCAATGCCCAGCAAAATTCCAGCAAAATTCTCCCCAGACCTCAAAAGAATAGGACTCAACTTCAAATGGAAAAGAAATAAAATCACACCCAGGATAGCCAAAGTCACTGTGCACAGTAAAGGAAATTCTGGAGCCATCACAATCCTTGACTTCAAACTCTACTAGAGAGCTACATTACTGAAAACAGCCTGGTGTTGACATAAAAATGGACAGGAGGAACAACGGAACCGAATTAAAGAACTAGATATTAATCTACACACCTATGAGTACCTGATTTTTGACAAAGAAGAAAAACATACAAAATGGAAAAAAGAAAACATATTCAACAAATAGTCCTAGCATAAGTAGATATGTAGAAGAATGAAAATAGATCCATGTCTATCACCATGCACAAAACTCAAGTTCAAATATATGAAAGATCTCAACATAAAGCTAGCCACACTAAACTTCATAGAAGAGAAAGTGGGAAGAACTTAAATGCATTGATGCAGTAGACCACTTCCTAATTATAACCCTAGTAGAATATACACTGAGAAAAACAATTAATAAATGGGACCTCCTGAAATTGAAAAGCTTCTGTAAAGCATAGGATATGGCCTATAAGGAAAAGTGACAGCCTACAGAATGGGAAAAGATCTTCACTAACCCCACATCAGACAGAGGTCTAATATCCAAAATATACAAAGAATTTAATTGGTCATCAAAAGAACAAATAATGCAATAAAAATGGGGTACAGACCTATACAGAAATCTCTCAACAATGGGATCTAAAATGGCTGGAAGACACTTAAGGGAATTCTTAACATCCTTGCAGAGAAATGCAAATCAAAACAACTCTGAGATTCCATCTTACACCTGTAAGATTGGCCAGGATCAGAAACACTGATGACAACTTATGCTGGAGAGGATTCGAGGTAAAGGAAACGCTCCTGAATTGCTGGTGAGTGTGCGAACTGGTACAGCCCCTTTATAAATCAGTATAAAGAGAGTTTTTCCTCTAGGATTTGTTCCTATATCTCTAGTTGAGCTATTCAGTTGCAAATTTTAATACTTGAAGAACATGCATTTCATGAACACATTTACCATTTCCTAATGTTCTATTTGCTAAGTCAACTAAAGTTAGTTTATAAATAAAAACAAATATTATCCATCTTAATTCATATCCTTAATCCCAAGTTTACTTCTTACCACATAAATGAAAGAGACTCTTTATAACCAGGCATTGACTTCTGAATAAGACTGTGCACTGAATCGATCTACCAAGATATATCTTTCTATGTCCTTAAGTGCAGTAATATTTTCAGGAATATGTACTTAAGCACAATTATTTGTGGTCTACTTTTGTGAATCATTAAAATGTAAGCTAGGTTTCACACATTTCCTGTCGTGAAAATTTCTTTATGCAACAGAGAGAGCTTTACAGAAAAACAAGCTACTGTCTATCACATACCAAGTAGTCTGCCTTGGTAACATAAATGTACAAGTAACAATGTATGGATTACACAAGCTGTATTTATATATTTAAGAACACATACATACTGCAATAACTAAAGAAATAGGGGACACATGTTTGAAAGAGAGCACTGTATATTTGTACAGAAACATAAAAACAACATGCTAAGCCCATTTTGTTGTCTATGTGCATATGGTTTCACTGGTTAGATAATGTTGTATGTCATAACCAAACAGGGGCTCATATCTGGCTAATTTCCCTTTCCTTGGCAGTCATTGGTTTCCTGCAGTTCTTTATTTAGGGTGGGATCTCATCAAATTTCTGCTGTTCCTTCCTAGTATATCTATTGATACCATTGTTCATTGTTTATGCTGCTACTTCTAAGAAAGGTAGACATGGAGCAGTGTCCATGATATTATGGCTCTTCAGTTTTCCTTTCCCCTCTTTTGCAGATGAAACATGAATATAGGAGTTGTGGGAGAGATGTATCCCTTGGGGCTTGGATTCCCATAAGCCATTGATCTTTGTATCGTGTCTGCTTGTGGTTTTCTGTAATGGTTTCTATTGACTGTAGCAAGAAAAATCTTTGATGAATGATGAAAACTACCACATATGTAGTTATAAGGTAAGATTATAAATGTAGTTAAGGGATCATTCTGGTCTACTAAAGTATTGGTAATTGATTCCCTTCTGAGAACCACAATCTCACTAATCACAAGATGTTAGCTAGTTTTCTAGTACCAGGTAAGATTTCCCTCCTGCTGAGTAGATTTAGTACTGTATGTTACTGCTATTTACCTACTTTTGTGTTTAAAATAAAATTTATTTAATACAGCTACCTCCTAAAATATAATAACAAAGACATGAGCGACAAAACAACCAGCCGAAGTAACCATGACAAAGAAGAAGGCAGGAATCTATTTCTCAGCACTTGCTTAAGCAATTAAAAACCAAGCAGGAGTAGATGTCTGTAGAACAGTTACCCTGTATAACTTGTGGTAACTGTTCCTATGCTTCTACAATCCTACACGGAGATAAATCTATCACCTGGGTCTGGAAATGATTTCTAGCCCTTTGTTTATGTTGCTTTGTCTTGTTTTGTTTTAACTGATAAGATATCATGTCCAGTATTTTCACTTATTCACATCATCCCCAGTAAGAGGTACTTTCAGTTGGTATTTTTGTATTGCTAGGAGTCACCTTCTGCTTTCTTTCTGTGCCTAAGTTGGATCAAGGACCATGATGACAGGGCAGAGTGAAGGGACAGTTTGATGTTCTTCCTCTGTGAGGGACAGTTTGATACTGAGATAGTTTAATCACTGGCTAATGTTACCATGAACTTTTGGTAAGTGTGAGCTAAGGCAGGGACTCATTCACTTACCCATGTTCTGAGAACAAAGAGCCTTGCTTTGAAACATAATTTTTCATAGAAAGAAAAATTTAACTTTCCTGGAAGCCCTACAAATTCAGAAACGTATTTCTAAGCCTTTGAAGTTTAATGTTCCAACTTTCTCCCTTGAAGTGGTTAGCAGCTGGCTTGTGTCATTTCCTTCATGATTTCACTAGGTGCTTCCTTCCACATTTCTTGAAGTCTATCCTGTTCACACACACTTCTGTGGATGCTATTACTACTGATTTACATATCACCTTCCTCCATCTCCAAGTGCTCTGCTCCTCCAGATTTCACTGTATTAGAACTTAAAGCATACGCACTGTGACCTTAGCTTTGAATTCAGCCATCCTCTGTTGTGAAAGGTCAAAGGCAATTTCTGAGGAAGGACACAAGTGTTCACCCTGATAAATACATGTTAATATTTGTTATTAGTGGACTGCCTGCTCTACAGAGTATCATTGACATTGTTCTTCATTACCTTAAGACAAATATGCTTTTTACACATAAGAGTTCAAATGTAAATCTGTGTTAAAATTTAAACTGTCATAAAAGGAGCATTAAGCATGCTGTTATAAAAGTATATCATCTGTTTATTTTTCAATATCTTCTTAAACAATTTTTAAAAACAAAAGAGGTATATTCAATATATAAGTATATTCAATATATAAATATATTAAGTATATTATATAATAATATATATTATAAAATTATGCAATATATAATATAAAAGTATGTTTAAATAATTATTTATTATAATTTTCTATTATATATTATATAATTATATAAGTATAAATAATAAGTTACTTTGGTGATAGGTGCTCTAATTTCAGATTCATCTCTAAATCTGAGCTATGTTTGAATAAATGTGGTTTATATAGATACCATGAATTTTAGGATGGTGCTTTATTTGAACATATATTCATGTTTTAATGTGTATATATAGTGTTTGAATAAAAACTATATAAACTTTTCATTTAAGCTATATATGTGTTTGTAGATATATTGATAGATATATCGGTAGATCAAGAGTTTTGTGTTAGAAAATTCTGATTAAAACATTGGTTAAAGACAATAATAGAAAACTATTTGCAAGAGTAAAAACATAGCATCTATTTTATTTCTCTAAAGCATATTTTTATAATGAATATATATATAAAAGAAAATGTGATGATTTTAATGGTATCCTCTTATGTGCTAATATCACAATGATCTACTTTGAATGTTTTAGATAATACAATTGTTTTGAGAATACTAGAAAAATATATTTCTGCAAGAATAGTTTGAATGAGATCAAACAGCTAGTTGTAATAAATCATAACAATCTTAACAAATCATTTAGACATTTAGAAATTTTACAACAGTAATGTTTTGAAATATAATGAAAATTTTTATGAAAACTTCTCACAATGGCTCATGTCAAATTTATATATATTAGTGAATAAGATATTTTCAATTAATTTTCTAAATCCCTGATATACAAAACAAATCTGAGTAACACGGAGTGTTGATGTGCAGTCTGGGATGGCGACAGGAGGGAAATGCTTCTTTGATGCTATATCTGTGCATGTTTCCTTATGGGAAAATACTTTGCATAGAGAATATCAAAATTTAAGGCAGTTGATTAGTAGTAAGCACTACCTCTCAATCATCCCCTCAGCCCAGAGAAGTAAGCTAATTTAGCATATTTTGTTACAACTGCTTTTTTCTTTAACCATTCAATTATTTGCATTATTAAATTGCTTTGCCAATAGATTTGATACAAAATTCTACCTTTTACAAAGGAAGAAATCAAGCATGCACATTTGAATGCTATAATACTGTACTAAATATGTCTATCCTTAGCTTTGAGAATTTGTTTTTAGTAAGTGTCTTATCACCACTTTTTACTTCATTATGAGAAAACTATAATTATAATAATAACTAAATTGCAATTATTTATATCTTTTTGTGGCTATATTTGATTAATGTTTCTGAGTCTTTGTATTGTTTTTCTCTCTCTTTCCTCATCCCCCCCATCTCTCTCTCTCCCTCTCTCTATTTTGTTGAAGATTGAATCCTAGCATTTTATATAAACAGAAAAGTGTTTTATCCTCTCTGCTACTTTCAGACTTGCTGAACATTCTTACTCCAATGTTAGATCTATGATCTTCACACATCTTTATATATACAGTTGGATTTATGTGAACACATTGTAATTGCTCAGATATTGTAATACACACATTCAAATGACTTCCAAGATCCCATAATTTCTATTAGCTCTCAAGATGAAGCTGTTGTCATTGTTATAAAAGTCATCCCTCAGTGGAAGGGTTTATTGTGAAAGTATTCACATGCCTTTGATTAGACATCTTCAGATTTTAAATTATTTGTAACAGTAGAAATCATATTAGATATATAAATTAATAATGGCTATGATAAGATATTCATTGGAATATGATAATCTATTTTTATGATGTAATCAACATATGCAGACACGTTTGACACATAGTCATTATAAGTTGTTTTAGTGCCTAGAATGTCTTGCATTGTGGGCAGTATTGGAGAGAAAGTAAAGTGATCTTTTATTGGTTAGGCAGAGGTCTTGGAATCTTGAAAAGCAGGGGGATTGCATTAAATCACATTCCCATAAGGTCATGAAAACCATAACTTTATAAATTTCCCATCATTTTCTGTTAGAGTTCTATGAAGATAAATCCAATGTCAAAGAAAAAGCTTAAATGTGGCAAGAACCCATGAGAATAATCTGCAATGTTATCATTGTTTGTTAACTCATTCTAGATGAGACTCTAGCTTCCTGATGGTTTGCCTGTCTCTGCAGTGTCAGAGAGATGGAAGACATTACATGGTGGCGTGCATTAGAGAGGACATAATTTAAGGAGAGCATTGTCTTTATTAGAGGTGCAGGGAAACTCTTCAAGGAAGGAACTGTTTTGAATACATCTTCTGTATGAAGTCTGGGCTCTTAAACCATACATATGCTACTTTTTTCCTTAAAATTACATCCTAATATTTATATGCACTGATATGGATAATGTACAAATCCTTGTATTTGCTAAGCAAGTAATACAGGTCTAACAATTTGTTTAATAAGTGACGGTATCTACTAAAGAGAAAAGCACACTTGCCACAGGGACACAGTCATCTAACTTGCTTTGGTGTCTTACACCTCCCTCACGTTGTTCTTATGTGATGTGTTCTACAGGTAAACTGATGGTGGCACTCCTACTTTTCTGTATGATCTCTTCCGGCTAAGGTGATGAGTAGAGGACCATGGAAACTAGTACCAAACTTCAGCTTCCTGTGGCAGACTGTGCTCAATGGCTTCATAGTAGAGTTCCTAGGCCTGCTTCCAACTAATCTTTGTGGAATTTTAACCCAATTTATTATATTTAATGTTATTTTCTTCTCTTTTTAGTAGAACACAATATACAGTAAGCATATGACATCATTTGTAAGAGGTGGACAGAAGTAAATAAAAGAGAAAGTTATTAGGAGTGGCCTCTTAGGAAGGGAAAAAGGAACAGAGTCTCTCAATACTTACTCATTAAGTTGAATTCATGTTTACAGTGGGTTAAGAACATTCCCATACAGTGGCTTTATTCTCGTGAGATATATGATTAACTCTTATTGTAAGCAATGGGGACTGAGGGCAAATAATTGACAAATAAAATGGCACTTCTTTTGCTTTCATTCAGTCCATATATTTGTCTAGTTTCATCTTCAGCTCCAATAAAATGAAGGCATGATTATGAGTCTGGTTTTTCTTTTTGTCTCTCTGTGTGTTTTCCCTTGCTTTTTTTCCCCTACTGCTTTTAGTTCATAAAACAAAAGAACCCATAGGTCTCAAGGTATTATATATATATATATATATATATATATATATATATATATATATATATAGTATTCATTGTTCAGATCATTATTAATAAGAAAAAACACATTGCTTATTAAGAAAAATTATTCTTCCTCCTCTAGATCCAGCCACCTATATGCTGGCTCCATAGTAGCTAGAAGACCAGCTTTTTACTCTTCCATGGAATAGAGCACTTTCATGAAGTCCTGATGTAACATAGATGATGAGTCCATGCTATCTTTTCTAGGGGCCTTGAACTTATGCATCATTGTGCTTCAAGTTTACAAAGGGTTTTTTTTTTTAGAAAGATTGGCTTTGATAATGACTCAGAGTTAATGTCATCTTACATACCTCCTTCCAACCTTACCAAGACATTCTCTAACATGCAGTTAACACACTATGATAATTCTAAACCCTTCACTCGTTTCAAAGAAATAAGAGATACACAAAAAGATTCTACAAAATTGGCAGTAAGTATGGATGTGACAGAAAGAACATCATTACATCAGAACTGGCAAACTCCTGAAAATTGGAGCTCACCTAATATTAGTTAGAGAAAAAGCGATATTCTCATTTGGTTCCTGGGGAGAGTTACAACATACTTTTAAGCTTTTATAGAAAGGTGCAGAATTGAACATGGACTAACTTACTCGTCTTTCTCATCTTCTTTTGCTAGCTTTAAAAAATGTCATGGTTAGCCGATGGATTTCATAAAGTAATAGTCTTTGTGCAGAAAATTTTAGCCAGCATATTAGGTACTTTTATAAAGTCCTCTCCATGTTACCCTACCCTCTCCTCCTGCTGTCATCAGTTCCTTTCTTTTCCCCAATAATTCAACTTGTATTTTAATGCCATAAGTGTCTACGCCTGACTGACATTTGGATTCTACATATGAAAGTTCTACAGAAAATAAATTATTATATGTTTGAGGGACTCCTGACACTTAGAAAATACTTAACAGAAGCTACAACTCATTTATTTTGGCTCATGTCTTCCGTCCATCTTAGTGGATGTGGAGGAACCCTAGGTAGCTGGTCTGTTCCATGAAGGCTGCTCACATATCGAGAAAGCCTTAGTCATCTCTGGAAGGGTTTGTTTACTCTGAGGATTGCTTCCAGCTATTTTTGATTCATGTTAAGTTACATTCTCAAAGGTTCCAGCATTTTCTAAGTACTGTCTATTAACTCAGAACTCACCCTAATTTGCCATACTTTAGGTTTGTTCATTGGATTCTACATTGCTAGGCAGTATATGCCATCCCTCATCAGTGCCTACTGTTAGCAATAGCAAAGAAAATGAAAAGAATGACTCACTATGCTGTGTCTGTCTTATGCAGCCTTTTCTGCTGTGTTTACTGATGTCTAGTCAACTTTGTGCTCATTGATAAACAGATGCACTCAGTCCCTTGCCAATATTGGTCAAACAAGAGTTAGAGAAAATTTGAACAATTGAACAAAAAATTGTAACACATACTAGAATGTTAAGCATTAGGGGTCGAGGAACTTATTAGGAATGTTTTATTGTCATCCCTATTTTTTAAAAGAGGGGAATGGGAACAATAAATGTCACTTGAGGTCACAGTCTTACAACTGAAATCTAGCAATTCTCCGCTACTTTAATTCCACCACCACGCTCTCAACATTTATTATTACATGGTTCCTGAAATGTATATGCTGGGGTTGCTTTATATAATTCAGGACACTTGTTAACTAACTCAGTAAATAGTAAGGTACTATTTGGAATTCTCGGCCACTATGGAATATGGCTATTCTACTATATGAATGTTCCTCATGACTGATAATAGAACAACCCTGTGATCTAACTCCATCATTCCCAGAGTATATACATCTGTGAGTGCTGCTGATCATTTTCAAGAGCAAGGTAAAAGACTGACCCAAATCTCCACTGATTGATAGAGAAAAATGTGGTGTGTATACATAAAAAAGAATTATTAAGAAGATTGAAGTGATATCATCCCTAGAAAAACAGAGGGACTTGAAGGTTAGATGATTAGGTGAGAATATTCCCCATTTTGCTCAAATTTACAACACGATACTAGGCCAACGTGTTTGAATACTAGGTCAGCAGATGCAGGTGCATTTTAAGAGGAGGTTGTTTGAAAAGATTTCTTCTTCTATTAATTTCAGGAAATGGACAGTTCACAAGTAACAGTCTAGAAATAGTACATAAACTGTTTCAGTGGTTGCTCACTTCATACCCAGTCACAGCAATATCTCATAAAATTTTGTGTATGGATAATTTTTTCTCTCTGAGTATTAAATGTCATAGACACTAGTTACATCAACTGACAAAGAGAATACTTTCCTACACTGAGTAATCAGTGAATGTAATTATTTGAGAACATAGTCTGCTTTATTACATTCCTTGGTATTCCTATTTGCATAATTTAAGATCATCCATGGAACATCTTTCTTGTCCACTTCACTCAGATTCCAAAAGCTGGAGAGATCACAAAGACCATATTAAAAACAACTGAAAATTCTATCAGAAAATTCTGTACCTGAGAACACAAAGCAGGGAGAAAACAGAGTTAAATGAAAATGGGTGATTCAGAGCTCATTTTGTGAAATTAAAAGCAATACACAGAATTAGACTTATTATGAGCAATGTGATGTATTGAAGAGCATATACATTGTGTTGTGGAATAAATTAAATTTAGCTAGCTAACAAATGAATTCACTTCCATAGTTATCACTTTATATTGAAAACTATAACAGTAAATCTGCTTGCATTTTTCAAGAGTAGACTTCCATTTTTAAGCTTAATGACATTTTTATTAGGGTTTAAAACCCTAAGTGTAGGAAAGCAGAAAATCTTTGCAGCTTCCCAGTGGAAGAAAATGGAGAGGGGAAAGAGAAAAGCTATGTTGTTTGACTTGAGTCAGCATGGAGATCAGCCCCATGGTGAAGAATTAATTGCAGGATGGGGAGGAAAATTTAAAGAGAAAGTGAGAAAGCCCAATGTACAGGCTTTGTTCAGAAACAAAGAAAAAGGACACAGAAAAGAGATTAAAGGCAACATTGTCATTTGAGTCAAGACTCAGAAAAGTGAGCATTTCCAAGAATACCCAAAGGTGGCTTGTAGGGACTGTGATAGATGGGGAAGAGGGGATTCTGTGAAGCAAAATTCAATAATATTAATGATTAATTATTCCTTATGTCCTTTTGGCCTTAATCTGAGAGAAAAATACATATGGTCAACAATGTATGAGAAAAAAATTGCCTTTATTACTCATTATCTCACTAGTTACAGTGACATTTGTAAAAATAAATTAAAATAATAAATAAAACACCTGAGGACATCAAGCAATGAGAATCTATTTTCACATAGTTTTGGGGGATGTCAATTTATGCTACAACTATAGACAACATTAAAGTGAGTCTTCTGAATCATAAAAAGAATAAACAGAATGTCAAATAGTCTCCTGAGAGATATATCAAATGGAAGTAAAGTTGCTTTGTCAAAGAGGAGTTTGCTTCTTCTCGAGTAATGTAGCACTACTCACAGCCAACAAAGACTATAGAGCGCTCCTCTCTTCATCAGCAACATATGTGAGACACGGTAAACTACTGTTCACTCTCAAAAAGGAGTAGAAATCCTGTCCTCTGTGACCACCTTAATGAACCTAGAGACATTATGTCAAGTGAAATACAGCACATAGAGAAAGAACAATGTAGACCTCTTGGAGAAGTAGCCTAGAATGGGTATCACCAGAGGTTGCAGTTGGTAGGCAACAGATGACAGTATTTTTTTAGAGCAAAAGCATTCCAAGACTTTCACTTTAATTTTGATGTGATAATCTCATAAAAGATGGTATATGAAAGATCTAGAAAATAAAAAGATCACTGGTGTTATGTAGGCAACAGCATTAGAGTTTAAATAAATATCATTATAATACAAATGTTTCTATGTGAAGGGAATTAAAATGATTGCACTGTGAAACAGGTGTTTGATTTACTTGATTGAAAGTATTCAGATTCTTCTAAATCTGCCAATCATAATTCATACAGCAAAATAAAATGTAAGGAAATGCAATAAAATAAAAAGAAAAGATGGAAAATCCATTTTATATGCTGGAATAGAGCATATATGTGAACTAGTGAAATAGTAATAAAAAAAACTCCAAGAGAAAATCAGGGATTAAAACAATCACAGGAAGCTATAAAAATGAGCTTATAAGTACATATTCAGTCATAATCAACTTTATCAGGCATTAATTTGTAATTAGATGAAATGCAAATTGAATTTTGTAACAGAATCTTAACTATCTGGAGTTTTTTGTTTGAATTATTTGAAATGTAAATATTTACAAAAATCAAAATTGAAAAGGTCAACACAAACGTTTACAAATATTAAAAGATGCCTACTGAAAGATAAAAAATTAATCTTTCTGGCAGGGAGGAGACTAATTTATAAGAGCTCGAGGTCATAAGTGAGTACTAGGAAACAGTGTCCTCAGGACGAAATGGGGTGACTGTACATCGGAACTCACAGCACCTACGACATCAGCAGAAGGCTCTTGCAACCTTGAGTTAGAGCAAATCCCAGTCAAAGAGAGGAGATAGTCATCAAGTCCCATGTTTCAACAAGGAACTACTTGAAATTGATGCATGTTGTGAAAGGGAGATTCAGGCTTTTCTTGAGTGTTTTTAAGGCATGGAATTCATGTGCATGTGGAAGGTCATATATTCATGGCTATGTGTGCAACAGAAGAAGGACTTGGTGAAGAAAAACAGGAGGGAAATGTGTGTGAGGTGCACTTGGGAGGAGCTGGGAGATTAGGAGATAGGGTAAATTCAAATAAAACACATTGGACAAAATTTACAAAGATCTGATAATATTATTGCAAATAGCATATTTTGTTTTTTCTGTTTTATTTATTTTTATTTTTTCATCATTTTTAATTTATTTTACATACCAACCACAGTTTTCTCTCCCTCCTATCTACCTATTCCCTTTCCCACCTCCCTCCTATTACCCATTTATTCCTCCTCTGTCTCCATTCAAATGGGGTAAGGCCTCCCTTGGGAATCAATAAAAGTATGGCATATCAAGTTGAAGCAGGACCAAACTCCTCCCCTCTGCATCAAGGTTGAATAAGGCATCCCACCATAGGGAATAGGCAAATAACATATTTTGATTTGTGTGTGTTTAATAAAAAGTAATATGAACAGTATGTTAAAAAAGATGTCCCATTACAGGCTTTATTGAAAAACTATTTTAATATTCTAAATATTTATCAATATCTAATGGAAGTAATTGTGGCATATACATATACAGGACTACTTAGCCATACACACTGCATCCTGTCACTTGTACAAACATGAATCAAACAAAGGGACTATGTATTAAAGAAAATAAGGCAGTTATAAGGAAGGTAAAACCTGCATGATGATAAAGGTATAATCTATAAACAAATCAATCTTTGTTTGGCATGGAAGTGTATGTACGTAATTTCATTCACTTCAAGGCTAATATGTGCTACACAGCAAGTGCGAGGCTGGTGTGAGCTACTTAGTGTCAAGACCACCTCAAAACAAAGCAAAACCAAGCATTAGCTAAAATAAACCGTTCATAAGCAATTCCTACAGAAGCTGTAAAAAGGGTAGAGGTTGCAAAAGTCTTGGAAGGGAGGCAGAGAAGACAGGATGGGAAGATTGTCAATGAACGCATACTAAATTGACAGGAAAAAAACCTTCCTGAGTCTTTTGAATATCAGCTGGACTATAATTAACAACAGAAATTTCAAAAACAGCTTTTATAATGCCATTTTTTTTACCAAGGTGTGACTTATTCTCAGATGATAAGATTCAATCCCATGATTTGATCATTGCACAAATCAATCCCATGATTTGATCATTATCAAAGCATCACACTGTGCCCTGCAAATCCAATGATTGCAGTTATTATGTGTCAATGAAAAAATGAAATATAGTTTAAAATACATATGACAATTTTGTTATTTCCAATAAAGTGTCTTGAAATTCTATTGTTCAAATTATTTCAAAGTAAAATACTTTCTCAGTGATTGGGCACTCTGGGCAAAATTGCCAACATAAACTATGTGCAATAAATATTTATCTTTATGACCCATTTTATAGCCATATATTGTTTCATGAAAATACAGTTCATTTTATCATTGATAATGTTTCCTCTTGGTCATTGATGTTATTTTAACCCACTAAAGTTTTACTATGCAATAATAATATATAGATGAGAATTAATAATACCACATGTTGGAGAAAAACTCTTCCAAAATATAGTTCACAAATATTCATGCTTTGCCAACAAAAGAAAAGGTTCAGCTTTAATTAAGAAACCGCAAACCGAAGTAACCAAATAAAATGATGAATTAAATACTAGCGGCTGCTAAAGTAAGCCATGAGCCAAGTCCATATACTACAGTACTAGAAAATACTTAGCTTTTCATAGCTAAGCTTTATAATGGGAAACACATATACATTCATATAATGATTTTATTTTAATTAACATAACTTGGATTGTATAAGTTTAGTTTTTTTTTTTAATATGGCATTTGTATACCTAGAGAGAGGTCTGTGGATAAAGTCCCCTCGCCTTGAAAGAATAAAGAGCTGATCTGTGTCTCTCACAATAATATAAAGCTGGGCACATTGGTGTACAACCATGGCCTAAGAGTTTAGAAGCAAAGACAGGTACATCTCTGGGGTTCTTTGTCCAAATAATTTCAATGAGAAAGCACATCTCAAAAAATAAAGTGGAGAACTGAACTACAAGGAATACACTCTAGTCTCCACACATATACACATAAGACAAATATACCTGCACACACACACACACACACACACACACACACACACATATATATAGATATAGATATAGATATAGATATATGCATGCAATAATAGGTCTTCTAGGTCATATGGTAATTGTAGTTTCAGCTTTTGAGAACTCCCTATTATTCTGTTTTCCATAATGATTTTACAGATTTACCTTACCCCAACCGTGTATAAGAATTCACTCTACTCCACATGCTTACCAATGGTCTTGTCTCACGTTTTGCATGTAGCTTTTGAATTTAATGCAATTTCATTTGTTATTTTGATCCCTGAGCTTCAGGTGTAGCTATTGACTCCAATATCTTTAACTTTTTCCTTCTTCCTCATATCCTCTCTGTAACCAAAGCTGTGTTGCTGGAAAGATTCCAGATAAAAGTCCAAACTCAAGACAGTCAGCAAAGGATTTTAAATGGAAGGAATCTTTAAAAACAACAACAACAACAAAATAAAAAACAAAGTGATACCTTTCAATTTTGGTTTAAAAATTGTTATTATTCAGTGAATTTTTTTTTTCATTCTAATACAAACTACTTCACTCAGCTTCTGATGACCTGTTCTTGACAGAAGTTTGAGATTTTCCTTCTATCCATTTGTCAATTACTGGTCTTATTATGTATCCTTTTGAAGTTTTATGAAGAAACTCATTTTTGTGCCAATAAGCTCAGTCATATCCCCTGCTTTTTCCTATATAAGATTCAGATATCAGTATTTTAAGATTTAATTTTTTTCTCAGTGTTTAATTATCATATTCTTTCCTCTTTACCAACTCACGTGTATCTCCACACCAATACAATTTCATGTTGTCTCCATCCTTCTCTTACAAAGAAACAACAAAAAAGTTTAAAAAATAAGAAAAAATTAGCAAAGCAAATACATAGAGTCCATATGATTTTAGCCAACTACTCCTGGGCATGGGGCCTGCTGTGAACCATGGGTGGATAGGCTCTGTGACATTCCTTGGAGCAAACAGATTCCATTTCTAGGCAGATACCAATTGCAAATAGCTACTTGTCTAGGAGGGGAATTTTTTCATTGATTTTTATTTGAGCTCTACATTTTTCTCTGCTCCCCTCCCTGCATCTCTCCTCCCTTTCAATCTTCCCCCAATATCCACATACTCCCAATTTACTCAGGAGATCTTGTCTTTTTCTACTTCTTATTTGATTACACCTATATATGTCTCTCTTAGGGTCCTCATTGTTGTCTAGGTTCTCTGTAATTGTGATTTGCAGGCTGGTTTTCTTTGCAATATGTTTAAAAACCACTAATGAGTGAGTACATGTAATAATTGTCTTTCTGTGTCTGGGTTACCTTATTCAAAATGATGTTTTCCAGCTCCATCCATTTTCCTGCAAAATTCAAGACATCATTTTTTTCTGCTGTATAGTATTCCATTGTGTATATGTATGACATTTTACTTATCCATTCTTCAGTTGAGGGGTATTTAGGTTGTTCCCAGGTTTTGGCTATGATAAACAATGCTGTTATAAACATAATTGAGCACATGCCCTTGTGGTATGATTGAGAATCCTTTGGATACATACCCAAAAGTTATATTACTTGGTCTTGAGGAAGGTTGTTTCCTAATTTTCTAAGAAATCACCACACTGACATCCAAAGGGGCTGTACCAGCTTGCATTCCCACCAGCAATGCAGAAGTGTTCCCTTGCCCCACAACCTCTCCAGCATAAGTTGTAATCAGTGTTTTTAATCGTGGAGTGGAATTTTGTGTCCACTTTTCATGCTCCATGCTTGGATTTTGTCTGTTTTAAACATGTGTAAGTCTTTTGCACACTATCATAGTCTCTGTGAGTTTGTTTCTATCTGTCTTTGTAAGTGGAAAATTCTGTTTCCTTGAATGAATCCAAAATATTTAGCTCTTAGAATCATTTTGCCTCCTCTTCTGCATAGACTTCTGAGCCTTAAGTGGGAAGGTTTGATACAAAAGTATCTCTGTCATTTAGATCTGAGTTCGTCAATATCTGTCACTCTTTGCACATTTTCCTGTTGTGGATCTCTGCTCATTGCTAGGTCCTGCAAAAAGAAGTTGCTCTGATGAGAGTACAGTGATCCACTGGCTTATAGGGATATGTTATTAGGAGTAATTTTACTCATATGTTCCTTTAGAGGAATAGTACTAGTTGATTTTCCCTAGGTCCCATGCCCCATCTAGTCTCAGGTTCTTGGCCACTTTAGAAGTTTCAGTTTATCGTTTCCATGGAGGAACCAATAGATTGTTCCTGATATCTAATAAAAATGTAATTGGTTATTCCTGTAGTATCTGTGCTACTATTTCACCAGTGGATCCTACAACAGGTTGTTGTAGGCCTTTAGCTATGTCAAACTGGTGACTAGTTTCTCCAGTGGCAATGTGCATAGTACTTTCCAGCACCATAAATGTTAGGCAATAATTGGTAAAGCTTCTAGTTTGGAAACAAGACAGTTATTTTTATTTTTAACAGCACATATAAGAGGGTTTTCTCAATATGGTATGGTCATCAAGTTGTAGAGGGTAAGAAACAAGTTTAGCAATACTCTGTGATATTTGGTGATAGAAGTTTTTGGGACCTCCTTAGCTAACTCTTCATCAAGATAGGACTCATTCTTGGCACTCAGATATTTATTCAGGGTTTTTAATGTTCCTCCCTGAGTCATTGTCTTCCCCCATTGTATGTTAACTCCTTTCAAATTTCTTTTATATCTGTATATGTTTTAGGATGCTTCTGTGGTAGTAGATTTCCTTATGAGTGTGTAAACTAGACCTAAACAAAGATAGCATCAATAGACATTCTAACATGGAAGGGGGAGATCTCATGGGGTCTCACTCTAGGCAAAGAACTATAGGCAACTGGAGAATTCTGTGAGCTGCAGAATTAGTCTTTCCTAGGGATAAGCCCCTAATTAATTATCAAATAAGTAGTCAGCTCTGAGAGAGAAAAAGAAAGCGAGAGAGACTCCATAAATTTGAATTGAGATTTGAAAGGAAGTGAGCTGGGAGGGAGCAAGAAAGTGGTCAGAGAATGGAACGGGAAGAAGGGAAATTATATAACTATATTTTAATTAAAAATTTAAAGAATGTATCCTGTTGTTTCACTTCCCCTCTAACATCCTGTGTTTTAATGAGCATCCCTCCAAGACAGAAATTTTTAATCTTGTAGGAAATTGCTACACAACAGCAAGCACAAACTGTTAAACTAGTGTGGAGGAGGGCAAGTGGGCACATATCCATCCATAGATGATAAACATTGGATTGCTTCTGGGAAAAAGTATCAGTTTTTCTTAATGCTCTCACACTGGTATATTGACCACACTCATGGCAGTTCCCATGCCAAGGCGTAGGCAGACAATAAGAAGGGACCAGATTCCCTGAAGCCATTCTGCAACCACAGCAAACACTCTTAACCACTGAGTCATCTCTCCAGCCCATGACTCTTCTTATGTGTGATAGTTATGATTTAAAAAAAAAAAACTATTGTGAAGCAAAAATTAGCAAGCATTTAATTATAGATTTAATGAGACAAAAATAAGCAGTGTTCAAATATTATTGTAATGGAGGTATTGAGTGTGCTTTACACAGGTTCATTTGTTCACATCTGTGTAATGCAAGCCAGAAGAGAGAAGACAGCTTACTGCATGGTTCAACTTGGGTGTGAAAATATACATCAGGTCACAAGGCTTTGGAGCTCAGCATATATTTGCATACAAATATAGAATCCAAAAACAATGTTGGGTGGAATAACATTGGGTTTCATTTGAGTACGACTTGTTTGATGTAGGCTATTAATTTATTGTTAAACATCATTTAAACTATGTAAGTCATTGTAATACAAGATGGTTGTCTTCTGTCTGGGCCCACCTATCCCATCAACCTTTGTTATACTATTTCAAGAAACCTATCGTTAATCTTTCCAGAAGTATAGTCTTCAAAGTAAAATATCCCAGGTCTAAAAAAGGGTCTAAAACTGAGAATAGTGTACTGCCTAGTCATTGATGCCAAGGTATTTTAATGGCAAGGGTCTGATATATTGCTACACACATTATATTGAACTAGAAAAATCCCCAAATCCTGTAGAGTTTAGGGTGGGAGATCTCACTGTTCAAGTTCATAGATTCAGACAGTCTTGTTTTTATAATCCTCTTTGTGTTTTGAATTAATTGTTTTGTTTTCTTTATTGGAGATATCACAAAGACATTCTCTCATACAAACATATTAAACAAATCCATTTCCTTCATTTATATTAAAGCTAAAAATTCAAAACAGTGTTTCTTTGCTTTTCCTTAATATCCATGACTGATGATGGTAGCAGAGTATTTTAACCTAATCTGATGCTAAATTATTTTAAAAGCTACAAGAAAGAGTGTTGTTACCAAATGTTTTGCAGATATGTAATAGGATCGTATTAGCTGCTGGCAATGCAGAAGACAGGATGATACTGTCTTGTATATATAATATTTAATGGCTAAAAAATCTTTCATTGAATATATATCCTTGTGAAATGTAAATGAATTTTCTTTGAAACAACCACCAATATATTTTAAGTATTTTTTGGTGTGGCTTAAGAAGTCAGTGCAAATGTCTAATGAACTTACAAACTTCTTCCTGAAAATCATAATTATTTCTATGTTTACATTTTAAGTTAACTTCTGAGTGTGCTGCACCAGGCTGTGTACAACGCACATTTACATTCAATGTGAAGGCTCAAGCCATTTCTTTAAGTGTGATGCAATTTGAAGCAAATTTAATAAAGTGGAATTGTCTTCCAAGTACAGAGTGCTAGAAAATTGCTCTCCATGCCGATAAAACATCTGGCAAGGATGTTGACTGAATTTTTATTTATTTTTTTTTGTTTTGTTTTCGGTAGCTCAATATAGTTTTCAAAAAAAGCAAAGTAAGCAACAATTTATCATGTTACAAGCTACCGATTTAATTACACCAAAATGTTTACGAGCATGTCATGCCAATATCATGACAATATATCTAATCCATAACCATTTAATATGAACTAGAGCTTATGTTAGGAATTTCATATTAAATTCTTGTCTTAAACAGTAGACTCTTTCTTACTTTCTCACCTCACTGAGCCTATTGTTACATGGCTAATAAATTTTCTATTATTACAACATATTTTTAACTTTTTTGTTTTATTATTTGTTTGTTTAAAGATTTAATCTTGCAAATGTGGCTACATGTGTGTATGTGTGCTACATGTCTGTTTGGTACACATGATGTCAGACGAGACTGTCAATCATCTGGATCTGGTATGATTGGATAGTCATTAGCATATAGGTGCTGGGAACTGAACCAGGATCTTCAGCAAGAGCGTTAGTGATCGTAAAACACTGAGCTATCTCTTTATCCCTATAAACTAATTTGAAAGATTTTAGATTCTTTTGCTGTCTATAACAGACATCTGTAAAATAGAAATATCATGATAATAAAAACCATTATTTAAGTATCATTTTTATTTTACTCATTATTTCTATTTTATTTAATCCATCCATGAGTTTTTAAATTTGTTTGTATACCTGTGTGTATGTGTGTGGAGAACTGTGTGAGTGTGTGTGGTGTATATGTTTAAAGTGTACATGCTTGAAAATAAATGTATGGGTATACACACTTTCTCCTTGGAGCAGAGACCAAGAGCATATCACATGCTCTAGCACTCCTTCAACTTTCCCTTGCAGGCAGGCAGGATCTCTCATGAAACCTGAAGCTAGCCTTGTGACCAGTAAGCCCTGTGTTCTTCTGCTCTCTATCCACCAGTGCCCTTTGTTACAATTTGGTGCTGCTCTGCTAGGATTTATAGGAAAGTCAGGAGTTTACAGCGTGGACCCCAGCTTGTACAGCAAGGTCGCTTACCCACCAAGTCATCTTCTCAGATCCACGAAATATTTTCTAACACCAAGTTATGTTCATTAAAATGTAAATACATAGAGTTTGCTACATAGGATTTATTTTCAATTTTGTCTTTTCATTTATTAGACCTGAGACTGAGTATGTTGACATAAATGTCTAGTTATACTTAACTGAGTTTAGTATTAAATTTTTACAAATCCATTTCTACATTAAATACCATTCTAGGAACCACTGTTTAATAAAACATGGAATCTTTCTGTAAATTCTATCAAGGCCAATCATGAAAACATTTATACAAGTAACATTATGCAGAGAAGGCAATATCATGCATATATATATATATATATATATATATATATATATATAATACCAATTATTGAAAACAGAGTCCATGAATTTGATATAAAGTTTAGAAGGTTATATGAGAAGGTTCAGAGGGAGAATATCCATTTTTATTGGATTATTTTTTCTTTTAATGACTAATTTTTTGAGTTCTTTGTATATTTGGAGATCAGACCTCTGTCTGATGAGGGGTTAGTGAAGATGTTTTCTGTAGGCTGTGGTTTTATCTTGTAAATATAATTTCAAACAAAATAAAGAGTAAATATTGACAGTGGTATACTGAATTAGTTCATTTCTTGGGAATGTGGGCGTAGTATTCCAGGCTACATCCAGCTTGTTGGGGGCACTGATAATCTTATGGGGACCTAAAGGAAATTTAGAGTTATGATCAAGTCCTGACTGAAGTATCCTGTGAGTCTTGATGATCTCAGACAACAGTCTTGAACTTGTTCTGGATGAAGAACTCAGACATCTGGGCCACCTATTCCTGCCAGAGACTTCTTAGGTGGTCTTCTTTGATCAAACTGGATTTTTCTTAACTTTGAATAAATCCACAGCCTCTCATTTTCTGTGGAAACAAAAGCAAAATCTCTTCTCCAAAGTAACATACCTTTTGACTTCAACTGTGAAGTCAAGGTATTTTCAAAATACCTATCTTGTATAAGCAAATATCTTTTAACAGCTGTTCCTCCTTCCTTAGCATTCAAACAATTCAAAGAGAGCATAATAGCATACAATATCAAGATTCTCTGTGTATTTTCCATCTTTACATGGCTTTATTTTAACCTCTATTTCTTTTATTTTTAATTTTAACTTTTGGCATTTTGAGACAGGTTCTCTGTGTATCTTTGTCCTGGAACTCACCTTTGTAAAACAGACTATCTTTGAATTCACAGAGATCTGTCTGTCTCTGCCTTCCAGGCTATTCTCTTTCTTTCTTTCTTTCTTTCTTTCTTTCTTTCTTTCTTTCTTTCTTTGAAGCTTAATCTTTAGCCTGTATATATTTTTAACACACTGTAAACCATTTAGAGGTTTTCTTAATCTTTGAATATATCTTTAATGTATATCTCTCTTTTTCTGACCACATGGGTCTTTAATTTGCTAAGGAATATGGAGAAGTTTTTTTTTGTCACAACTCTATGGCGTTTTAGGGTCCTTGCCAGGAAGCAAGCTGCAACAGTGTATCCATCAGGACCACCTGCTTGAAAGAGTCAGAGTTTTCCCTGGCAGGAAGGCCCAGAAAGCCGGCATTTTAAAACAGCAGTTTTTTTTTTTTTCTGCTATGGCTGAAAACCGAAATGTTTTACTCTAGACTTTTGCAATCTTTCTCAGGCTTTATGTGGATGTAGTTATCCACGTAGGCACCATTCTGTAACATGAAGGGCCAGACATGCTTATTATTGGGGTTTTCTGTCCCACCCAGTACCCCACAACTGTTTAGACCCAAAGAAAATCACATATAGGTCTCCATAAATTGTAAGCTGATTGGCTCATTAGTTCTAGCCTCTCACTGGCTAACTCTCACATATTGATTAACCCATTTTTCTGATCTATGTTAGCGATGTGGCTCAGCTTCTTTTTTCAGTGGGGCAGCTCACATCCTGCTGCTTCAATGGTCTGGGCAGGAGTGGGAGGAATCCACTTCCTCCTTCCCAGAATTCTCCTGTTCTCATTACATCATTTCTATTTCCTATCTAGTTTTCCCACCTATATTTCCTGCCTGGCCAATCAACGTTTATTTAAAACATGATTAACAGAATACAGACAATTCTCCTGCACCAAATACACGAAAATGTTTAATGCAATGTTATATAGATCAGGTGCTGTATGTGAAAATGAAGTCTATCATTTTTAAAATAAGTAAGAATGCATCTAACACAAAAGTTTATAAATACTTATGAAAAGTTAAATTGTATCTACAGTTATTAAATGTGAATATTTTAATATATGTGTTTCAGAGATATTAAAAGCAGACACCTTAGATGTAGCTTTACTTTTTGCCCATATTTGTTATTTTGTATGCCAAGGAACTCATGACAAACTCCTCATCTTTTAGGCTTTCTCAGGAAAGTTATTTAGTTACTGAGACATCACATTACAATGACTAAATCTGGTGACCAATTGAATTCTGAGTTGGAGAGTATTTCATTTTCAGAAAGTTAAACTCTTTTACTCACAGGGAAATATGCATGTGTGGATACATGCTATAAATTATCTTCATTCAATGTGTGTTGTGTTGTACATTTAGCTAATTAAGAGTGTTTCCATGTAACACCTACAAAATATAAATATGCAATGTCAACTATGATAAATTAAAGGACAGCAGATTCTAAAGGTTACATAATATTGATAAAAATTAACAAATCTCAAATATGAGAAAAATAACTACTTTGAGCTTCAAGTGAATCTCATCCAATTATGTTTTTTTTTCATCTTAACAAGAATATGAACATACTTACTTTGAAATCTTTATGTGTCTAAACTGAATCAGTGAGTTAGGGTGAAGGAGAGAGATAACCCATATGTGTGTGTGCAGGTGCACACACAAACACAGACACATACACACACACACACACATACTCTCTTAATAGAAATACACATTCTTGTATTCAAGTCTTGCTTCTATGCTTTTAGAAATTACCCTTCAATTTAGAATTACCATTTCAATATATATACTAGCATGTTTCTCATATGGAATTCAACTTACATTATACCTTAAAATTCAGCTTTACACCATTTATAATGAAGTCAGCATCTATGCTGCTATTAAAATGGAGGGAAATTATTAAGTGACAGACAGGTTTGTTTTTGTTTTTTTGTTTTGTTTTTTTTTTCTTTTTTTTTTTTCTTTTTTTTAGACAGGGTCTATCTGTTGCTTTGGATCCTGTCCTGAAACTAGCTCTGTAGACTAGGCTGGTCTCAAACTCACAGATATTTACCTGTCTCTGCCTCCCGAGTGCTAGGATTAAAGGCTTGTACTACCCAGTGGTTGTTATACATGTTTCATAAGATTGTTGATCATTGCAATAAATATTGTCCATAATGCATTAATAACTCACCAAACAGAAGAATTGAATATTGTAGCCTGTTTATTTGAAATAAAATACAAATATTAATGGGGCATTTGACTAACAGATTTGCTTTGTCCTCTGAAAGGGGGACAAATATTTGGACTAGGTTGTTTCATTTAATGATTCTTTCAATTTTCGTAACAAGGAGATAGGAATACACATATTCATCATAAAATGACTTATAGAAAATGACTGATGCTTAATGTGAGAAAAATGCTCAAGTATGTCTTTAGTCTTCACCATCTTATTTCTAACTAAAACACACTGCCTTCATTTTTTTCCTTGAATACATGCCTTAGAATTAAGTAAATCATATGTTATACAAAAGCAGACTATTTTAATTCATTAGAGTTGGAAAAGTCTGACTTAAATGGACTAAGCATATTACCAAACATAAAACCTTTTGCTTATAATATGATTAATTTATAATTCTTTCACTACATAGAAATACGCTTAACATTTAAACTTGTACAAAAATTATAAAATTGGATTAATAGTAAATATTGATCAAATTCTTCAAGATTGAAATGAGAATTAGATTTAGAAAATAGGAAAAAATGTGAGGAAAATATTGAAAAATACAAACCAACATTTTTTTATTTGTGTGTGTGTGTGTGTGTGTGTGTGTATATATATATATATATATATATATATATATATATATATATATATGTCTATGTGTCTGTGTCTGTGTATGATTGCTAAATGTGTAGGAACCAGAAAAGGATACAGCATCCTCTGAAGCTGCAGTTACAGGCAATTTTCTGCAACCCAATGTAGGTTCCTGGGTATGATTCTAGGCTGACTGGAAGACCAAAAAGTGCTCCTAACCAATGACCCCTACATTTCTTCAGCTGACACAAATCAGTTTCATTGTTCACCTATGTATGTTAGCTATATATATTTAAAACCACTTCTCACATGTTAGAGATTTGCTAGATTTTTGATCAACAATGGTTATCTGACTGTGAGAACTTAGAGAATCATGCCCCTCTTCTCTATTTACTGCAGAGACAGTCTCCATGATAAATAAATGGCAGAATGTGTAGCTGTGATGACTAATTGCTCCAAATGGCATTTAGTTATATTTAGGTTAAACCTTTGAGAATGGTGTTAGACAAGTCATACATAGTTTGACATAATTATAAAAACTGAAAATAACATATAGTCTAGCATTGGAAACAGATTTTCTGACCACGTAATATTTTCAGGTTCCATTAAAATGCAAAGTTGCACATCAACATGAATCTCTTACACTGTTTTCTACATATCCATGTAATCTGCAACACACACACACACAAAAAAAAAACAAAAACGAAAAGAAAAGAGCAGAACATCATATCTGGGAAACACATTTACCACACTAGCTTCTCCAAAGTTTTGTTTTGAAATATTTTGACAACTAAGTTCAACAGTGTAATTTGAAAGTTGCCAGTCTCTGCTCCTTGAGCCATTTTAATCTTAGACTTATTTCAGAAGACTGGCATTGTAGATGGAATGGGGTTTTTATCAGACCTTATATATTTGATTAGGGAGAGACTTTCATAGGAATAGTTGTGTTCATGCTTTTTTTTCTTTTTACTTTAATCCCCATTTCCAAGAGCTATAAAAGTCAACAATCTGTTTTGTTACTCAAAGACTCAAAATCAAAATAAATTTATGTCTCTTCTCTAATTTTTACTTATTTCTAGTAGAAGGAAATATGTTCATTGAAATTGACTTTTTTCTCTACAAATTCTTATATACTGGCACTTAACCACATATTATACCATGCAGTTAATTAATACTTTTTAAAATTAACCTTATTTTTTTCTGTTCTTCATAAAGACATATTAAAATATGTAATAATATAGGTTAATATTACATATTTCAATTTCATAGTAATTCAGAATTACTCAATTTATATATTTGTATGCTCTGAAGTGTGTAATAATCTGATAAAAATATTTTATGTTGATAGATACAGCATGAAAGTGTCATAAAAGAATACATAGATATATAACTAAAATGTGCTCTTCCCATGTAATGGTACCTGTGTATTTATAATTCCAGTGCTCATCACTTAGTATTATATACTTAGGAATACATATTCATCATCTGTCTGTCTGTCTATTTATGTATCAATGTATCTATCATCTATCTATCTATCTATCTATCTATCTATCTATCTATCTATCATCTATGTACCTATCTACCATCTATCTATGTATTTATATATATATCATCTATATATGTATATATATATATATCATCTGTCTATATTTGCACCTATCTATTATCTACCTATATATCTAGTTATCCACTGCTTTTTTATTATTATCTATCTATCTATCTATCTATCTATCTATCTATCTATCTATCTATCTATTTCTCTATATCTATCTGTCTGTCTATCTATCTACCTATCTATCCACCTATCTATCTATCTATCTATCTATCTATCTATCTATCTATCTACTTAGTTACATAAATCAAACATTAAATAAAAGAGGCATTGTTTTGAGAGAGGGAGGGGTTTTATATAGGAGGCTCTAGAGAAATAAAAGGAAAGCAGGATAAGGATGTAAGTTCAATTTTTTTAATTATTTTAAAAATAAGAACAAAGAAAACATGAAAAAATACAAAAATAACCAAACATTTATAAAAACTCATAAAATCCTTTGTGGTCAAAGAGATACTGTAGGTGTGGATTTTTTTCTTTTCCACTTAGGGAAATAAAAGATGTGAAAATGTTGCTTTCCTTGGAGTCTTTGTGTTGTTTGTGTCTGTGTGCAGAATTTTGTCTCCAGGGATGCTTAACAACATACATTTTCCTTAAAATGATAGGTTTTAAAATTGTGCATATGGATGTTTGTGTGCCTGGTTGGCAGTATATGCACCACTTATATGTGCACTCAGAAGGATGAAAGGTTGTTGTATCCCTGGAACAAGAACTGCAGGCAGTTATGACTTGCTCAGTGTGCTTCTGGGAACTGAAGTCCTGTCCACTTCAGAAGCAGCAAGTTTTCTTGACTGGTAAGCCATCTCTACTCTACATCTAGTATATGAAATGGTATTATTTTTCATCATTCAGCTACATTAGAGATTATTACAAGTATATTAAATCATTGTTGAAAAACACTCTGGTGTTGACAAAATGAATATAGCCTTACACTCTTAAAAGGAAGGGTTTTCGAGAAGGTACTATCCACTGATGCAGCCCCCATAATAGTTCTGCCAAGCTTTCTCAGTTCACATTATATGGGTTTTCTACAGCATCCAGAAAGCACTCAAGATTCGGTGTTTGAAGCCAGAGTCTGGGCCAATATTTCAATAATTTTTCAGAACACATTTCAGTTATGACATTAAAATGTGGTATCTTGATTAGTTAGTAATTAGAATTTTATGAACAGCTGATGAAATGATAAAAAAAACACAGAAAAGCAAAGAAAACTCAAGACTATGGAACTTCCCTGATAAAAAGCAAAATGAAGACAGGAAACAATGTAACATATACTATAACATTATTAGACATCCGACTTTAGATGACAGAGACTACACAATATCATAGCAAACTCCATGGTCCTTTGTCTCTTAAAATCTTTTCATCCCTTCTTCAGCAATGTTTCCTGAGAATATCCTCAATGACAAGATAAGGATTAATTGATTATATTTAAACTGAATTGTCTAAGAAAATCTGATATGTATTTATTAATAAATTAATAAAATAATATTTCCTATCAAGAAGATCATTTTTTTCTCAGGATTAACAAAATTCTCTAGATCTATATGATTGGGGCATGCAATAGTTAGTTGAATGTATTTTTGGTAGAAATTATATTTGGGTAGAATGATTTTCCTTGTGGAGATCACAATGTCCTCCTGTAGGACTCATGGTTTTGGTGATCAGAAGTCATCGCCATTAGCATTCCCTTAATTATTTTAGCAGGCAGAGTAGCTGCATTATCATATTTGTTTATTACTGCATTGATTAGGAGAAATAATTTTCCATATATCAGTGCATTTAAATATGAAGAGATAAGATTAGATGATAGTTTGTGGTGTTAGATGTGATACATGCAGAGTGTGCTCTGTGTGTATGTGTGTGTGTGTGTGTGTGTGTGTGTATGTGTGTGTGTTCAAAGCCTTAATGCATGGGAAGGTGCTTAGTCTTGCTGCAACTTGTGCCATGTTTTATTGATACTCATGGGAGGCCTGCTCTTTCCTGAGCTGAGATGAAGGGGAAGTGGATTAGGGGTAGGAACAAAGGAGAGATGGGGAGAAACTGTGGCCCAGATATAAAGAAAAAATAAATGAGAAAATTCAACTGTATTCCCCATGTAATCTGGGTAAACCATAAATAGGATATATTATATGAGAAAAAAATCTACTTTCAATACAAGAAAATTATTTTTTGAAAGTTAAAAATCAATCAAAATTTCAAACCGAACCTTTTGAGTTTTTCTACTCCCAATGCCCTTTAGAGACATCAGGAAGAGTGACTCATCTAATTAAAGCTATTCAGAGGTTAACCTCAATGAAATTGAAATTATACAAGCTAGAGGAAATCAAGGCTTTAGAAATCAAGCAACAGATGATTTAACTACAGTAACGACTTTGGAAAATGACACTCACCTTATGGATTAAGTTGTGAGGTGGACTGATATTCTGCGGACTTCCAAATGGTCCTTTTAACTCTATGTCTAAAATACATACTACAACAATTATGCACACCAGCATGGATATTTCTCGAGAAACTGAAAATAGAACTATCATAGGCCTTACCTACTCCATTCTAGGGTACATACCCAAAGAATGAAGCTAATTAACTGGAGAGACATCTGCACACCCACATTCACTAAAGAAATAGTCACATTATCCGAAAAATCGGGGAAAATCTGAGTATCCATCAACTGATGAATTCATAGCAACATGTGTTAGAAATATGTAAAGGAGTGTTATCATCCATAGGATGAGGGGAGATAATGCTACATGTTACTACCTGACTGGAACATGAGAATACTACGACAGGTGAAGAAGTAACATGATTCACATGATTTTCTTTCTTCTTGTACATCACATTAAGTTTGATGCTCAATAAAGAAATAGCACCTCGTAATGGGAAGAACTAATTTGATTCAGTGGTATTATTTTACACATGAATCAAACTAGATTATTTCCCTCTTACAGCTGTAAATTTCTGCTCTGAATTATTATTAAGGTTATACAAGTTGATTTGTTCACGATAGATTATCACCATATGATCATAATCATATCTATTATGATTGTCAGCCAACTACTATCATAACCATACTCATAACCACCCTCCTGTCATCAGCGTCATCATCCTCACAATTACCACCCTACTACCACCATTGCCAGCATCATCACTATTACTGTTACTGCCTCCTCTATCATCATCACCATCATCATGACCATAACCATCTTCACTGCCATCATTACCACCCCATTATAATCATCACCCTCATTGCTACCATAATCACCATCATCACTGCAATTACCATCCTACCAACATTATCACCATTAACACACCTATCCTACCCATCAACCTGATTATGGCTCCATTGTTATTACCATCCTCACTACCATTACATAGGTATGTTGGCATCATGATCCTCATCATCATTACCACCCTACTGTCACCATCACTGGCCTACTTACCACCTCACTCTCATCATCACCACACTCTCATGTCACCATCTTCATTGCCGTTCTATCACACTCTCAGCATCACCATACTCAGCACCTTAACAGAAGGAAAAGAGACAATTGTGTATCCAGAAGCAAATTCTTTAGTAAATAGAAAAAGTACAATCTTTTAAAGCCATTGCTCACTTTTCAAATGTCTACTAATATATGAAGAGATACTACAAAGGTAGGTTTTCTGATTTTTTTGTTTTATTTATTTATTTTTCAATCTCTAAAAGTTTGATCCTCATGTTTTTGGAGTATTTGTCATGTTACACCGTGAGTTTTGACTTTGTGCATTTTATCTCCCCTTCGTAAGCATCTCTACATTGGAAGCCATATCATATAGCCTCCTTTGAATACTGGGGACTTTCTCATTCTCTGGCACAAAGCAATTAATTAGTAAAGTACTACTAATAAACAAATGAAGAAAATTCATGATTGTTATTTATATTTTATTATATTATATGTCATATATTATATTATATTAATTATTTTTACATGTAGATTATGAGAGCATTCTTTGGACTTTACTATATCTCATTTTTTCCTGGGTATTCTTTAAACCTTTAAAATTATCAACAGAAAACTGTTTACAGTCTATGGAAAATTATTTAAAACCACTTGCTATTTTTACTGAGTTTAAAAATATTACTGTATTTGAGAGTGGTATTCTAAGGTTTATATGAACTCTCTCTAGGGTTAGCTTTGTCTTTAACTAGTGGCATTAATTTCACTTCCAAGCATCCTAAAATGTGTTGTGACATGTTAATTTTAAACCCAGGAATGTCAATCTTCTTAAAAAGTTTAGGATCAAGGATTTTAGTAAGGGTCAATCAGGAGGATTTGCTTTGAGGAAGAGGACCTGCCTTTGGGGAACTAATTAAGCAAAAGAAAGAAAATCTCCAACCTTTCCCTGCCATCCTCTCTCCAGCTCATGTTAGGCTCCAGGCATCCTCATATCTTTTCTTTAGAGTGTAATGCGCAGGGTTTTGAAACATACTCCCTGGTCTAGGAGCTGCTAACTCTGTAACCTTAAGGAACATGGTGAGCACTTATGAACAGTACTTATGTTTTAAATGGAATAAATTACTTCCTCCCAGTACTTGTGAAGAAAATGTATGGCGTATTGAAGAAGGTAACACGTAGCATAAAATGATGCTCAAAGATGGGAACTTAAGCCCTTGATTTGTCTGTCTTGTTTAAAATAAGGGGTAAAGAGCTAGATCACTTGCCTGCCAGTTTAGAGGTCTTACTTCTCTCACAAAGACCTGAGTTTGCATTTCTGCACCCATACTGGGAGGGTCACAACCATTCATAACTGCAGATCCAGGGGATTTGATAACTACCTCCATTTTCCACAAGTACTGCGTGGACACACACAAACCCACACAAACACAAACAAATACACAACTAATAATAAAATAAATACATAAAACCTTTGAGATTAAAAACTAAACATATCCAGGTGTGTGTATATAAATACGACTTCTGCATGAGCATATGTGTATACATGGATATCTATTAAATATCTCCATATATTCTGTCAGATATTTCAGATATCTTTTAAATATAGATTTATCTTTTTATTTATGTGTATGTCTGTGTACCTATGTAAAGTTATGTGCCCCTTAAGTATAGAGATACCTGTGGAGGCCAGGAAATGATTCGAATAATTTGGAACTTGACTTACAGGTAGATGTGAGCTTCCTGATATGAGTGCTAATAACCAAGCCTAGATTATCTGCAGGAGAAGTGAGTACTCTTAACCTCAGATCCATATTTTCATCCCCACATATTAATTTTTTTCAGAATGCTAATAAGGATAAACTTGAATGTTATCTGTGTAACATGTTGTAGAATGGATATAGGAGTGTTAGAGAAATTTTCGTTTCTGACTTCACTGGGGAATTTTCACTTTAAAGCTCTCAAGAAAATTAAAAACATAGGTTTTCTTTATTACACCCACTCTGGATAATTGTTTAACAATGAGTTTTCTTAATCGACTCTAATTGATTTCCTATCAAGTTATAATATTTGAAAAGTTTGCAAATGATTACTAGAGCTCAACACTTTTTCCTAATGATTTCTGCATGGGGAAATTGATTGACAATCAGTCTGATAGTGTAGTCTGTTTTAAATTCTTGATGTTCGGTACTCTGATTACTATTCTGCTATTCTTGTTGTTTAAAAAATAGTTTATGCTCCAACATTCATTTTTGAATGAGGACTATGACAATTTAATTAAAGTTTAAACTCTTGTAGCTATTGAATATCATACATAATCCAATTACTTTTTATTCAATTAAATTAATAGCAAACCACTTTGCTGTAATTACTGTTAATCCTCTGTTTTTTTCTGTCTTTGCTGTTTATCAATGACCTGGGAGCTATCTTAGAAGAAATCATATTGTGACATAATTACTTCAGTCCCAGCTGGAACTAATCATTAAATAATATCCAATTACAAAGATTTCTCTATCTCTATACTGGTTAGAAACAGAGACAGTGAGAATTCAGTTAAAATACTTGATTTTTTCCCCTAACATTGAAAAGTAAGTTTTCTTGTCTTAACAACATCATCAACACAAAATCTAAACCAGAAGAAATAAGATTAAACCATTATAGAGTATAGAGCCCTATATTAGCACATAGCTCCCCAACCAAGAGTAAACAACCATTTGGTATAAGGTCCAAGGGAAAGGCATAAATGTTAGGGATTGTTTTGAATATAACTTATCACAAAGTTCTGCAAGGCAAAGTGTTTTAGATTTTTGAACTTTTAGGATATTGGAACATTTACCTGTATTTCATTAGGTATCTTGGTGTTCATATCCAAACCTAAACATAAAATCAATTACTATTTACATATACTTTGAATATGTAGAATAAAAGCAAGTTTTGCATGTGAGGTTGTGTGTGTGTGTGTGCATGTGCTTGTGCGAACGTGCATGTGCACATGTATATGTGTTCTATTCAGGTGTGTATAGAATACTCATAACTGTGCAACTGCATATGTGTCTGAGAATGTTTATGCCCTTAAATGAGTGAATGCCTGTTGAAGTTAGAAGTTAACCTCAGACGTTTGTCAGGAGATGTCCATATTGCTTCTTAAAACAAGGATCCTGGTATGTAGAACTCACCATTTAGAATAGAATGATAAATCAGTTAATCCTAAGGATCTGCCTGTATATTTCCTCAACCTTGGGATTACAATTGTGTCATCAGCCTAGTGTCTCTGATTTTTCACATAGATGTCAGGATTAAAGTCAAGTCCTCACTTTTGCATAGCAAGTGTTTTAATGATTATAATTTCTCTACCCCTCAAGGATGTTTTCTACTCATTTTTAAAAAAATGGTTCTACACATAAGACAGAGGTTTCTGGTGTAGAATTTTCTATTTTATGACATTGTGGTGGTAGCTTAAAATTTAGAATTTGGAAAATTTTGAATTAAAATTTTTCAGATTAGGAATGCTGAATTCATATATAAAAACATGGGAGGTTTATCTAATTACCCTGTTCTCACATTTCATTTGTATTAACATCCGTAACAAGTGGCTATGAGAGCAATGCAAGTTTATTCTTAAGGTTTATTAATAACAATTGTCATAAATGAATTATTTCTTTTTCATCTTTGTGTGCATTTATCATTCAAGGCACAAAGGTCACAGAATATCTATAATTTTATTCTGCTATTATTTTCTTTTTATCTGAATCATTGCTATCACTCACAATTCCTATATAATCATTTCAAAAGTTGTATAAAAATATCATTTTATGGGTGATGATGTATTCTGCCAGTTTCTACTTTTGAACATTATACTGTTTCTGTATTTTCATTTTTATGAAAATGATTGTTACTCATCATTTTCTGTGTTTGTTACATTTCCTCTAAATAAGGAATGCTGTATCAGAGTTCTTAAGAACTCTAATTCTTTCTCAGATGTCGAAAAAGATGTTTCCAAAAGGCTCTTCCAATTCACTTTCCCACCAACTGGAGGAAAGGTTAACCCTCTATGTGCTAATTTGTAAGGGGTTGTCTAATGAAATGAATCACAAGCATTATCATAGTGTTACTGCTTTTGCTGTGTTCAAAGAAGCATCTAACTTACATCATCATTATTTGCAGAGATTCTTCTGTGTAAATCTTAGGCTACGTTATACTGTGAAATAAACAACACTGATCCACAAATCTTGGTGGCTTATAAAATAACAATCATTGCTTCTACAGTTTCTGTTTAATATTCACTTCAGTCTAGGACTAGACTGATGGAGAAACCCTTACCTGGAACACTATTAAGTTCATGACACAGGGAAAAAAAATGAAACAAAAACAAGAGAAAAAGAAACAAGGTGAAGTTGTGCAATGCTGGCAAGGCTCACTTCCTCAGGAAACCAACTCACATTTTGATTAAAGTCATCTTGCGGCTCAGCCTAGAATCCATGAAGTTAGGTATGTATTTTTTCTACAGGGAGAGATTGCTGGAAGGAATGGAAATATTCTTACCATGCCACCTCACACATTAGTTATGTTCTACATTGAAATCAGAAACAATGTGTTTTGCATTCATTTCTCAAACATTTAAATATATGGAGCCCTGATCATTTGGTAGACGATTAATAAAAATAAATGAACAATCTCGTTATCATGTCCCTTATTTTATTGGTAACATAATTGGTGGTGTCTATGTTGCTCCTTTTTCAGTTTTGCAGACAAGTAAAGATCATGTTTCAGTTAGATAACCTGAATTCCTCTCATTTGTGATTCAAGACTTTGAGTGATTTACCTATAGGATTAGAGCCAACTTCATGACCTGTGATTTAATTTATATTCCACATTGCCAGTCACATGATTCATTTGGTACTGACATTTAACTTTTTTTTTCCCCCCTGGGCTATCAAACTCAAGTCTCCAGGGTTCTGTATGCCCTAGTTTTGATATTCTAGACGCTGAAAACTTTTGTGAATCCTTGTTCAGTTTATTTTTCATTGTTTATATACACTATCACATTGTTGGTCCAGGAGTTTATGGGTAGTTTAGACGGAATTTCATATAGACAGAGATATAGGAAGGAGGGGCTGGACTCTCAAGGGAGGGACTGTGACCCGTACTCACCCATTCTTATGAGGGGAAGTCACAAGTTTGGTCTTGAGCATGTCATGAAAGCAATCATAGCTGCTTTGATAAAGATGGTAATGATTGTTACATTCAGGGGACAATGTTCCACAATACTTTATATAACAAAGATGAACATAACATACATTATGAGCTTAGATTTAGGCATCTGTTCATGTTTCATATTCATGGCAACAGTAAGTACTCTATGGACAAACCATAGATTGAACATGACGTGGCACAGAGAATAAACCAAGCAATAGCACTGTGGTGTTCTCGTCTTTTAATATATAAAGGTTGAGTTGGTGCTCAATATAGAACAATCTCCACTATTGTAGCTGAAGTATGATGCATATAAAACATCAACTTACTAGATTGAAATATGAACAATGTAAGAAAATAATTAAAATATTGATACTTTTTATTACTAATTCCTATAGAAGTACATCAAATTATATAATAAAAAACTTTGAAGTTACCAGTTTAACAAATAAATAAAACAATCTATAGGTTTAGGTTATAATATTTTAATAAGTGTTTCTAGACTATGTGAGTCTATTTGAAATTCATTATCTAAGAAACATCAATGCTACATGCACTCATAATTACTGAAATACTTAATTTTGGAAATTAGAGATTGATTCATAAACTTAAAGCACAAATCATCATTGCTATGAATCAATTCAGGCTAGATGTGTTATAGATGAAAATAAGTCTTATTGAGTTTTCCCCCTAATGCTTAGATCTTGACAAATAAGAAACTTACTTAAATATGTATACTTGGTGCTTCTGTACTTGGTTGCTAATTGTTAAATATTGAGGAAGTTCTAATATGTATGTATTCCTTAATTTCTTAAACTGAATGCTTTTTGGGGATTTGTAAATATTTACAAGCTATTTGCACTGCCATAAATTTTGTGTAAACTTTAGTAGAGAAATCAAATATTTGTCCTGTTTTTTGGGGGGTTTAGATTTGAATAGACAAGAGACAAAACTCACAGCAGAAAAATAATTATATAATTACAAATCATTGTGTGTGCTCAATCTATATCTTCCTGGTTCAATGACTGTGGAGGATACACAAAACACTGGATTTAGTCTGAGCAACCCAGTAAAGAGCGAAACTTAGGGTAAGTTTTAAGGTACACACTGAAAGAGAAATTTTGCTCATTAAAGTATCAGAGAAGCCATTTTTGATGATGCGACTTTCAAGTCAGAAACTGAATAATGGAAGAGTATGGGAGTGAAAATAGAAAATATTCCTTTTGAAAAGGAGCAATTGATGTTTGAGAAGGCCACAGAATGGAGGATCTGTGATGTTTTAAGGAAGCAGTAAGTACTCACTTTCCCTGGTCATTGAAAAGTGTGTTATCTACGGAGTAACAGAATCTTCATGGCTACAAGATGAAACATTCCTTTAGTCTGACAATAAAAACATGTCATTTAAAAACACTGATTGAGGAAACCAGCTCAGTCACTTAAGTACCATCCTAATTTGCTGACAAGCTATGCTTGCTACAAGAACCCAGGTGACAAGTGTCTGGTATGGTGGCACTTATTTTTAATGTGCCAGTCAGAAAAGTGAAAGCGGAAGGATTCCTGAGACTTGCTAAGAAGCTAATGTACCTCGCTTGGAGAATTCCAGCTAGTGAGAGACTCTTTCCCACGAAAAATGCAGTAGTCCTTGCAGAAAGATACCAAGGTAGTCCTCGGCATGCACTCTCATACATGTGCATTTGCCTTCCCACATACACATACACAAATATGCACACAATAAAATAATAAATAAATAGAAAAGTCATTAAAGGAAATTATATCATTGAATGTTTATTAAAACACTTTGAATAATATAGAGATCTATATGGAAAAGGGTTAAATTACCCAAGTCTTTTCTGCATGATAAGGTGCACACACAGTTTCAATGAGCAAAAATGAGTGTTTATGACTTAATAACAGATGTGCGTGTCAGTTGCAGTGACTCTCCTTTTTACTGTGCGCTGATGTCATATCATTTAACAGTGTCCATTTTGTGAGCCTATATGCGGGACATTAGCTCTCTACAGCAACTGTTTTCCCACACTCAAAACCAGTAATGTTATTGATTGCCTAGACTTGCACACGGTACTAATCCATTTCAAACCATCTTCCATTAACTAAAACACATGATACAGGACAAGGCTAATGTCAGTGATGTGGAAGTATACTTTTTCTACCATGGAAGGCAGAATCTGTGTGTTGACCTTGTCTGGGTGAAGCTGAGGTTTATTCCTGATGCCTATCAATCTATACACCACAAAGGAAAAAAATTTGGTCAGTACTGAGCATGCAGCAATAATTCAACTTAGTAACTGCAAAAAAATAGATACATTTAGAAGTAATGTATATAATCTTATAAATAATCTGAATGGTAAAATTCCAGACAATATTTAGGTTGTTTACTTAATTTCCATAAATATCATAACAACTTATAAGTGGATTTGAAAACTGGCACCAAAAGTTGAAACTCTAGAACTGATTAGGATCACAGTAAAATTTATGTAAGTGTGGTGCAAACAGTAACTAGGTCCTCTGCATGTGGGCGACAGTTGTGTAGCTTGGTCTGTTTGTAGGACTCCTGGTAGTGTGAACAGGATCTATTCCTGGAGAATGACCTGGCTTTTTGGAGCCCATTCCCTATAGTGGGATGCCTTGTTCAGTTTTAATTCAGTGGGTAGGGACTTGGTCCTCCGTCAATTTAATGTGCCAAGCTTAGTTGACTCACCAAGGGAGGCCTTACCCTTTTGGAGGACTGGATGGGGGGTGGGTTGTGGAGAGAAAGGCGGAAGGGAGTGGGAGGTAGAAAAAACAAAAGAAAAGAAAAAAAGAATAAATAGAACTTAGTGCTTACTGTAGATTAAATTCTAAACAAATGCTATATTTACAAGGTATTAGAAAATGCAATTTTGTTATAAAAAGTCTAATGTCTAAACTTAATGAATTTTCTAATTTAAGTAAGTCAGATTGTTATCACACAGGCATATTTAAAACATAAATTTGGAAGTAATGGCCTTTTTTCAAATCTTGACTAACCATATATATATTTACGTTATTAAGATAATGAAATCTTTCAGTGCAAAAAGGATAAATCAGTGTACTTAGGCCACATTTCATAAGTTTTAGACTCTGAAAGTCTGTGTCCTGGATTAAATTCATGGTCTCTTTCCACAACTCCATTCTGGATTATGTCACCCCTGGCAGATGATAAAACGTAATAATGAACACAATCACAGAAACAGATAAATGTGAACTCATACAAGATTTTCTGTAACTATAAAATGTATTAAAGAAATTAGTATATAGTTATATAAAAATCATATGTGTGTATGTGTGTACTGTACATGCGTGCATGCATAGATGTGTTTTGTGTGTGTAAGAGAGGAAGATAGATCTTTTGTGAGTACTTAGTGCATCATCAAGCAAGGAGTCAATGCATGTGAATATAAATGGAAGGACTCTACTAGAGGAAACCTCAGAGGATAAACCTCTGCTGTGGACCAGAGGACCTCATGCTCCTCAACCTCATTCCTCTCCTTAACAAGGACCTGACTTTGTCAGAAAGAAAGTCCTGATGCATTTCTGAGGTAGAAGGTTATTTCTCAAGCTTGCTTTATTGATGGCCTATCTTTCTGTGTGACATCAGAGTTCTGTCAAACATTAAATTATGTAAAGAACAAGAAAACAGGATGCAACTGCATTAAGAACAAGGTCTTCTAGCATGTGTCAGGAAAGGATATTGTAGCTAGCCTGACAACCTGAGTTTCATCAACATTGTGGGAAGGACAAACTCTGCCAAGTTATCCACTGACTTTCAAAAGAACACAATGGCAGATACGCATGTGCATACACTTCAATCAATCAATACATACATACATACATTCATACATACATACATGTTTTTTCTTTAAAAGAAACTATAGTCTCCCTTTGCTCCTAAGCATCAAGGATTAGATGGTTAATGTAAGTGTAAGATATAGGTACATGCTTTATGTATAAAGAGAAAATGATAGAAAATACTGGTTTGCCCAAAAGCAACCAGTTTTTATGTTTTAAATGGTGCCATAAAGTTTGCAATGAGCTTGTAGTTTAGGTGAATGCCTCATCTACTGACCATTGTGTAAGTTCCTCACTTTCATAATTTTAGAATATCGGGGGGGGGGCATTGGAGCTGATATTGATGAACATTCATCTCTCATAGACACACTCGGTTAGAGATAAGTGAGAGGGAGAAATGACAAGGGTAGAAACTGTGAGTGCTGTAAATGGTGAGGAAAGACATTGTTGAAACAGTACTCTTATCGGATGTTCTCCTATCTTCTGAGTCAGTTCAGATAGCCCCCTGTATCTGTTCAATAGCATGTTTACAGAATCGCAGGCAGAAGAGGATTCTAGTTCCTAGTGCTCATAGATGGCACTAGGGAAACCAGGAATGTCAAACATGCATGCTTCTCTCTTCAACCGCGGGGTCTATAAACCTATTTCTGCCTGGAAAGCAGGGAATGGATGTGATTAATTACTTGCTGCTCTGAGCTATCTGAAGGACTTGTGCACACCTGAATGCCCCAGACTACTATTATCTTTCCCACACTCTTCCTCCCTATATCTTTATCCTGATCATCATTTCTCAGTCCACAGAACCACTCTGATGGAAAAGGTCACAGGTACTGTGCAAAGACAATGTGATTAAGCCTTAAGCTCTATTCTGGTCATTGTCACCAGGAAACTTGCTTTCAAGTGTTATACTGTGTTTAAATATGTCAACAGTAAGCTACCTGGATCTGACTCTAGAGGTTTGAACCAACACCGCTGACTTAATTGTGTGGGAGCAGACATTCTTACCTCAAGCACATCATTATTCATGGCTCAAGAGCCACGGAGTTTTCAGGACCCCTTCTCCAGGCTAAAATAATTTCAGATTGATTTCTAAGAACAATAAAGCTGTAGAAGCCAACACCTTTGTGCACACAGATAAGTACTGGAGAAGCCAGCAAAAGTTAAACATACAATGGATCTCTCCCAACGGGGAAGAAATTTGGCTGTTAACACAGAATGTTGAGGAGAAATGTGGTTTGCTTTACCAGGTAACCTGGAAATGCTTTGTTACCTGCTGAGCTGGGCTCTACCCATGTTTCCCTGAATATTGTGTTTGTTTAGCCCAGACTTTTCTCCACGAAAACCTTGAGCATTATCTTTAGACCACAGAACTCATCCTGTGATAGATGTCGTTTGAACTTTACACAGCCGAAATGACTTCTGTGTTATAACAGGCCAGGTTAAATCCCTACTCTCATGGGCATTAGGTGTTTCTCAGGCATTTTCCCTGGACCTTTATCTTGAGCATCATCTTTAAGTCAACAAGAACTCACCTTACAGATGGAGCCGTAAGAACTTTGTGAGGAGCTTTATTGCGAACATGTTTTAAGTTCGCTTGGACTCATGAGACTGAGTTAGTTGTTATTTAAAATGGTTTATAAATTGTATTATCCATAAATATGGCAAAAATGAATGAGTTGAGGACTGACTCTGACACAGCATGGGTTACCTAAATGAGTTTTTTTTTTCCTTAACTGAAATCTTTTGTCTTCTGTAAAGCTGGTAGGGACCTTCTACAGCACACTTGTAAAAGCAGCTTCATTATTTAGCATTAGGACATATTTGAAGCAAATTTTTTAATCTTACTTTTATATATACTTAAGGTTGACATACTTAAAGTATTTATAACAGTTGAAGTTTAAGCTTTATAATTTTTTGGTTACCCATCTTTGTGCTAATGACCGCTCATCAATAGTCTACAGTTAAACCTCCTCTTGGTGTTGAAGGATAGAGTCGAATTTCACCAAATATGAGGACTATTTTAGAGGTTGAAACGAATTTCCCTATAGAGCTAAAATGAGATATCTTTGACTCTCCAACTTCAGCAATAACAAAATAGACAATTGGGAAGGTAGATAGAAAACTGGGAATGTAAACCCTGCTTTGAGCAGACTATGTTATTCCCACACCATCCATGGTATTACAGAAGCACGTGCTCATACAAAAGGAACAGGGCTTTCTGCAGCTTCATTTCTGGCACTCAAACAAGATTCTGTCTTTCAAGCACTCAGGTTTCTTCAGAAGTTATTGATTTGTCTACTCTAGTGTTGATAAGCTACACAGTTCCTAATTCAGACACAGAATCATTGGAATTGAGAGTTATTAAAGATGTGCATGCTTCACTTTTTAGGTTACATTATTAAATATCTTTTCTCAGACTCAGAAATCCACCCCTTCTTTCCACCATACCCTAGAAATTTAAAGAATAAATGTGTACTTTGCATTGATTTTGATCAAACATTTGCCCTGGGTTGTCCTGGATGGCGGGGTCATTGCAGCAATTATAAAACAGAATCCCCCAGCAGACCTTTCATCTACTTGTAATATAAAATCAATAACATCTAAACAGGACTGAGATGCCATTTTAATGCTTGCCAAAGAGCATTTAGACATCTGAGCTGCCTCAGATGTGGTTTAAAATCCATTTTGAAATCAGAGACAAAGATGTTCTCTGTCTTATTTGCAGCCTGAGAACCCACTTATTCAGTCAGGTAGAAGATGGATCTAATGGCTATATATGAAGACAAATATCAAATGAACCAAAGTTTTTTTTTACTTGCTAATTAACTGCAACATTCTATACATATAAAATCCATAACTAATTTTGGTTTTTGTATAACAAAATTTGAATATATTAACTAAGACAGACTAAAGCAATACTACAACAATAAATATCTTTTTAAATCTTATATAAAAAGCTTAAAATGTGACATTTATTCAATAATCAGTGATGGCTTTTTATTATTATATCTTAAATTTTGCACTTTTGTGCCATGCATTGCAAGACATCAACTCATATTTAAGATTAAGACACATCAATTGAATAAGATTTGTATTTATTCTACTCATAATTAATTACAAACAAAAAAATTGAAAGCATTCTTTTGATGCTGTTTCGTTTATTTAATCAGAAATAAACATGATGAGGTCCCACTAAGTGATGAAGGCATCACTTTCATTGATCTTTAATAAATTCCCGTGTTAGGAACACGAACCTCACACATACCCTGAAATTACACTTTGAAAGTTTTTCAAGCTGCTGACCTTTCACAGAATAAGATTAAACTAACACTACAAAATGTTCAGAGTTCCTTCAACAGGTACTTAGCTCCAATGTGTGCAATTGAAAGACTCAATTAATGGCTTACCTCATGCAATATTTATACATGTTTTGTAAACAGGTCAGTTGTTAACCATTTCTGCCAAGAACATCACTACATCACAAACCAGTGAGTAGTTGCAAGTCAGGCAGCTACCGTTGGAAGAGTCTCTGAATCAACTAAAACCTGGCAATACTAGCCAGAAAAAGAATTCTCTCATCAGTTACTATTGACATATCACCATGAAATTTATACTGAATTACCTAAATAATGAATTATTCACATTTCCAAAGTTACTCAACTTCATTGTACAACTTCTTTTAGACGACAAGGACAATCACATTCTTAAATACTTATATGCACTAAATTTTCTTTCTTTAAATTTTGAGTAATTTACAGAGTGTAATACCTGTAAGTTAGGATGTTTTAGAAATTATGTGAGAATATTAAAGCTATCATACAAGTTACTGGAATCTAAAGAGTTCAGATGCCATAAAAGCCAGTAATTATAAAAACATGAGTATCCTTATCAGTGAGCACTATACTGACTAAACTGAGAGATGCTTTCCTTTGGAACAATAAGGGTGGTAGCTCTATCATAATTCTTTTTGTTTGTTTTTCTGTTTTTAAATAATTTTTGAAAAATTCTTTTACTGAGAAATATATTTTTCTCTGCTTCCTTCCCTTCTTCTCCCCACCCCTTCTACCCTCTCCCATGGTCCCATGCTCCCATTTACTCAGAAAATCTTGTCTTTTTCTATATTCCATGTAGATTAGATCCATTATGTCTCTCTTAGAGTCCTCATTGTTGTCTAGTTTCTCTGTAATTATTAATTGTATTCTGGTTTTTCTTTGCTTTATGTCTAAAAGCCACTTATAAGTGAGTACATATTATATTTGTCTATCTGTGTCTAGGTTGCCTCACTCAATATGATGTTTTCTAGATCCATCCATTTGTTGCAAATCTCAAGATATCACTTTTTCCACTGTGTAGTACTCCATTGTATAAATTTACCACATTTTTTAAAATCTATTCTTCAGTTGAGGGGCATTTAGGTTGTTTCCAGGTTCTGGCTACGGCAAATAATGCTGTTATAAACATAGTTGAACACATGTCCTTGTGGCATATATGATTGAGCATCCTTTGGATATATACCCAAAAATGGTATTGCTGGGTCTTGAGGTGGGTTGTTCCCCAGTTCTCTGAGAAATCACCATACCAGGCCCCAGTCAGGGACATATATGGGAACAGGCCCCAGCCAGACCTCTGCCATAGCAGGCCTGAGCCAGCGACCTCCATGGGAGCAGGTACAAGGGAGTGACCACTGAGGGAGCAGGTCAAAGCCAGAGACCACCATGGGACCGGGCATGAGTCAGGGACCTTGGAGGGATCAGGCCCAAGCTAGTGACCTTTATCATAATTCTTACCATCAACTATTCATTATGTTTTAAAAACAATATTATCTAGTGAGAAAGATCATTAATTTTCCTAATCATGTTATACATGTCGCTATATCTTCAACTGAAAATTGACACAAGACCTTAAATTGTCTTTGAAAGTATTAGCAAGATATGCCATACACACCTAGCTTTGATATAATATATACAATATGTCTATATCATGGTACTATAACTGGAATGTTTTAAAATAAACAAGTGTTTATTTAGTGTAGTAAGGTAACATTACTCCATTTTTGGTGGGAATGAGAATTTGTACAACTACTCTGGAAATGAGTATGGCAGTTTCCCAGAAAATTGGAAAACAACCTACCTCAGGACCCAGCAATACCACTCTTGGGCAAATACCCAAAAGATGCTCAATCATACTACAAGGACATTTGGTCAACTATGTTCATAGCAACCTTATTTTTAATTGTCAGAATCTGGTAATAACCTAGATGCCTCTCAGTCAAAGAATGGATAAAGAAAATGTGGCACATTTCCACGTTGGCATACTACTCAGCAGTAAAAAAACAATGGCATCTTGAAAATTACAGGCAAATGGATGGAAGTAGAAAAAAAAACATCCCAAGTGAGGTAACCCAGACCCAGAGAGGTGAATAAGGTATGTACTTACTCTTAAGTGGATACTAGTTGTAAAGCAAAGGATATTGAGCCTATAGTTCCTGATCTTGGAGAAGCTAAGGACCAAAGCGAACCCTAAGAAAATCATGCATAGATCAGCCAGGGAAGTGGAAACAGAAAAGATTGGGAGCACGAGAGTGTGGAGAGAAGAGAGGGTGGAAGGGGAAGAGGAGGGGAGAAGGGAACAAGGGGAAGAGAACATGAGTGAATGGGATAGTCGAGTTGGAGAAAGGACAGAGATGTGAGAAAGGAAAGAGATATCTCGATTGAGGGAGTCATTATTATAGAGCTAGCAAGAAACCTAACACTAGAAAAATTTCTAGGAATCCACAAGATGACCCAAGTTTATACCCTAAGCAATAGAAGACAGGGTGCCAGAACTGGCCTTGACCTGTAGTCAAACTGATGAATATTTTAGATATAACCATAGAACCTTCATCCAGCAACTAATGGAAACAGAGACAGAGACCCACAGCAGAGCCTTGGGCTAAGTTAGCAAAGTCCAGTTGAAGAGTGGGAGGAGTGATAATATGAGCAAAGAGGTCAAGACCATGGTGGGTTCACCCACTCAAACACTTTACCTGTGCTAGTGGAAGCTCACCAAACCAGCTAAACAGAGAAGGAACCAGCCTAGGTCCAAACTCGTCCCTCTATATGTGGATGACAGTTGTTCAGCTGGGGTATATTGAGGGTCTACTGGCAGTGGCACCAGGATTTATCCATACTGATTATACTAGCTTTTTTGGAACCTATTCTCTTTGGATGGATACCTTGCTCAACCTTGATATGGAAGGGAGGGCATTAGATCTTCCCCAAAGCAATTTGCCTTACCCTCTCTGAGGATTGATTTGTGGTGGGGCTGGGGGAATAGGTGGAAAGAATGGGTGGAGGAGAGAAAGTGGAAACTAGGATTGGTATGTAAGATGAAAAACGATATTTGTTTTCTTTTTTAAAACAAATAAAAATAAAAGAAATTCTAAAAAGAATTTTCACAGAGTTTACAACTTTAAGTTTTATCGCTACTCTTTGAATCTTCATACTGCTCTAAAATATCAAAAACAATAATATTTAAAATGCAGCAAAAAAAGTTTAGTGGGAGTGGAAAACACATGGAAGCAAGTTTTCCTTACTTAATAAAATTTCTTTAATGCATATCAGCTATTTACAGATGCAATTTACTGCAGCTCGTAATTTAAAAATATAGGAAACAGTTTTTTATTCATAAAACAATAAAATTTCAAGTGTTTAAATTCTTGAAAGTGACTGTGTGAGTTCCATCATTAGCAACACCCTCAAGCACAGAGGAAATACACAAATGGTCTCAGTGCATTTACAAAAGTGTATTGCAATGGATGGTTTCTTCAGCAGAATTTCATATTAGACATGTGATGGATGGCAACAGTTACCAAAGTAAACATTGTGTTTTAATAGCAGGAAACATCACCGCACTGAAAGGAATATTTACAAGAAATGTGTTGAAGTTAAAAAATAATAATAATTTGACTAATGTTACATAACGCTCCAAATTTTTCCTGTACATTATCATATTTTGTCTTCATTAAATGACCCCTGGCAAGATCCATGGAAAGTATCAATAAACTTATAGAAAGAGAAGCAGAGGATGAAATGAATACAGTAAAATATTCTCTGATTAGCTCATGCACATGGTGAGGGTATCCCTAGATTTTCCACAATTATGGATCATTAAGCGAATGAAATTCACATGCCATTTTAGGTAAAATAATGCAGGAAAGTAGTGCAGAGAATCTGATTGTATATAAATTTGATAATATCTATGTCTTAGCCAATTTTAAATATCATTATACAATACTAAGCACTTGTTGCCTCAACAATAACATGCATATGTGTACAGATTTGTTAGATGGCACAAATTAATGGTGCTGACTAGTTTTAAGGTTAAGCTTGAACCTTAATTTAGAACATGCCTTCATAAGATCCAGCTATACGCATTTTAGTAAGTGATAGATGCATAAGGTCCAGCCCACTGTGAATGGTGCCCTCCCCAACTGCCCTGACCTGGTAGCCTTGGGTTCTATAAGAAAACAAGCAAGCCATAAGGAGCAAGTCAGTAAGCAATATTCTTGCATGGCCTCTGCATTAGCTACTGCTTCTAGGTTTCGTATCTGCCTGAGCTCCTTTCCTAATGTCCTTCAGTGATGTACTATGATGTGGTAGTGTAAGCCAAAGAAACCCTTTCTTCCCCAATTTGCTTTTGGTCATGGTGTTTTACCATAGCAATTGTAACTCTAAATAGGACACAAATAATGTAATATTGTATTTTCTTTAAAAATACATATAATTTTTAAGTTGCATCAAAAGGTATGAGAGATTTCAAAAGTCAGTTAAGTTATAATTGTGTGATAATCACTTCACTATCTACTGAAAAAACAAGACATTTAAATAAATTAAAAGGTTGGCTTATTTCCACAAGTAAATATTTTAAAAAATTAATATGTACCATATCACAAGTACAAGTTAAGATGGACACTTAGATTTTATGTAGTACCTAAATGACAAGTTAAAAGCTAAGGTAACTAGTGCTTTATTTTTAAAGAAATACTTATATTTGTTTTGTGTGTTAGTATTTGTCTGGATGTTTGACTGTGCACTTCAGATTCTGAGTGGTATAGGAGGTCTTTCTGACTATGTGTTGCTTTCATTGTTTGAATAAAAAAACTGCCTTGGCCTTTTGATAGGGCAGACTTAGGTAGGCAGAGTAGACAGACAGATCGTATAAATCTTTCGCCTTTTACAAGCAATAATTTCAAAGGGCTAAAACCATAGGTTTAGATACACACACACACACACACATTCTGTGTTTTAATACACAGTGAATAGACGAATAAATACAGGGTTTTATTTTTATCAATGTTTACTCATATAAATATAAATATATACCCTTATAAAGACACTAATTTCCACCACTGTTGGACTCACAGACCACTTGTTTAGATCCACGGTCCAGCTCTATGAAATAACATGGCATATTCTCTGAAGGTTTTCAGGCATCCTGAACTGCTACGTCAGTAGCCTTTGCTACTTTCCAGTCAAAATATTTTAAAACATTTCTACAGTGTTCTATTTAAAGGCAAAGAAAGTAGAAACCGGAGTATAAATGCCTTACTTTTTAAGTAGTGACAAATGTTAGTGAGGATCTGCCCACGCATCTAATTCTCCTTATCTCAAATCTGCGAGACTTGACCCTTGGGTCAACAGGATAAGTTAGAGCTGGTTATGTTATATGAGCTTCACTGCTCAGTCAAATCATATTGTGATTCTGATCTGCGTGCACTTCCACACCTGTGTTATGGTTCGTTCCTCAGATCACCTCTATTTACTGTTGGCTCGATAGTCACATCTGCTTTCATAAACTCAAATTCTGTGGCCTCTCTCTGTTTAGTCATGTTTTCTTCTTTTATTTGTATTTTGCACAGTATGCCTAGCCTGGATAGCTACTTTCACACATGAGCCCTATCAGTCACTTGGCAGGAAGTACTTCAAGTCCTCTTGCTTTTCTGCAAATTACATTCCTTGAACCTAGCATGCAAAAATCACACAATTTAATTTGCTATCTTCTCTCTCTCTTTTTTTTTTTTTTTTTTTTTTTATTTTTGAGACAGGGTTTCTCCACAGCTTTTTGGTTCCTGTCCTGGAACTAGCTCTTGTAGACAAGGCTGGCCTCGAACTCACAGAGATCCGCCTGCCTCTGCCTCTCGAGTGCTGGGATTAGAGGCGTGCGCCACCACCGCCCGGCTTAATTTGCTATCTTAAATCCATTAATAATATCACCTCATTATCATTTTTATTCTATGATTATGGATTAGAGTTAAGATTGCATTGTGTCTTAAGCCATTTTTGCTATATACATTTATTTGAACAAGATGAACATTAAAGGTATACAAAAATAAAACTTACTGCTGTCAAAAGAGAAGGGTGAAGGCAGACAAGGTTTTGAGTCAGATGTTATGGACCATGGAAGAAGGTACATGAAGGGAAGAAATAACCAAAGCCAACTCCTTCTGTGACTGGCTTTAGTCTGAATTCCTCCATCTCTAAAACAGAAAGCTCATAATTTTAGACGACCTCTAATCCTGCCTTTGACCCAAAAGTCATACAGTTAAATTATATGTAAATTTTCACTTTCATTCTGTTGATAAACCTTACAGAATGGAGTTTCCAACCTTTGTTTATATTTCTTTTAGTTGACATTTCTGCTACAATCAGGACTCAGGTGAGAAGCAAATGAAAATAGTGCAGTTATATTAAAATAATATGCAGCAGTTCTCAGGGTTAGAAATACTCATTGAAAGTGGGTTGACTAGTATAATTTCTAACTACATTCTAAATGCTTATATACAAGGACTACAGAAATGAATCAATGATTAAAAGACTTTGATGTTTAATGAAGGATCTTCCTTCAGTTCACACAACCGACATGACACCTCAAAATAATCTCTAACTCAGGATCCCAGGGAACCAAAAGCCTGTTCTGGCCCAAGAAGGTTCAAGATGTGTACATAGTACACATACATATGGTAAAAACACCCCATGCACATAAAATTAAATAAATACAAATCAAATTATTAAGAATAAATAAAAATGCCGGGCGGTGGTGGCTCATGCCTTTAATCCCAGCACTCGGGAGGCAGAGGCAGGTGGATCTCTGTGAGTTCGAGACCAGCCTGGTCTAGAAGAGCTAGTTCCAGGACAGGAACCAAAAGCTATGGAGAAACCCTGTCTCAAAAATCAGAAAAAAAAATAAAATAAAATAAAAAAAGAATAAATAAAAATACTTGAAGTCAGGAATTTGAGAGAGAAGAAATGGGAAGTGTACGGAAATCACAGGGTCACTAAATAAAGTGGGAGACAACAACCCAGCTGTACTTCATCCACTACCAAGTAAAACCTCCAGTGACGGGAATGGGTTACATCTTGTTGAGTTATTGGCCAAAAGGTCCTATAGGTTACCCTAGTCTAACATCAACGGCTATTGCCAAGGCTATTGGTGACTTTTCATAAACTGATGATCCAGCCCTATTTCTGAAGACACAGTTTATATATATATATATATATATATATATATATATATATATATATATATATATCATTGAACATGGAGACATTGAGCTGTTGCCCAACTAGAAGCATCCTCCCTATAAAGGTCTGCTTACAAGATATACTGGTACCATGGTGGCACAAATGTTATTGGAGTAATTCAGCATTTGTGTCTGATTTAAGCCCTCTCCATGTTATTGATGGAACTCATACACAACACTGCTAAAGTGTCAGGAAACTAAGACTAAGTCAGGTCATGGGCCTAGGGGAAAACTATTATTCTGCTGAAGAAACATAGCAATAAAATAATTTCCAATGGAATATTGCTGTGACCATAGATTCAAGTGTTGCTCAATCCTATTCAAGAAGCTTCTTCTTGTATTAGATGGTATAGAAATCCACAATTGGACAATTTGAGGAGACAGACTTTGAAGCACTAAGTCCTAAAAGGAGTGACTTTATCAAATATGTCTTCTCAGGGATCTATGTAAAAAAGAAGACAGAAAGATCTAAAGGCCCGATGTGGTGGGTAACTCCAAGGCAACATTATCGTCCATATACAACAGGAATGATGTTCAAATGAACTCATAGGACAGCACACACAAGTTATGAACATGTTGATGCATACAAATTCCTAGCACTGAAAAAAGGAAGAGGATATGGTTACAACATTAACAAAGAAGAATCTTTTCAAAGAAGGTGCCTGCCGCGATCAGGAGTAATTGAACAACACAAGGTTTTCTCTTTGTGAGTGTGAGTGTGTGTGTGTGTGTCTGTATGTGTGTAATAAAAACAGTTCATGAATTTGAGAGGGAGTGGGAGGATATAGCTGGAGTTGGTGAGGAGGAAGTAGTAAAAATAACTTTAATACAGTACTTATTATGATGTGCAATATGTCAAGAAGGTATGTCAAATAGCATTTTTAAGGCTTTGTTGTGGAATTAAAAAATATTAAATTCCATGGTTGTTTATAGGACAATATATTTAAGTTTTGTTTCCTTACTGTTAATATTGATGTTGTATTAGACATACTGCTTGACAGTGGTTATTGTTTAGATGTTATACTTGTTGAACTATTCTTAGAGCACTAACTAATATTTGCCTGCCTACATATTATCACCCTATTTTATTGTTATCAACTATTGCTTCACTTTATCCATGACTGTATGGCTTAGAAATTTAATTTACTACAAAACTTTGTACTGAACCTTTTTTTTTTTTTTTTTTTTGCTGGTAATCACTCAAAAAAAAAAAACTCCACACGTATAAAATAAAATTCATTTTTCTCTTGTAAAATCAATATTTTTGGTATATTTGCCTACCAGCAATAATTTCTCATATGACACAGTGTTCCAACAGGACTATTAAGGGACTGCCTACTTTTTCGTTCTCATTTCCCACAACAATAAATTTATTTATTCTTATGATAAGAGGTTGGCATAACTTTCTTCATGATTCATCTTTCTTAAATATTTCCACCAGCAATAATAACATACGTTTTGAGCTCTGTAAAGAAAGGGATTTTTTATATATATATATATATATATATATATATATTTGAAAATCTAAATGACAGTGGGCATTAGATGTGGTCAGCTGTTCCTGAAGTCTTTCATTGTTTTTGTAGCAAGATCACTTCTAAGGGAGGCCTATAACATGTACCATGGATATACAGAGATTAAATATAATGTACCTTTCACTATTGGAGGAATGTCCATCCATTAAAATAAGTAACTTTGTTGAGAAACCTGGCCGACTATGAAAGAAAACAGTTTTCATGACTTCATTGAGATTTAGAAATCACTATGTGTTATGGACTTTAATCACTCTCATTCTTCATAGAGACAACTGCAAATTACTTTGGCCATGAAATAATCTTTCTTCTTTAAAATTTGAGATATCTTACCAAATCTGATACTTTTAATCACTAGTACAACTGGCTACTAATGATTGACTGTTTTGTTAAACTAATTTAAATAAATTCCAGCCAAATTCCAACCATTATTACTCATTTTTTTTTTTTTTTTTTTTTTTGGTTTTTCGAGACAGGGTTTCTCTGTGGCTTTGGAGCCTGTCCTGGAACTAGCTCTGTAGACCAGGCTGGTCTCGAACTCACAGAGATCCGCCTGCCTCTGCCTCCCGAGTGCTGGGATTAAAGGCGTGCGCCACCACCGCCCGGCTATTACTCATTTTTTTTACCATACTTTGGGGATTTCTATCAGGTGCAATTATTGATGTAGCATTATTATAAACAGAAGGATTAAATCGCATAATAAACTGGGTATAGTACAGCTTTCAAACTTTCTGGGTAATTGTGTACAATCTCAATTACCATATTTGAATACCCTCTCCTTCTTCATACTTGAAGTAATCACAATAAAAACTCTCTTTTCTAAAATATTCTAAGACTATTATTCTCATGTCAGAAAGAATCTGCACCATTTTTGAGTATGAAAGAGGAAAACAGATAATTTAATTTCCTACTTGTTTCATCAGAATATACACAGAAACTATGATAGTCCACCTGGAGAGCACATATGGATTTGATTGCACTATGTATTTGGTTACAAAAAGTATATTAAACAATACTTATAGCATTGAATTGCTTAGAATATAAATGCAGTTAATACATATTTATCATTTTAATTTCAGAATATTCTTACCATCGATGTGCTCACTGCAAGCGCGACGTTCAAGAGCTGTGTAAATAATAATGATAGCATTCAGACTGGATTACTGCCCACCCAGATGATTTCCTTTAGATTGAGTTTGTTCTCTAGACAACCCTTATCTAATATGTCCCATTATGAAGCAGTAGAGGTTAACATTTTAGCATACAAATAGGCAATTCAAGTTACTTAATTACAGCAACCATTGATGCCACAGAGCAGAATCTTGTCTTTCATACGCTGCATGTGTGCGAATAAGCGCATTTGAGTACATTTATATGTAACAAGTAAATGGAAATTCTTGCAGAGTTTTAAATACCACGCTGGGTCACTTGGAACTGGAGTTACAGGTGGTTGTGGACCACATAATATGGGTCCTGGGAAAAAAACTTAGGTTTTTTTCTAAGACTAATGAGTGCTCTTTCTTGCAAACTGGACCACCACCTCTCTAGTCACTAAAAGGGGAGACTTGATCACTGTAGAAACAGAAGCATGAGACGTTCCCAACTAATAAAATTGTTAAGGCCCTCTGAGCATGTCTTAAAGATCTTTCTCACTCTTCTCCTGATCTCCCTCCCTTCTCCCTTCTCTCCTTCTTTCCCTCCTTTTTTCTCTTGTTTTCTCTCCCTTATCTCCTCCTCCCTCTTCTTCTTCTTCTTCTTCTTCTTCTTCTTCTTCTTCTTCTTCTTCTTCTTCTTCTTCTTCTTCTTCTTCTTCTTCTTCTTCTTCTCTCTCTCTCTCTCTCTCTCTCTCTCTCTCTCTCTCCTCTTCTATAATTTCACTTCTTTATTTCTCTGAATTCTACAGTGGGGTATTTCCATTTACACTCAATGAAAATACTTTTAAATCTATGTTTTAGTGTCTTTTAGAAGCATTGGTTGTGCTAGAGCATATTGTTTAATCGCCAAGTTTTATGAATCTCCTGGATTTTCTGTTGTTATTTTGTTTATTTAAAGTTTTTAAATATTTTTAATATGTAGTTTATTTTGCATGCCTTTATATTTGTGTATTGTGTGCATCCCTTTTGTGCAAAGAAATCAGAGGAGGGCATTAGATTCCCTAGAACTAGTTGTTAGCCACTAGGTAGGTGCTGAGATTCAAAACCAGTTGGCCATTTAGCCCTTAGTGCATCATTGACACTTGTTGCTTTTGTCTATATCAGATATGTTTCTAGATCATCCGTGGGTGCCAACATTGTAAATAGTTCAGAACACACACCTATTATGGTCTTTCCTGTATATACATATACATCTATGATGAGTTTCAATCTAAAATTATGTGCACTAGTATTTTAACAGCAATAATAGAAAAGAATTACATTTCTCTATAAAAGGGATTTTGTGAATATCTCCTTCTCAAAATAGAAATTAACTTTGTTTTTGAGAACATGCACATTTTTGAATCTATATATTTGAACTTGGCTTGATGTCATGCTCTTGGCACATAGTACCAGAGTTAATCTGTCTTTTCAGGTTAACGTTGTCTAGATAACTATTTAACTCTTTATTAATCTTTCCACTTTGTTGGGGTTATTTTTCTTTTTCCTTTTCATTTTTCAGTATGCCAATTCTTTCCTTTATCTTACAGTGCAAATAAGATAATTACATGAAGTTACTTATCATTCGGTGACTGCACCTCTCTCTTTGGCCAGTTACTGACATTTTATTTCTTTCCTTTCCTAACACCATGCATATGGCATCAATTTGAAAACTGCAATAAAAATCAAAAAAAAAAAAAGACCAAAAGTAACCACAAAATACTGACTTCAGTCTTTAAATATTGGGTTTGGTTTAATACCCTGAGCAAGCAGCCTATTCAGAAGCTCTTGGAGTTTGTGATGTGTTCCCTTAGGCTTAGGAGATGGAGTATTAAAAACAAGATCTATCACAATGTTTATTTTGCAAGAACAGTAGGTTTAGCATTTGGTTCTGTTGATCAGGGTCAGGAGCTTAGGATGACTAAAGCAGACTGTTGAGGTATCTGCACTTGGAGATCAGATTCTGTAATGGCAGAAGCCAACCTAAAAGATGAGTACCTGCAGAGAAGGAGTTGCTGGCATTGGGTTTGAGAATGGGTATAGAGTTTAGGCCTGGTCATGGTATAGGTCTGAACACTGGTCTATGGAAAAGCTTTTGAGAGCAACCATGGTATCTATTTCGACAGCAAAACTTGAGCTGTATTCATCACTCTATATTGATTGATTAATGTATTACTGCATTACTTTTATAGTTGTATAAATTAAATATTGAATTTTAACATTTTTACCCTTTATTACCCTCAACCATTCTCCTCCCTTTTCCCAGCAAGCACCACGCCTACTTTTCTGTCTCCTTTTGGTGTAACCAACTGAGTTTAATTAAAGTCCCCTGAGTGCCGGGAGAGATCATTTACTGAAGTGAGGATAACATAGGCATGACTACACCACTGAAGAAAATGACACCCTGCTCTAACGTTAATTGCCGGTATTCTTTTAAGGGAAGTCGTGATGAATTATTGACTGACCCAACCTTCTTCAGCTTGTGTGCGTCAATCATCAGAGTTACAGTTAGTTCATGAGTTTCATGTCTATGTCAAATCCAGGAGAAATGCTTTTGCTTCACATATACTGGCTGTTCCTTTTTTTTTTTTTCTTGAAGTTTTCCCTTTTAAAGCTTATCTAGGAAGAAAAAAACATACCAATACTTGATCTTCATCAGGGTATAAATGATGATGATGTTGTAAATATCCTGATTACTAAACATTTTTATTTCAACTTTAAAACACGGAATGATTGATTGAACATGTAAAACTATTTTCCAGTTATTAGATTTGTTATTAAAAGTGGACCCTTAAATTTCACAGCTGTTAGATAGCTTGGATATAGACTTGAACAGAAATATAGGTTCCATTTTATCCAGGGTCTCCTAATTTCATATCAAAATGTGTGGCTTTTGTCAGTAATCCAATTTATCAATTAGTCCTACAGCTCTATTGAGGGAACAAAGACATTAAGCAAAGACTGCTCTTTAATCTGGGAGATTCCCTGTGGCGATTTCATGTGTTGCCAAGTTTCACAGATTGACATCTTATTATAATCCCACATAGTGAAGCAGGAATTTTAACAAGGGTTGGATACTTTGACCTGGGAAAAAGATGACTGAATAAGTCGTCTTTTTATCTTAGTGAATATTGGTATTTCCTAGAAAGCTGGAATGATTACTAGTGATACTTTTAACTGAATCATTCATTTTGTAACAGAGGAATTCAACCCACGAGGTAAATACTTGAGGGAGATCTATTAATCTTGTACCAAAACCACCACTCTGAATGCATTTCCAATAACATAAATAACACAATCAACCACAATGTGAATTTTCTCTATGAATGCTATTTCCTAATTTAAGTATTCCACTGTTGTGGGACTTTTCCTGGGAAAATGTCTCTTTAGTCATGATATGGTACCAAAGAAATTATTTCACCTAGGTGTCTCTTGGTAAATCACTGAGTTTATTGAGTTTACTTAGAGTGCAGTTAAAGGGTTATAGATGCATAAACAATTCAAAGGCACCAGTGATACTGAAAAGCCAATTATAACATGGATCGTCTTGTAAGTTTCATTTGTTAACATCGGTAAATCTGATGATCTTCCACCCTCTCTCCAGAAGGGATTGTTTCAATTCTGAGGAAATAATAATTGAACACTTAAGAATATACATTATGATCAGCTAAATTTTGAATTAGCAATATGTTTATGCTTTTAACATTATAAATTCTAAATAAATATTACTAAATAAAAGAAGCTTTATCACAAAATATGGCACCCATTAAGAACTTAAGAAAGAACACACTAACTTAAAAATAGAATGATCTCTTAAAAGCTAAAAGTTTAGCTTTCATATTTAATATATATAAATAATAAAGAAAAGATAATTAATAAATAATGATAAGACTACTACCAGCTGTGGCCAGTAACTAAGCGGTCTAATGTCAGCTATGCTGAATCACAGGGCTTCTTACTGACTCTAGACTTACTCTACTTCAGATGCAGAATGCATTGCTACTCTTATTTTGCAACACTGTTTCCTTTTGATATTTCATCTCTTACATATTTGGATAAGGGGGAACAGAAATGAAGATTTGAATAAAAGTCAAAATACATATCAATCACTAACATTTTCTTATGAACTCATTAATGACAAAATGATGACAAAACTGAGGCATACTATTTGATATATGATGGAAAATATTAGCTATAGAAAAAAATCTTAGAACTTTTACTCTTTCAAGCATATTCTATATATGACTATACAAGTATTGTATTAAAATATGATATATTACTGATCTCTAATTATAGACTAATGTTTCAATAGATTTAATTTTTCATGTCTTTGAATTATTTGTCAAAAACATCAACAAATGTGAACACAGAATTATTGGCACTAACTGTGGTTTGTTTTGTTTCAAATTTGTTTGTGGTTGAAGAACTTTTAGGAACTTTCTCATATGAATAAGGGGATAGTAAAAGTAGGAAAGTAAAAAGAAAATAAGACATGATTTCTTATTATAATTTTAAAAAAGACAGAAATTGACTATTTTTTAAATAATTGAGATCATTATAAGTTTACTTAGTATGATGTTCCTAACACTATTGTAGGGGAAATTTATTGCAATGTTGTAAAATTATGTTTAGCAGTGCTCAACATTGCAGGAAAAATCCACAGTTGATTTTATAATTTCTAAACTAGATGTTGAAAAATCTTTCCATATGAGAAACCAAGTTTTTATGACTTGTTATTTTAACATGAGAAGACCATTATTATCAGATGTTATTTTAACATAAATACAGAGGCAATAGTGATAGATGACCTTGTTGTTAAGGTTTGAAAATAAACTCCCTAGACCTTCTATACCCTTGAAAAAGCACAGTAAATGTGTCCTCTGAGCAAAGCTGCTGACCAGACAAAATACATATCTCGAGCTTTGTTTTCTTCTCATTTACAGCTAATCAAATCTGTCAGTGATTTTCTAAAAACGGCACATTAAACAGACACTCTGAGTTATTATCAGCTTTTCAGTGACTAAATGTCTTCCTTGAGATTCTAATATAAATATTTTATAACAGATGACAGGATTTTTAATCCATCAAGGGAACAAATAACGACATTTAGAGAGAGTTTGAGAAAAAAAATTAAAGGATCAGCACAGTAGAGCTAAAGAGAAGACACAAAGGGGAAAGAAAGACTTTGCATCTGAAAAATCTATGCTTACTTTGCTTCTGCAACTTTGTTCAGATTGGTTTATCTTCATATGCCAAACTGTAAAAGTACATTGTGCTGGCTGCCTCTACTGTGTTTTAATCGACTCTGCTGCATCACACCAAATCACTTGAATAACAGTTGTGGATTGTATTCAGAAAACACTGTTGTGTAATAATGCACTAGGTCAGAGGTCATGATATTATATTGGATGGTTTTTTACTGGAAGGATGTGACATTCCTTGTGATTTAGAGAATGATTTAGAAATTAGTAGAATTCATTTGTAGAATGAATTAGAGTAATAAAAAAATGTTCAGAGATACCAGAAACCCTAGAGATTGGCAGTATACTATAAGATCAAGGACCTTGAGACTGTGGCGTCATTTTGGAAGCTGCTTGATTAAGTTTTTTATATCATAAAATCTATAAATTGAATGTATTCAGTTCAATGATGTCAACAATGTGAGGACATCATCCCAACTCAGTTTCACACTCTTTTCACCATGTTCTCCCATTTTAATTCTCTCTCCAGCTTGACTTTCTTTGCAACCTCAGAAAACCATACATTAGTGCTCTAGTTTGAGGTTTTAGAAAATGCATGCTTCACTAAAAGATCTCACCTGGAATTTTGTTCCAGATAATGTGTGCCGTTTGTGTATATTGAGACAAATGATTATTTAGAAGTCCACCCAGACTGTAGCATTTCTGTGTGGTGCCCTTCTGTGCTGTAAGATTTTGTTCTGTCTGTTTATCACTGCACCAGTTGACAGGCAGACTGTTTCCAGTTTGGGGCTATTATAAATGATGCTGATATGAGAAGTCATGCACAAGCCTTTGGTTGGATGCATATTTTATATTTATTTGACAGGTTACAGAGATACAGAAATCCTGGGTTAAATGATAAAGGCTGTGTAATAAATATGAAGCATTCTGCTGTTCTCTAAAGTGTTTATTCTTTTACATCACGCAGAGGGGGAGAAGACTTCCAGTTTCTCCACATCTTCCCCAACATTTGGAATCATCAGTCTTGCAGACCATATTCTTACTTTTTGTATGAAGTGTTCCATTGTTCTAGGAACTTATCTGTTAACCATACTTCTATTTACATAGCTCTATGAGAGTAATATTTTTATATTGTAGGCAAATTTCAAAAGAGATTGCAAGAAAAACTATAGCCTCAGTTCCAGTAGACTACAGGTTAGGAAGTTATTGCCTGTGGTCAGGCCTAATCCAGGTGATAATCATGGATTCCACACAGAAAATACAAATAGAATCTGTGCTAATATGTAAAATTGACCAAATCTTTCATATCTAAGAGGCAAGCACTAATACTATATGCATATAGATGGGTATATATGTGTACATTTGCATGTTTTGCTTTCAATGGATTTTGCTAGAATTTTAAATGCAAGAATTCTCTATGTATTTATGTCATATTGGCCTTCAGAATAATAATGTTTTTTAATTCAAGTATCTATGAACCTCTAACACTCTCCTCCTGAATTGCAGAGTCAAAAGTAAAGATGCCATGCATATTGTATGTTATAGGGGTTTCATTCACGTTTATTGCCCTAGAGGAGCAACGTTCAGCCTAGCTCCTGGTAGTGCACAAAAGTTCTTTAGAGTCACAATTTTGCATCAGCTGGTCAGTCTCACTGTAGATTTTAGTATCATATTAAGAAATATCAAGGCATATATCATAAAGAAAATGCCACAAGAACCAAAAATGCAAAATGAACATAAGAAAAGTATAATTAGATTGTGTCTCATAATTATTTGTATAACTAAACTGTGACACAGGTTTCTCTGTTTAAGACCACAGTGAAGATTCAGCAGCTAGATGAAAAGAATATTTTTCTTATCTCTTGTATTAGAAACATGAGAGCATAAGTCTCCTTAGAAACAAAATTATAGCTGCTTCCTATTCATATTTGTTCTCTTCTTGTGTGTTTTAAACTGAGACAAAGGTTTAAGAACCAATTTGAATTCTACAGTTTTCAGAGTACATTAAGAGTATTATCCGCAGATGGCTCTATCTTCATGTCCACCGAGGATTTCTGTCTAGATCCTAAAGATAAATTTCATTTGTTGATTTTTTTTTTTACTTCTAAATCAACAAGTGTTGCGAATACAAACAGGGCATTAAGAGTCTACAAACAATCCTTGATTAAATTCCAAGGTTAATACCTATTTGGCATTTCTTAGATGGAATCTTTCCTTTTTTTTCAGTTCTCAGTCTTTGACCATTGCCCCTGAGCTGCTCATGCAAATCTAGACTACCTCCAAACCATTTGAAGAGTTTGAAGAAATGTTTCCTTCTAAGAGTGAAAGCTCATCTCCTATAACATTTCCCTGTCTCTGATTATGATACAATGAGAGAAAGGTATTTTATACTAAAACAAAACATGGTGATATTTTGATGTATAGATGTAACCTGAAGGCTTTTCACATAAAGCTGTTGGAAGTTATTCATGTCCAATTACTATAAATAGCTGACAAAATTGAGGTACTAGAAAGTTCACAATAATAAATACAATCAGGGAGAGAACAACCAAAATTATCGTTGCCAGAAAATAGTTCATGATTGGCAGATGCTACTTAGCAGTGTAGAACATGTACAGTAAGTCTAATATGACAAGGTACACCTGTGGTGAGAAAAATAAATTCATTAATTTTTAGCCTAAAAAACACAAAATCAGGACTGGAGAGACTGTTCAGTGGTTAAAAGTGCTTGCTGCTCTTTCTAGAGAACCCAGATTCATTTCCAGGCACCCATGGGGAATGAAAAACTGTCTGAAGCTCCAATTCCAGGAGACAGAATGCCTAGAAGACAGGCCTTCTGTCCTTTGTAAGTTTTTATGTAATATTACTTTAACTAGGCAAAAATGTGTTACATTTGTTTATGTTGCATTTGTTTAATTGTATAAAAACTGTTACTGTTTAACCTTGCCTGCCTAAGGCACCTAATTGATCTAATAAGAAGCTTAACAACCAACACCTAGGCAGGAGAGGGATCAGCAGGGCTGGTGGGCATAGAGAATAAATAGGAGGAGAACTATAGGCTCACGAAAACAGAAGAGAGGAGAAAACTAAGAGAACAACAGGGAGATGCCAGGAGCCAGTCAGTAAGACACAGAGTAGGACACCGAGAATGAAAGAAAGGCAAAAAGCCATGGGCAAAACATAGATGAGGAAGAAAATGCTAATTTAAGTTTAAGAGAAAAAGCTAGCCAGAAATGAGCATAAGCTAAAGTTGAGCATTAACAACTAATATTAAATCCCCATGTCTTTATTTGGAAGATGGTTTATGATCCAAGAAAGTCTTGCTACAATGTATGCACATACATACAACAGGTAAAACACTCGTAAAATAAAAATGAATAGACTTTAAAATAAAAAAGATTTAGGATGATGCTGGAAGTAGAGTCAATCATGGGCAATTATCTCTACACTTGACCTTGAAACTCTTTCATGTATTGAAATGAATACTTAGTCACATTAAATAGGATCCGAATGATATAAATAGATTCATGCTGGTTACATGTACTATTCATAGGGTTATTTTTCCTAAAGTGTTTTTAATTTGAATAGGTTCAAAATTGTTATTATCTTTTTTACTTTTATTATGAGCTGAAGAGCTAGAATTTAAAATTATTGAGATACTATTTTCTTGGCCCTTGAAAATGTTCAGATCTTTGGCAGCTTGTCACAAATAGGGGCAGTTTTAAGCAAGAATTATTCAGTCTGAAGTTTAAAAATAAAGTGTTGTCTGAAAAACACACTGGACTGAAACAATAACAATGATTTGAACATATTTTGAGAATAGAACATATTTTCTAGATCATTTGGCTTGTCCATATAACAATCTATTTTTCATATGCCCAGTGTACTTAGAGAAGTCTTATTTCAGCTTGTTAATGACATATGCACCCTGAATTATCTGTCTATGATTTATTAATGAAGTCAGTACTTAGGCTGACATACTTCACTTAGAAAAAAGATTCCTGAGGTCAACATGTACCTGAAAAAGAAAGATTATCCTTCTTGGTGATATTTCTGCACAAGGAAATGATTTGTTATGTGTCAATTTATTACCTGTCAGCCCCTTCTAGAGCTGCCTCATGTCTGGCACTGTGACTGACTTCAAAGAAAGCTAAAATGCATTATCTTTTTGAGATTATGCAACCAGGCAAGGATACAGTCACTCCCAGAATGAAAAGCAATCAATGAGCCGTATTTTAAAACAAGTGTTCATAAAGAGAGGGCTTCTTACAGAGGGGAACCAGGTGCATGAGCACTGAAAGTATGTTTGATAATTGATGAATTGCAGGTGATAAATATTTCACAAAATGATACATTAAAAAGGGAGCTGTGTCATTTAATTCGCAATTCCAGCTCCATGAGCATTTGGGCACAATGGCATTTCTCTAGAGGCTACACGGTAACCGTGGCTATATGGACCTTCTCTGGCTAGAGTCATGCTTTGCTGTAACAACATCACCTCGATTTCTTTATTACCTATGCCTCACCATCTATATTTTATTAGCACGTTTCCCTTCAGAGCATCAGAACTATACCACAGCCTGAGCATCTGCAGATAGTAAGAGCTTCTGCACAACTCCAGTAGAAAGATGAATGTCAGAAGCAATACTTAAGTGGTGATGCATACAGAATTACATATGTATACTATTTGTTTCAGGAAAAAATGGTATTTTGGTTAGTATGTTTTGAAATTGCTAGCTTTCTTCTAGTGATACCTTAATTCTTAAAGCTAAAATATGAACCACAAAGGCAATGTTGTTTGCTTTGGGTCAATATTTGAAGATTTGTGAGTAGAGAACTCTTGAAAAACTTTAACATCAAGAAATTACCTAGTGCGATAGCATGGTATTGTACACATTTAAACCTGGCACTGAGAAGGCTGAGGCAGGAGGGTCTCATAGCTAGCATAAACTACATACAAAGACACTACTCAGATACCAAGTAGATACATACTTACATATACATACATACATACATAACATAAATAACATACAGCTAACATAGACTACACACTGAGATACTTCAGAGATACCGAATACAAACATATAGACACATATGTCTCATACTAGTTAAAAATCATATCTTCATTAATCATTTAAGGATAGCTGTTTGTACTGCCCCTGAGAACAATGGAGTGTCTTAAGAGAGACAGCACATGGATTCAAAATCATTGTAAATCTTTCCTTTGCCCGGTTTTCTATTTTGAGATTCATTGACCTATAAGTGGTATGCAAATCAAGCAAATATTCAGTGTATGCATTTTAGTGCATTGGGGCACGTTCATATACTTATCATAATGCTCATTTATGCACACATAAATAAATAAACATTATGTAAATCACGGAGCAGGGTAGTTATCCCATTAATAGATGTGTAAGTATCCAATGCTGCATCCTTAATTGACAGCTGTAAGGTTGTAGAGAAGAACTCTGGAATGTGTTCATCTTTCATAACAGATATTTAATCCCCTAATGACCAACAATCTCCCAGTTGTCCCTCCTCTAGGCCCTGAGAACTGCCACTTACTTTCTGCTTTCACAGACTGACTTTTTTTTTTCTTTCCGTTTATTTATATGATGAATTACATTGATAGATTTTCGTATGTTGAACAAGCCCTGTATCCCTGGGATGAAGCCTACTTGATCATAATGGATAATTTTTCTAATTTGTTCTTGGATTCGGTTTGCCAGTATTTTATTGAGGATTTTTTTTAATTTATTTATTTATTAAAGATTTCTGTCTCTTCCCCGCCACCGCCTCCCATATCCCTCCCCGTCCTCCAATCAACTCCCCCTCTCTCATCAGCCCTAAGAGCAGTCAGGGTTCCCTGCCCTGTGGGGAGTCCAAGGACCTCCCACCTACAAACTGACTTTTGAGCGATGAATCCTGACATAGTTCTCAATATTTGATTGACTCGTTTCTCTTGGCATGAATTCATACACGTTGCTAGGAAATGTAGGCAGGACTACCTTTTACTCAATGGAATAATATTATTGTGTATTGTATTGTACAGCACATTTTTTATACATTTGTCTATCACAAACATTGGGCTAAATATGTTGTTATGCTATTGTGACAAATACTTTAAAAAAGAGTGGGTAATATGCTTTACTTTGTGCACCTAATTTTGATCCCTATGGATATATTTCTGAAAATGGAACTGGTGGATCATAGGAAAGTTCTGATTTTTAAAGGGTTTTCTGTAGCCTTTCATGTTAGGCTTACCACATCTATATAACAAAGTATTAGAATTTTTCCCACCATTTTGCCTATGTTTTTATACATAAATATACTGATAGATATGAGGCAATATTCTGTTGGTTTAACTTGCTGTACTGAGCAAACTTTCACTTGTGTTTGTGTGAGAGAGAGAGTGTGTGTGTGTGTACGTGCATATGGATGTGAGTGTGTGTGAGTATATTCGTGTGTGTTTGTGTGTGTGTGTATGCGTGTTTTGACCATCAACATTTTATATGGAGAGTCTCTGATGTTCTTTGTTTTCATCAGATTATTTGTATTATTTTAGAACTATTGAGTTGTAAGTCATTTCTTGTCTTGGATACTAAACCTTTGTCAGATACATGGTTACATAGTTAAGAAATATTTGAGGTTTAGGTTTCAGTTTTTATATTTATTTATTTATTTTGTATTTTTTTATTAAAATTTTCTGCCTCCTCCCCGCCCCCTTTTCCCTCCCCCTCCCGCCACTCCCCTCCCCCTCCCTCTCCAGTCCGAAGAGCAGTCAGGGATCCCTGCCCTGTGGCCAGTCCAAGGTCCTCCACTCTCCATCCAGGTCTAGGAAAGTGAGCATCCAAACAGGCTAGGCTCCCACAAAACCAGTACATGAAGTAGGATCAAAACCCAGTGCCATTGTCCTTGGATTCTCAGCAGCCCTCATTGATGGGGAGAGCTTAGGTTTCAGTTTTGATGATTAGGTCTAGAATGTTGGTCAAAAGTCTTTGCGAGCTGGAAGGTCCTTTTCTCTGTTCTCAACATAGTGTCTTTTTCCCCTTTCCCCTCTGCCTTCTACAAGCATAGCCAGCAGATCTTGGCAGGCAGGACACTTACAGCTATCTTGCTAAATGACTTCACAGCCTTCAATACTCTAAGGGATAAAGTAATATTTCATAAATCACCCAGCTTCAGCTATTACCACAAATGAACAAATTCCCTATGACCATTTGATAGTTTTCCTCCTATTTCTCTAACCAATATTTTTAGGATTTTGATGGAACTGCTTCAGATAGTTTGGTAATTTTGTGACTATTATCCCAGACTCTGTAATTAAGAAGCAGCTTTCATTTTATGTTTGTCTCCTGTGATTCCTTTATTTTTCTTTTTATTATATATTTATTGTTTAAACAGTTCTTAAATTCAATTAAAATTTTGATCATATTCTTCCCTTTCCTAAAATCTTTCCTGATTCTTTCTTCATCCATACCCACTAAACTTTATTTCTCAAAAAGCAAACAAAAACCCAATACAACAATGGGACAAAGAAAGCAAAATATCACATCATTCAAATGAAAAAAATAATAATAACCAAAAAAGCACAGAAAACAAACAAACAAACAAACAGTGTAGAGTCCATTCTTTGTTGGTCAACTATTCCTGAAAATGAGACCTGCCCTGGAGTTGCTGATATACCCAGTTATAGCCCTTTGGAGAAAACCCATTTTCATTATTCTAGCAATTATCAACCACAAGTAAGTTGTTAACCTTTGCTCTAGTGACTATGTCTTAATTCATTATTCATTTATTCATTTATCTTTTGAGTATAACAAAATAAAATACAATACTGCAACCGATACAGTATTAAATCAAAGTTTGATACAACAAACTACCAGAAGGAAAAAAGCCCAAGGCCCGAATAAGACCCATGACCCATTTATTCACAGTCAAAAATTCCATAAAAACATGAAGGTAGAAGCCATAATGCAAACACAGAAGATCCAATGCAGACCTGTGCAGGCCCTTTGCATGTTTATCAGTCTCTGTGATTTCATATGAATTTGGTTCATGTTAAGTTAGAGATTTTTGCTTTCTTCTCGTCCTCCATCTTCTCTGGCTCTTCTAGCTCTTACATCTTTCTGCCTCCACTTCCACAATGTTTTCTGAGCTCTCTGGGGGCTTGGATTTAACGGAGACATCCCTTTCAGGGCAGAGTGTTCCAGGTTTCTCACTTTCTGTATAATGTCTGGCTGTGGCTCTTTATAATTGCTGCCATCTGCTGCAGGGGGAAGCTTCTCTCATGATAGCTGAACAAGGCAGTAGTGATGTGTGAGTATAGCAGACTAGCATTAAGAGGCATTTTATCTCTGTTTTTGTTGTTATTGTTGTTGATTGTTTTGTTGCTGTTTTTGTTTCGTTATTGTTGCTTAACTTAACAAATTGGTTTTGTCCTGTGTCGCTAAGCTATCAAATCTCAGGTTCTTGGCTACTTAAGCAGTGATGAGTGTGGGTTCCGTTTTGTAGAGTGGGCCTTAAGTCAGATAAGTTCTTAGCTGTTTACTCCCACAGCCTTTTCCATTAGCCTAGCTTATCTTGCAGGCACATCATTTTTGATACGTAGTTTGTGGCTGGCTTATTATTTATGTTTCTCTTTTGATAATATGCAGAGTACCTCTTGTACCAAAGAAGCTGGGATGTAGGGATGAAAACTCTGCGTAAGCACTAGTTCCACATCTGCATCTTCTATTCAATGAGGTGTCTGTTCAACAATGAGTCTTGGCGGTCAGTCTGTAGAGATCAACCTACAGTCTTGGCTACAGCCTGGGTTGTTTGGGATTTTATCACCATTTTATACTTTTCATTGCCTTACCGTAAACCTTTTAAGGTAAGTAATTTGAAATCAGAGGTAAAAGTTGACATCTGGGATTTTCTTGTATTTGTTTTTATATAGTGGATTTCAACTGGCCACCAATATGTTGGGCACAATGGCATAGTGCTCTTGCCTTAGAGCCTCTGTTGGAAGAGGGTTCTTGACAGCGGCACAAACAGGGATTCAATCAGTAAATGTCATCATCTCAAAAGCAAAACTTGTAAATTACTTTCATTGTATTGGTTGGTCTTGTGTTTTTGACTAATCATACAGAATAATGGCTTTATACCATATTGCAGTTTCTTCAAAACATAGAAGTTAATTTTACACAAATCAAATATATGTTAAAAATAAGTTCCTTTAAATATAATATGTGGAATGAAAATTCAGAATATTTTTCTTATTTAGATTGGAATAGAACTCATATAAATTTCCCTAGTACAAAGATAAAATACGAACTGCTGTATCCTACAACAATGTCATGAGAATGGAAGTACTGACTATAATTTTGTCTTTCTCAAGTAAAACTACAAACATTTTGATTAAAGTGAGAAGTTAAAAAAACACATTTAATATTGAATATTTAGTCAACTTATTTTAAAAGCTTTATTCGAGATGCAAGTCTATTTAAAAAGTAAACCCTTTAAATATCTAATAAGATATATTTCCTTGCCAGCAAATTTAAAAAGCAATCCGTATCTTAGCTGACACCACTCATTTTGTTCCAATTAAAATGAAATATAAATCCACAAAAGCAATTTTGGTAATTGCATGAGCAAAATAAATTCTGACAAAATGAAAGGTTCAATAGTGTTTGCCTTAAACCTTGCTGCTTTGCAAACCTTGCTGTAAGATAACACAAAAGTCATTATGACCCGACACAAGACAAGAGAAAGCCCCACCACAATTAACTCTCAAGTACTGTTTATCAAAATGGGTTTGCATTCCTATAAACTCATTTCCTATGGTGATTTTAACTCAAGATGACCATTAAAACCAAGGGGAAAAAAAGATTAAGTCACTGTATTTAAGTGGTTAGAATATTGCTTCCATCCCTTAGATTTTCTCTTAGAACTTTCTATTACACATCTCCCATGTCCAGAAGTCCAGGCTTCAGAGTGTTCCCGATCATCATACCATCACCTACCCAGCAGTGATGAAAAAGTTCTTGGAAACGTCTGCCTTTCAAGAAGAATGTCATTGTGACTCATTTCCCATTTAAATGAATAAGAACATATGTGCAATTTGAATTAATATATATATGATTATTTTAAACAATATTTTTATTTTGTATGGAAAACAATAAAGATTGCATTATGCATTTCAGGATTTTGGATACCAATAACTAAATATTTCCAATATCCCATATATTAATGTCTACATATCTTGGCTTTAGACATACATTTAATATTTTTTAAAATGTTATTCATAATAAAAGCTAGTAATTAATAGTTTTAAATATGGGTATAAGAAAAAGAAATAATAAAAATGATGAGGAAGAATTCATACTTTCTGCGCAATTCAGATTTTTTATCTGGCATATTAACATATATTACTTATTATTTTATAAAGCCAAAACAATCCTAAGATGTATTCTATTTTTACAAGAGACACTATATTTACTTCTGAGGATGGTGAGTAAATGAACAGTTTCTCAGACAATTCACACACAAACTAAAACCAAAATTGTCTTTCTGCTTTATCATTTTGACAAAGTATTCATTTTCTGGTTGTTATTCTTATCAGATATATAAAAAATAAATAATCTTTGCATTAAAATTAAAGAAAATTTCTGTCCTGCCTTGTCTTGCAGCCATTCACTCCTAATAAAAAACATAGAGGCTTATATTAATTATAAACTGGTTGACCTATTAGCTCAGGAGGATTATTAACTAGATTTTACAACTTAAATTAACCCATCATTCTTATCTGAATTTAGCCATGTGGCTACCTTACTCACTGAAGCATTCTTATCTTGCTTTCTCTGCACCTGGCAGGTGACTGCAGACTGAGCTTTTCCTGTACCTAGAATTCTCCTAGTGTGGTTGCCCCACTTTCTGCCTAGCTACGGGCCAACCAGCATTTTATTAAGCCAATACAAGTGAAAAATTTTTGTAAGGTAGAAGAGCATTTTCCCACAGTATTAAATACAAAATATAAGACATATGAAAGATACTTGGCATGTACTAAATACTCTAATCATGTATTTTTCCCTCTATTTTCACAGCATAAAACTACAGAATGCAGAATAAATTTGAATTCACAACCATTATACACTATTCTATAAGCTTAATCATTCTAAATCTGTGTCTATATGCACAGCCATTCCTATATAAACAGTGATATGTTTCTACATCTCATTATTTATACAAATGTATCCACAGTATAGAAGAAAATACATACTAATTATTTACTTATTTTAATTAATTTAATTATGTAAAATGTATTTACAATTTAGAGACAATTTCCCAAATTTGGCAAAGAATTCCTTTGACAACTTAAGGTGTATCCATCATAATTTTGTTAAACAAAAATAGAACAAGTTGCTTTGGAAAATAAATATATAGACTTACTTGTTTTATGATAATTAATATTAATAATCAGCCTTCCAAATTATACATTATTTACAATGATTTAATTATAAAACATGAAGCATTCATGGATCAATGACATCTCTTTGAGATTTTGGAAGAAAGTAATTCTTATACCAAGCAACAGCATGAAATTAATTTTTGATAAAGCATTTAATAAGTATTTTAATAAGGATAAGCATCTGAAAATGAAGCAAATATAGAGTGTACATGTTAAGCAATGACTTGAATCTTCAAAAATTCAAATAAATCACCCATCAATAGAATTTTTTAGCCAATGTTCTCAATTTATGCCCACCAATTTTCCAGTGATCATAGCTATTATTTTATCTTAAAATATAGTCTGTCATAAATCACACAAGATATGATTTCAATCATGTTTTTAGTTTCTCAGCCTAAACACTATGGAAATTGCATTTTTGATCCTCTGTAGGAACTAAGATCTTATGATAACAGTGACAAAGTTATCTGAGAAAAACAGATACCAATATATTGTATTTGTCTAAGAAGAAATGAGAACATATTAAAAATAATCTCTGGACAAAGAAATGAAATAGAGGATTCAGCGATTATTCATTGAATTCTGGTATCCTTAATGGGAAATTCAGATCTCTCAGACAAAGCAAAACCTAATGTGAGGTATAAGATAAAGTGAAGGGGCCAAAATATATTCTTAGACTTCATGCAGTATCAATGAGTTTTATAATGAGAATACAAAATGATTCAAATAATATCAAATAAGTATTTTGTCAAATAAGTATCTAAATAAAGTCAAATAAAACTTAAGTATTTTGAGGGAGGTATAAAAAATATCAATAGAGGTTTCTATAATGTTATCAATATGCATATGATCTCTGAATACAATTGGTGTGCTCTTCTCTAAGCAAGAATTTTTATCAATCTGTTCAGCTTTGTTCAGTTGTTTATAGTTCTTTATCTAGAGCCATAGCCTCATGAGTTATTACTTCTTCCATCTTACCATGTTATTCTGTGTCTTAATTGTTCTGGTTGCATTAATATGTGTGTGTATGTGTAAAATATAGTAAGCATATGTAAATATAATGACTAGTTAAAAATGAGATCAACAATTGTATAAAAAGCAAGCAGGGTGTAGGGGATGTAGGGGAAGTACTGGGGGGAATAGGGAGATGATGTCATCATTTCATAATTTTTAAAAGCTAAAACATTATTACAAAATTGACATTTAATAGTGTGGGTCTATAATAAGATTTCTGATCTTTTTAAAATGAACTATTCATTAAAAAAAGAAACACTCCAAGTCACACAATAGCCATCCACATTCAGAGGGCCTAGTTTGGTCCTACGTAGGTTCCCCAGCTATCAATCCAAAGTAAGTGAGCTTCCACTAGCTTGGATCAGCAGTTTCTGTGGGTTTCCCCATAATAATCTTGATCCCTTTAAGTTATGTGGCTTGTGCAGTTTCTTGAGCCGCTGGCTGTGGAACCAGTATTTATCCCTAACGCAAGAACTCGTTTTTTGGAGCCCATTCCTGTAGTGATGGGGCGAACAGGCCTGCTTTTCGTCCTGCCCGGCTCCCGGATGGCTAGCTTTACACCTGAAATAACAACACACAAATTGTATTCTTTTAAATACTGCCTGGCCCATTAGTTTCAGCCTCTTATTGCCTAACTCTCATATCTTGATTAAGCCATTTCTATTAATGTGTGTAGAACCACGAGGTGGTGGCTTACCGGGAAAGATTCAGCATGTCTGACTTGGTGGCTGACTCTATGGTGTCTGACCTCACTTCCCTTCTTCCCAGCATTCTGTTCTGTTTACTCCACCTACCTTTATTAACCAATGAAAGTAGAAGGCCCACTACATCACATTCCCTATGTAGGGATACCTTGCTCAGCCTAGATACAGGGAAGAGGGCCTTGATCCTGCCTCAAGAGATGTAACTGATTCTGTTGAACCCCACCGGAGACCCCACCCTTTCTGTGGAGTGGATGGGGAGTGGGGTGGGAGATTGGAAGGAGGCGAGGAGGAGGGACCTGGGATTAATGTGTAAAAGAAAAAAATAATTGTTTTAAAAAATAAAATAAGGGCTAGGCGATAATGGCACACATTTTTAATCCCAGCACTCAGGAGGCAGAGTCAGGTGGATCTTTGTGAGTTCAAGAACAGCCTGGTCTACAAGAACTTGTTCCAAAACTGGCTTCAAATCTACAGAGAAACTCTAATAAAAAAAAAAAAACCACACACACACACACACAAAATAAATAAATAAATAAATGATAAATAATAAGAAACAGAGTGTGTTTATTTCTCCTCCATAACTGTTCCATGACACCGTTTGTACTGTGCACACAGCAATGCAAAGGAAAAGACCACGTGGCAATGAGAGACATTTCCTAGGAAAGTTCTTTCCTGCTTTGGCACAATGGAACGTTTTCTTAAGTCAGATTTTCAGACAGTGTTGCAGCACTAATGAGAACCTGTAGACTCTCTGGTCTCCTTCACCTTTCAATTTTAATGAATCATGCACTTATTTCTATGTAAGACATTGTTAATAGATTTATTGACAAATTGCTGCTATAAAGGGAACAACAGACCTTGGAGAGTAAATTATCAAATTAAAAATGGGTCTGATTTTATAGCTTTTGTTACCAAAGAAATAAAAATTAAATAATATGTTAAATTAGCTGCTTTTAGATTAAGGAAGGTCACTTCTTATTGAAAGAATATGAGAAAATGCTTTCTTAGTGGGTGGACAGATGGGTCAGGAGTTAAGTGCACTCACTGCTCTTACAGAGGTACCAGGCACAGTTTGCAGTAGCTACCACACTACTGTCTGTAACTGCATATCTGGGGTAGCCAATGTCTTATTCTGGCCACGATGTACCTGTGTGTGTGTGTGTGTGTGTGTGTGTGTGGTGTGTACATCCTTCAAAATAGATATAAAATTATAAAATAAAATACTCTTTTATAAAGATGTGTCCCTAGAAGGAACCTGAGGAAACAGTTACAAGAAGTAGGTTCCCTATGATTCTAGATGACTAACTGGTTGGAGTTTTAAAATAGAGCATAAAATGTTATATGTTTATTTGAAGTATGTTATGTGAAAGGTAAAATTTCAGTGCATCACATTAGTTAATAATTTCCTAAGACTAGCCGTTTGCAAGGGAAGCAATTGATGACTCATTTTTATATGACGGCAACAAGTCATTCAGAGAGTACAAACTATAAAGTTTCAATAAAACAATTCCATCTCAGTAACTATATACTTGTGATGTTGCTTCTTTTAAAAAATTTCTAAGTGAATAGCTCCTTAATTTCTACAAATCACCAGTAAGTTTAAAGCAGTCTCTATATTTGACTTGGGAGCTGTTCTTGGTGAAAATACCTATTGACAAGGATAAGCAACACAGTCCCCTCTATTTACCCATGCTTATTTCTGAAAGCTCCCAGACTTCCCACATCACTCAGATGTGCACTCCCAACCATGAAGGCACAAAACAAAGTGGAAATGTTGTATCTTTTCTATCTAAAGTTATACCTGTCTAAAGCTATATTACCATATCATGTGTACCTGAACTTTTAAACATCCTGTCTTAAAACACAGAACCCAAGCCCCAGAGTGTGCTGTACATTTGAAAACACATCAGAATAAAAAGATGTATCATAACACCTTTACAAATCAGTTTCTGCCTAGAATCCTTCATCCTTTCTCATTGGTGATGACTTGCTTTTCGTTGCTTGAGTTTCCAAGACTTAGCTTCTAAAACATCAGTATAACAAGCTTTTAAAAAAAATAGAACTACAGGAAAAAAATCACCTTAAAAGCACCATTTAAAATCTAGACACAGTTCTGACAGAATTCAGCAAGTTGAAAAAGTGAGAATAGGTTTTTACATTGAGAACAAAGTCCAGTTCTTCAAAGTAAGGAAATATGAGATGAAATAGTTTCCTGTACCTTGAGATGGTTCCCTATAAATCGATTTACTTATTAATTACTTTGTTTTGAGTATGGACCTATGTGTGTGTCTACCTATATTGTAATGCAAGTGTGGAGGTCAAAGGGTAATTTTTGAGAATTTGTTTTCTTCTCACAACATGCGGGTCCTGGTATTAGAATTAGGTTTTTCAGGCTCAGCAGCAGGCAGGCACCTTTATCTCCTCAAACATCTTGGTAGACACTCTCATGGTTCTTTTTGCTTAAAATACCTTGTGGTAGTATGATACATTATTTGTTGGTTAAATTATTGAGATGTTTTAGATTTGTTATTATTAGGTGAAATTCATACTTTCTTCAGTGTTAATTAGTTCCTACCCAACATTATTTCCTGTTTTAAAATCCTTTCTGTACCAATGTATTACATTTATTATTTCATAACTCTTCGAGACTTAGCTGCCCCCCCCCCGCTTTTTTTTCCAGTACCTTCTGATTTTGGAGACCGTCAATCCCAAAGGGTTTTCTGATGACTCATGTTTGGACTAATGTTACAGGTTCTGGTGAGGAAGCTGATATACCTGAAGCAACACCTGGGCATACAATGTCAAGGGCACATGTGATCCATGAAATTTGGCATTGGTTTTATTAACCTTCATCAAAAAATGAAACATATTGGAAAAGCTTCTCTACTGTACAGTGTGAGTTTACATTGTCTGTCTTTCTGTACTGGGGTATTTGGAAGCAAAGAAGGGAGAGTAATGTACATCCCAGAAGGGAGGAAATATAAAACATGTGGGAATGCAAACTTGTGCAACCACTTTGGAAAGCAGTGTGGCGGTTTCTCAGGAAATTCGGGATCAACCTACCCCTGGACCCAGCAATACCACTCTTAGGAATATGCCCAAGAGATGCCCTATTATACAACAAAAGTATATGCTCAACTATGTTCATAGCAGCATTGTTTGTAATAGCCAGAACCTGGAAATAACCTAGATGCCCTTCAATGGAAGAATGGATGAAGAAAGTATGGAATATATACATATTAGAGTACTACTCAGCAGTAAAACACAATGACTTCTTGAATTTTGCATGCAAATGGACGGAAATAGATAACACTATCCTGAGTGAGGTAAGTCAGACCCAAAAAGAGGAACATGGGATGTACTCACTCATAATTGGTTTCTAGCCATAAATAAAGGACATTGAGCCTATAATTCGTGATCCTAGAGAAGTTAAATAAGAAGGTGAACCCAAAGAAAAACATATAGTCATCCTCCTGGATATTAACCTTCATCAGGTGATGAAAGGAGACAGAGACAGAGACTCACATTGGAGCACTGGACTGAAATCCCAAGGTCCAAATCAGGAGCAGAAGGAGAGAGAACACGAGCAAGGAACTCAGGACCGAGAGGGGTGCACCAACATACTGAGACAATGGGGATGATCTTTCGGGAACTCACCAAAGCCAGCTGGACTGGGTCTAAAAAAGCATGGGATAAAACCGGACTCACTGAACATAGCAGACAATTAGGACTGCTGAGAAGTCAAGAACAATGGCACTGGGTTTTGATCCTACTGCACGTACTGGCTTTGTGGGAGCCTAGGCAGTTTGGATGCTCACCTTACTAGACCTGGAAGGAGGTGGGAGGTCCTTGGACTTCTCACAGGGCAGGGGACCCTGACTGCTGTTTGGGCTGATGAGGGAGGGGGAGTTGATTGGGGGAGGGGGAGGGAAATGGGAGGCGGTGACGGGGAGAAGGCAGAAATCTTTAATAAGTAAATAAAAAATAAATAAATAAGTATTTCTTCTAAATCTGGCCATTTGTATGACTTGAAATTTTAATATGAATGTCTGCAAACCCTAAAAATTTTCTATGCGAGGAACATGTTATGGAAGGAAGAACTACATCTATGCCACTTGTAGCAGGTAACAGCAAGGGAAGAGAACATGGCGTCTGTCTATATCTGATTCTCTGAAAATCCGCAGTTCTTTGGAGCTGTCCCTCCTTTCACAGGCATTGCCAAGAGGCAATCTCTCTGAGAGATACACAGCAGTCACCATGGCTTCTCCTTTATGTTGAAATCCAGCTGCTGTATATGGCCTACCTAAGAACTGAGTGAATGACATTCTGTTAAAGGGTGAGCAAGCTTTATTCTTAAAAGGCCCAACAATGTGGCAAGGGAATGCTGTGATAGACACTAGATCATCATTAGGATAATTGAGAACATTTAATACAGTTCCTCATGTCGGGGTGACCTCCCCACCAGATTCATTGTTACTTCACAACTGTAATTTTACTTCTGCTATGGATCATAATGTAAATCTAATATAGAGGATATCCGAAATGCAACCTCTGGGAAATGGTCACCTGACCCAAACTTGGAATGCAAACTATGTTGAGAAGCTCTCAATTAGAAAATACACTTTCCATGTGTTGTTAACGGACACTTCTTGTTTTCTAGAAGGAAATGCATTAGGATGTGAGATGACACAAAATCTAGAGTATTTTCTCACCTCTGCTTGGCTTAGAGTTACTGGATGTTAATTAAATATGTAAATTAAAAATTCATACAATATGCAAATTAAAAATTCATACAATATATCATGATCATAGCTTCTGCTACTCCACTTCCTCCCACATCCTCCCCATCTTCTTCTCCATTCAAAGCTACACCTGCTTTCTCTTTCCTGTCTCTCTTTAGAAAGCAAACAAGCAATAAAAAAGCAAAGAAACCAGGAAAATAAACACAGAATAGAAGCAAAAAATGAAACATACAAACACAATAAATAATAAAAGTAAAGAATAAAAAAATACCCACAAAATCAGAAACCATAATATAAAAGCAAAAAAAAAAAGAGTAAGACAAAAAATTCTCAAAGAAAACGATAAGTAACAAAACCAAAAGAAATGAAACAAACAAAAAAATCTTAACAAAAGTTGCTTTAGCAGCCCTCATTTTCCACCTTGTTCAGAGAGTCTGGTTTTATCCCAAGCTTTTTCAGTCCCAGTCCAGCTGGCCTTGGTGAGCTCCCTTTAGATCAGCGCCACCATCTCAGTGGGTGCACCCCTCGCTGTCCTGACTTCCTTGCTCATCTTCTCCCTCTTTCTGCTCCTCATTGGGACCTTGGGAGCTCAGTCCTGTGCTCCAGTGTGGGTCTCTGTCTCTATCTCCATTCATCGCCAGATGAAGGTTCTATAGTGATATGCAAGATATTCATTAGTATGGCTATAAGATCGGGCCATTTCAGCTGCTGAGAAGCCAAGGACTATGGCACTGGGTTTTGATCCTACTGCATGTACTGGCTTTGTGGGAGTCTAGCCTGTTTGGATGCTCACCTTCCTAGACCTGGATGGAGGGGGGAGGACCTTGGACTTCCCACAGGGCAGGAAACCCTGACTGCTCTTTGGACTGGAGAGGGAGGAGGAGAGGAGTGGGGGGGAAGAGTGGAGGGAGGGGGAGGGAAAAGGGAGGTAGGGAGGAGGTGGAAATTTTTAATAAAAAAAATAACAACAAAAAAGTTGCATTAGTTTTCTGTTGGCTATCCGATGGTGAGCATGTAACCTACCTTTAAATTTGCTCTAAATACTTAGTAAAACTCCATTGCAGAAAAGTGATGTTTTTCCTTTGAGAATGGTTGCAATTAGATATAATTTTTCTTCTTTTTTTTTTTTGGTTTTTGTTTGTTTGTTGTTGTTATTATTTTTGTTGTTGTTGTTAGGGATGGGAACTCATGTCCATTTCTGTCTTAGCCAGGGTTTCTGTTCTATGAAAAGACACCATGACCACGGCAACTTTTATAGAAGAAAACATTTAGTTGGGGTGGCTCACTTACCATTCAGATGCTCAGTCCATTATCATCTTGGTGGAAAGCGTGGCGATATGCAGGCAGATATGGTGCTGGCAAAGAAACTGAAAGTCCTACGTCTTGCAGGCAACAGGAAGTCAACTGAGACAGTGGGTGGTATGATGAGCATGTGAAACCACAAAGCCTGCCTGCGCAGTGACACACTTCCTCTACCAAGGCTATACCACTCCAAAAAAGCCACACCTACTATTAGTGCTACATGTGCCAGGAAAATGTTTTGCTGTTTTAATTTAATTTGAGCAATATGCATGCGTATAATTGTCGGCAGCACTTCATCTCTCTTCTTTCTTCCACTTAATGTCAAAAACAGGTCACACTGACATCCCTGCTTTAGGGAATGAAACCTTTAGAAAAAAGTTTAAATATCCACTAACACAGTGACCTCCAAGAGAAAATCAGAATATGAAATATTTAGAGATTGAACTTCTTTGTCTAAGTCAGAGGTCAGAAAAGTCTCCACACATCAAATCTGGCTCAACCTCTCTCTCATGCATAGCTTACGGCATAGAATGGTAATGACAGTACACACATTGAAAAATGTTCAGTGTTTTGTGTGAGTGTGTGATGCTAAAAAACACATAGTATTCAAATGTCAATGTCCATGAAAGAAATTTTCTTAGAAAATAGCCATGTTCACACATCTGTTTCCCATAGTTACTTTATGATCCAAGGGCAGGTTTCTGATACCGCAATAAAGAGTATATGGCCTGTTAACCCTAAACATGTACTCTTTGCCCTTTGTAGAAAATGTTTTCTAGCCCCTGAGGTAAGAGTTTTACATTCACTCATTATTTTAGCTACACTGACCATTTTCTCCTTCTCAAGTCTTTCATCACAACCATGTACTTGACTAGGTCCTGAGCTCTGCTCTGTCTGTGTATTCAGGCAGGGCCATGATAAAATGCCTGTCTTCATCTTATAAGGCTTTGGGTATGTAGAAAGGGCAGCCAAGGGTCAGCTGGCTACTGAAGTGCAAGAACTTTGTAAGTACAGAGTGGGAATTAAGAAGCACAGAAGTTAGTGGGATCTTCCCCAACACTTTTGAGGGAAAAAAAAAAAAAAAAAAACAACATTGCAGAATCCTCAAAACCAACAGCTGGTGGCAGCAGATCACAAAAGGTCAAGGTTCTTCAGCAGAGCTTGGTGGAGTCACACACTGCCTTCCCAGAACACCCACAGAAGTCTCTCACAGCCAGTAATGTTCCTGGGAAAAACTCTGCAGAGAGCCCCAGGGAGGACCTAAGGGTCAAGCAGTTCAACCCTGCCTCCAACCCAGCTGCTGGGCCTGACCCAACAAACAAGAACTGCTGTGTACAGTGAGATGTCAGGGTTCCAGAAGGTGTCAGTCAAACCATACTTCCTGTGGGGACCTGACTTGAGCTAAGAGCACTTTGTCATGGGAGAATAACTGGACCCTTATGGTCTATGTGTGGCATTTGAGGTCTCTGTATGTAAAATGGGAAAAGTCTGGAAGCACCTATTACATAGTCTTTGTTCTTAACCACGGCTGTAAATAATAGTGTATAGAGCTTGAGAATTTGCTGCAGTTAAATGGAAAGCACCACAATGATTTGTATGTGTGAACTTTACACTTAGAAAACCCTGCAGTGATTAGATTTAGGATCTTCCTTGTAAAGTGTAAAATAGTTGTAGATAAGAATTTTGCTGAGTGAAATGAGAAGAACCTATGTGAATGTGTTATGTTCATTCTTTCAGTGTGTTTTATAACCTCCTGCTCATATAACCTGTAATGTGTGTGGGGCATTGGGAGTGTGTGTTTATTTCTAGTTAGTCTAATTGTTGCAGACACCTTAGAAGTGGTATAGATCATATTTACATTCACTGTGTTTTTCTTATTAAAGTCACCATAGTTCTTTTGGTATACATTGCTGTATCTAGTGATATATTAAAATATGTTCTCAGAAAAAAAAAAAGAAACACATTCTATTTTCTGATGTTCCCCAAGATGGTAACCAAATGAAAGCTTATAAAAGTTGTCTCGGTTATTGACTGTCATTGTCCCAGTTGAGACAGAGGAAACTAACACTGCACACATGTTCATGTTTACGTCCCATTAAGTAATAAATGAAAAAGCCAACAGTGAAATCCAGGAAGGTTATTTTAGGCATTTTCCCATTTGACTAGGCTAGGCAGAAAACCGAAAACCATGTTTCGCTAGTTGTATGAGGTGAGAGAACAGGAGGACTGCCCTCTGATATATACCATATGGTCTGTATGTGCAGACGGAATAATTAACTGCAAGCTCTGTAGGATCAAAAGAAAAGAAGAAATGTCTAAGAAAGGAAGATGACTAAGAGACATATAAAATACCTCTTCCAGGGCTTTCCTCAGGATTCTAGGGGGAATGCCATTTTCTTCATTGTTATCATCAACTTTGATTTAAAGGCAAACTTAAATAAGGAGAAATCAGGCACTGGAGAACAGAAGGGAGGACATAGAAGACAAAATGAAAAACACCAGTGGCAAAGGAGGTCAGAAATGTGTGCTTACAAGACACAGGTAAACATTAATGACAGTTCACACTAAGAGCTGAGGCACTGTCTCTTTAGAGAAAGAAAATTTTTCTCTTTTTCTTTGGTTGGGGGGTGGGTTGAGACAGGGCTTCACTCTTTAGTCATAACACTGGCCTGGAACTTGCTCTATAGACCAGGATGGGATGATCTTGAACTCACAGCTATTCACCTGCCTCTACCTCCCAAGTGCTGGGAATAAAGGCATGCGCCACTGCTGCCTAGCCAGCAGAACATTTTCAAAGAAGTCGAGGCGGATGTGTATTGAAATTTGAGCAAATGTCTGCTAACTAGACAAATTAAAAAGAATAACCAGGGAGAAGTAGCTAATTTAATTGTTCTAATTCCCCAAACGCACATAGTAAGATGGTTAAAATTTATGCATAGATCAGATGTTCTCATCATACAGCCAGTGATCAGACATTAGAATCTAGGATGCCAGCAGGAGTGGCCTATTAAGGATCAATGCCAGGATGGATAGATTAGGATTCTGTAACATTTCTTAAACCAATAAATCAATTCTGACAGAGGAGTGGTACTATGAAAAATTTTTGAAATAATCATTTGTATAACAAAAGGATCACATATCTCAGAATGGGGCTTCCATAACAAAATATTTCAGTTCACAGACTGCCCTGATATCCTTAAGAATGAAAAGAAAACCTTTTAAATCGTTTAACACTGGAAATATGGTGGGGGTTCTCTATCATCACAGATAATTACAGTTTGTGTTTGGTGTTACACTGTCTTTCCTTGGGAGAACTTGGAAAAACACCCAGACACTCTCGAAGAAATGTCTGTCACATAATAGTTAATGCCTGTTGTCACCTGGAAAAAACCTAGGTGACAAACCTCTGTACAATGTCTGTGAGGGAGTTCCTAGATGGACCAATTTTTTTTTGAGACAGGGTTTCTTTGTGTAACAGCCCTGACTGTCCTGGAACTAGTTCTTATAGACCAGGCTGGCCTCAAACTCACAGATATCTACCTATCTCTGCCTCCTGAGTTCTGGGATTAAAGGTGTGTGCCATAACCAGGAAAGACCAATTCTTAATGTCAGTGGCTCCATTCTATGGGACAGGATCCTGAAGCAAGTCTTTTTCTCTGTTTGCTTCCTCTTTGTGAATGTAAGGTGAGCAGCTGTTGAAGCTCCTCCATGTCTGTCCTCCAATAATGACGTACACTTAAACAATGAGTCAGAAAAACAAAATCAAAACAAAAATCTCCCCTTTCATAAATTATTTTTATCGACTATTTTGTCACAAAATAAGAAAAGCAAGTGGTACAGACTGTGAAGGAACGCATTCCCAACAGTAAAGACAGACCTAGGTAAACAAGTCGAAACTACACCAGTTTTTGGAAACGGAGATATACCAATGACAGCAGAGAAGTCAAGAATATGTCAGCTTGAAATACACAAACCTTAAATAATCAATATTTCCTAAGAAGTTGCAAAATTTTCACGGCCAATGGAGATGTCTGGAAAAGTACACATCCTTTGGAAATTTGCTATCAAAATGCATCTTATTTACCTTTAAATTTTCTCTGTTTGATAAATGCTGGGCTGAGAGACTGTACCTAGTGCTGCAGATGCTAAACAATTCCAGACTAGGTTGAACATAATTAAACTAGGATGTCATTGGATCCAGAATGGATGTTGCTTTAGAGCACTTCATTTAGTTAGAGGATGCTCTGTTCTTCCATGCACCTTCTTCTTAGCTGCACGGACTAACAGTGGTGGCCTTCCCAATGTGATGACTGTGGATGGAGAGATTTAGGCATGAGCACATCCTAACCAGCAGAGAAACAGCTGAATGGAAATTCTTTTAAAACAATATACCACCCATTAAGATTTATTTCACAGACTCCAAACCATTATGAAGAAAAATGAATACATGTGTAAATAAAATAGAATATGGAACTGAATCTGATCAGCTTTAGAAGCAACCATGTGATTTATATTTTGTGGAAGGTAGGAGATTTGTCATCCATGAATTCTGCTGCCTGTGATATGTAGCATGTACCATGCCTCAGTGTCACAACCTGAAAATAATTACTGCATATCACATTAGCTATCATCCTAAGACTAACGGTAATGTGTACAAGGTGTCGCAGAGTGCACTAGCTTACTGAATTCTCTTTTAAAGATATTGCTCATATAAACAGCATGATAAAAAGGTAACAGTTAGGTAAATTATTACATTCCTTAGTTGCTGGCTCAGGGCTGAATAGGCTTGAAAACACACATTCCTGAAAACCTAAAAGGAGTTTCATTTTGATACATCCATTTTTTTTGCATATTCAACAGCTTTTTATTGTAGTATAATTCACAGATGTAGAATTCAATGTGTTAAGGTCTGCAGTTCAATTATAGGGTGATTTTGAAAAAAAATCTGAATTATCTGTTTCCAGTTTTCTTCACTCCAAAAGGGAATCTTCATCCATTACCTTGGTCCCTCCCTGCTTGCCCCTCTCCTAGCACTCACCAATCTGAACTAATTTCCCTTTGTGTCTAAGGACCTGCCTATTCTAGATGTTTCAGACACAACTGATTTGAGTAGATTTGAGTTCTTCTTCCTGGCTTCTTTAACTTTTGTCCTGTTTTGAAGGCTAGCCTCTGTTTTTACACATACCAGTTCCTTGTTACTTTTTATGCCTGATAAATATTCCACTGAGTGAATGGATATTTGCATACATTCCACATTTAAGTTGCTGTGCAAGATGATGTCATGAAGATATTTTTGCTAATTTATTTAATTTCCATTACTTTCATACATGTGTAACATATATCTTGATTGTATTCACCCCTCACCCCAATTCCAACTTAGCCTGGAACCTCCACTGCATCTCCATCTCTACATCATGTCAGCCTTTTAAAATTTTTTCCTCTATTTTTTAATTACTGAATCTGGTTAGTGCTGCTGATATGCAGATGAGCGTGAGATCATCCACTGAGAAACTGTCAGTGGTCACACTTCTAGAGAATTGCGAATCACTTCCTCAAGTAGCTATGGGCTACGTATAACTCCTCAGCTGGGGTGTGGACTCTGGAGCTCATCCCTGGTCCATTTCTAATTGGAATTTCCAAATGACTTGATCTTGTTTCTTACATAGGTACCACAGCTGCTGTGAGGTCCTGTGTGCCACAGCTATGTCTCATCCAGAGAGGAGTACTTCACAGCACTGCTCTCCAACCGCCCACTTAATATGCCTTGCATCTCCAAGTCTTTGGGGCATGAAAATTTAGTTGCCACATCTACAGTTGGACACCCATAGTCTTTCTCTTTTTTGTCTTTTTTATTGATTTTATTGAGCTATACATTTTTTTTTCTCTGCTCCCCTCTCTGTCTCTCCCCTCCCTGCCTACCCTGTCCCATGGTCTCCATGCTTCCAGTTTACTCAGGTGATCTGGGCTTTTTCTACTTTCCATGTAAATTAGATCCATGTATGTCTCTTGTAGGGTTCTCATTGCTGTGGGATCGTGAATTGTAAGCTGGTTTCTTTGCTTTATAAACACACGTAGTCTTTCTTTTACTGTAATTTGAATAGATTTTCCTACATTGACAGCTACCTACTTCAATAAGAAGCTTCTCTGGTGAAGGTTAGAGGTAGCATAAATTCACAAATATGAATATTTGGAGAGAATATTGTCAACCTGACCATTAAGGGGAAAAAAGCACAAAGAGATTGTCCCTTTGAGCTCATGATGTCACCAGCCTTGGGGTTTGACATTGTATTTTGACAATCATGAATTCCTTCCTGTGCTGGAGGCCTCAAATTCAGTCAAGACCATATCTGATTATCCTCCATAAAGAGTCTTACCACTATTGCAGCAGAGATTATCATAATATACAGATCTGGCACTAGATAAAACACTTAATCTTTTCTCCATCCAAAACCTTCAGAGCACCTTTTCATACCATGAAACTATCCAGTGGTGACAATTTCCTGGTCAGTTCAAGACTGATTTCTCGCTGGGCGGTGGTGACGCATGCCTTTAATCCCAGCACTCGGGAGGCAGAGGCAGGCGGATCTCTGGGAGTTCGAGACCAACCTGGTCTACAAGAGCTAGTTCCAGGACAGGCTCCGAAACCGCAGAGAAACCCTGTCTCGAAAAACCAAAAAAAAAAAAAAAAAAAAAAAAAAAAAAAGACTGATTTCTCTGTGTTCTGTAAGCAAAGTGTCTGGTGTATTCAACAATAAAACCCTAGTGTTTAATAGTTCTGGTAGGCAACCAAGAGCAATGGCAATGACCTTAATTGGCTTTGGCATCTGTGAGGACATTCTGTGCATAGGCACATAACCCATGAAAGGAACTGAGATTTTCATTTAAACCCATATCTTCTTAAAATTAGATAGGTTATTAATGTGGGACACTTCGGTTCCAACATTTTAAAAAAATATAACACAATTTGGTTTCAAAATAGTGGAGTTACACAAGATTTCCTTATTTAGCCTTAGTTATGTTCCAGTAATCACTGTTATTTGAAAAGAAAGACTTTCAAGGGAGTTTAAAGATTTTTTTGAATGTGCAGAATATCCACAGTACTCACCACAAACCATGACAGACTCTGGATGGCTGACATGGTAAAGACTCTATCAAAGTGAAGGTCTTGATTTTGCTCTCTGGGAGACAATGTCTTGTTTGTTACTCTCTAGAGCCAACCTCTGTCTTTAATTAAAATTATTTTCTAGGTTTGCTGCTATTATTTTTAGTTATAGACAAGTAAATATGTTATAAGTGATACTTTTCATACATATCATTTGCCTATCTAATCTATCTATCTATCTATCTATCATCCATTTATCTATTTAACTGTCTTTCATATATATATATATACATTACCATAATCTATCATTTACATAACATCTATTAATTTATCTACCCATCTATAATCTATCTATCCATCTCTATCTTCTATATATGCATACATATATCCTTGATAGTGCCTTATTTATTATGCCAATGTTTCTTTTAAATGATAATAAAATAATATTTTGTTATTTAACAAAGAAGTCTCTATCCAATAATAGCTAGAGACATGCCAAAATATTTGAACCAACTACCAAAAGGTCATGTCAGACATGGCAAATGATTTCACACAATTATAACTTGTTTGATCATAATATGATTTCAAAATAAGACAAATAATTTTACTTTACTTTCAGAGAAAAGACAAAAATGCCATTTGCTTTTGTTCCAGAATGAGGGAGATATGGATGAAAAGGCAGAAGCTAAAGTATACATAATGTGTGTAAAAGATGTTTGCCCTCAAGGCAATGATTTATCAATTTTAGTTCTTCAGACCTCAGAAAACATATTTTTTTGTTCTTCTTTAATTTGGGGGGTTATTTTTTTTCTTTTTTGGTGTATTGCTGTGTTTTTTTAAAAAATGTACTAATGTAAAAATATTTTATAATAGTAACTTTGGGTGAATTTAAAAAGTTGCATTGGTTATGAATCACAGGTCACTCTGGAAACTTGTGTTTTTATCTTGTCTTGCTATCAAGGATTTTTTTCCTTAATTGTCACATTATGGATAATACAGAAAACGGCCTTGGAAATTGGAGATGATGTTCCACCAGAATAAAGGACATGCTCGTATTGCATAGTGTTGAGGACAAGGTCCTCCTCTAAATCAAAAGGCAGGCTTTCTTGTTACACATTAGAAAGAACTTAGATTCCTAAACTTGGTGCTTCTTTATCGTAATGCAACACATGAGAGCATGTGGGATTCCATGACTCTTTCTGTGTCATGTTATGGGAGCTAGAATTTAGAGAGATAATGGACAAGTGCTAATGGCATGGCGACTGTAATTCCTTCGAGCAATAAACGGACTTCATTTATGGTCCAGGAGTTTAATTTTCTAAATGTGCCCATGAAAGTATGGTGAGCAGATTTTTATTACCTTGTAAATAAGGTAAAATTTCAGGACTTTTACAGCACTTAACATAGATACTCTACCGCAGGAAAATTTTAGGATAAGGGACACACAGAGAGAAGTAATAAAAGTGCCCCTGTGGAAATCATTAGCATTCACAGGATGGACAGGGTATGTCTGGCTCCACAGTTGCGTTTTAAAATAAAGGCATCCATGCCAGTGATTTTCCAGGAGGTATACGATACGTTGTATGCCCAGACTCCGTGCTCCTGCTCTAAACAATGTTTGCATACAGTCTGATAGCCAGCGACAGTCCCCTTTCCCCTTTAACCTCTTAATATGTTATAACTAAAAAGATAATGATTAATAGCATTAATGAAAATATTCTTCTCCCTGCATTATGGACGGTTATATCAGAAAGGTGGGAAGTGATTTTTGTTCATCAGGCTTATTTCCTGAGATAGTGTATGATACGTGCATCTGATGGTAAGAAAAATTAATTAGATCATTACGATCACAGAGATCTTTTAAAATAAATTAAAGGTTACAGAAATGCAAATGTGTCCCCTTGAATCTGAATGTGAATACTTCAGAATAGACATCCTTGTTTTATGGATAAACAACATGAGGCTCAGAAAGACTGAGTAAGTACAGTGAAATGATTTTCACATGAATGTGGCCTCAATTTTATGGTACTTCAGTTCTTAGACTGTATGCCACTAATTGTATATCACTTTTGCCTTTAGTGCGTGTAAGAGCAGAATGCAGCAGAGACTCAGAAGTGTGCCTGCTGGTCAGCATTGGCAAGTAACCCAGATTCACAAGAGTATTCAGATTCAGCACATGAAGAAGGCAATGTTTTTCAAGTGGGTCTCTGCTTCCTACACAACAAGCATAAACACACAGAACAAGAGAAAAGGAAATTTTTCTGACTTCGATGTAACATAAAGGACTGGACTCAGGAGAAGAAGGTTCTAGGGCAAGATGGCTGAATAGAAGCTGCCAGTATGTGAAGTAGTGTAAGCGATGATTCAGGAAACTGAACAATATACTCTGTTTGATAGAGAAAAGTAGCAGAAAACCCAGAAATTTCAAGTATGGATAGAACAATAGAAAAGTGTGCAGACGTAAGATAATCAAGCAAAACAACCAGTTAGAACGTGGCTAGAACATAGCAGTGTGCTCTCAGCAAGACAGAAACAGAAGTTAAAGTATCTCTTGAAAACAGAGACTGGCAGTTCCATGCACAGAACAGTCTTCTGATTCTGCAAAGCCTCAAACTTAGATGTAGTTCTTGAAGGTCAATTGGTGCTGAGAGACTGAAGAGACTTCAGTGAACTGTGGGGAGGTAAGACCTACTTATTAACTCTGCAAGAAAGTCACCAGGCAGGTAGGTGTCAACAGGTATCCAGGCACAAGCTGACACAAAGAGACCCAGACAAGACAAAGACAGACAGGCAGACAGAAGACAGACAGATACACAGAGTGGGGTGCAAACACACAGACACATACTGAGGCACAGGCACGCACACACACACACACAAAAACGAGGAGTACGGATACACAGGCCACACACACATACACACACACACACACACACTGAAAGCACAAAAGACAACTGTTTATGAAGAGGAAGGGGGCTACAACAGGGGGAGCAGAGGTTGGAAAGGATATAAGGAAATGTGAGAAGATTGTAACAGTGTCCATACATGAAAATGCTACAAGGAAAAATCATTATTTTGTAAGCAAGGTTGAAAATTTAATAAGTACAAATTCTGAGAAGAAAAGAACCCCATGATGTCAGTTCTATGCATAAGTGTCTCCCTAGAGATTACATAAAGGATTACTTTTTCCATAACTGTCATGTAGGAGAAAGGTAGATATGGTATTTATTTCCTAGTGTTTCACAGCTTTGATATGGATGTTCAGTTCTTTCAAATTCTCAATCTGTATTAAGTCAGTCTTAAACCTATGAGGATAAGGCCTTGCATAATTCATGTTTATTTTTCCCAGAAATTAATACAGTGCTTATCATGAAACAGCAGGAAATTACTCAGCAAATTATTAGATGGGAAAATAATCATACAGAAACACACTTTAAACTATAGAGATAAATTATGAGACAATATGAAAATTAGAAAAATGTCAGATGATATTAAAGGTATTAAGTGAAAAAACACTATGAGTAATTGTCTCTACAACCAGAAACCTTAGTATAACTTCAAAGTTTATGAATAAATCTAATTTAAAATAATTTAAAAAATAGTTAATCATTTTTAAAAAATCAGAATCTTTACTTCTTCAGTAACTTTCATTGTGTATGCAGAAGCCAATATGCACTTCTATTCATGCCTTTAAAACAGCCTTGGGATGGGGTCTATGTCTGGAAAGATATTTAGTGCATAAGAGTATGCACCGTTCTTACAGAAAACCCAATTTTGGTTCCCAGCACCTACATTAGGCAACTCACATCAACCTGTATATCTAACTCCAGGGTTCTAATACCCTTGAGCAATACACTTGCCTTAACTAACACACACAGACAAACTACAATACACACACCTAGAAATAGTAATAGTAAATCTTTAATGAATTTTGTAGCGCAGTATTTTAGCATTGTTTTAACACTATACTTAAATCTTTCAATTTTCTATGCATTACCATAAATATCATGGTGCCATGTAAATCATTGTCTAAGTTGTGGCAGATTGGAATTTATTCCATAAATGTAAAAATAAAATGTTTTGCTGGGTGTGCATCAGAAAATGCACTTATAATACTATAAAAATATTATATTGTAATTATAATACTACCCTACAACAGTATCATGGGTGAGACAGAAGTCACTGAAGAAAACTATGTACTTTACTTTTTAGCCTGTACACTTCTAGACAGAATTATTATGTTGTGGTGCTGAGGTCAACGATTCTATTGATTGTGGTGTTACAACAATGTAGAACTTTGTGTTTTAAAGCAGTGCTGTGAGCATCAAATGCTGTGCTAAGTTACTAGACTTTTATCAATTAGTCACTGAGTTTTGTAATAGAAGATGGATTCTGTATTTATGTAACTGCCTTGGGTACGTTTTTTTTTTTTCAATTAGCATGTATTTCAGTAGCACAAACCAGGCAAGTAATCTGTGTCATAAGCTGCAAGAAAAGTGCTATGCTGTGTTATTACAAGTGAAATGGCATTTCAGTTATGAACACGTGGTTCTAGTGTAAAAGAAAGACACCTAGATTGACAAGAGTCTCACTGTCTGGGACAAAGAGTAAACTCCTAGTGCATTGAGCAATGGTTCTCAGCTTTCCTAATGCTGCCAACTTTTGTTGTGCCATGTTTGAGACCCCCAAACAAGACCATCATAGAGCTGGTACCCGATGTAAACAAAGGGTTATTGAAGTAGGTCTGAACCTGGGCAGCAACTCAGCACTCGGGAGGCTGAGAGTGAACGTAAGCATTCACACTGGAAGATTTATAAAGGAAAAACACAAGCGGGGGTCACAAGCCTTGTCGTTACTCAGAAGGTCTGGAGTAGTTGACAGTTATCCTGATTGGTTGTGGTAAGGGAAAGTACAGAATTGGAGGGTACAGTTGTTAAAAATACATCAGGCGTACTTGAGGCAAGTGGCTAGTAGCTGTCATGAGTCATACCCAGGGTGAAGTTCAACCCATTTCAGGAACTTGGAATCATGGAGGGCATAAGAGGCATGGTCTTAGTTTAGTTCAAATTTGACCATCACACCTTCGATACAGTTCCTCTTATTTGGAGACCTTCAACCATAAAGTGATTTTTGTTACTTCATAACTGTACTTTTGCTACTCTTATGAATTACAATGTAAATATTTGTGATATTTGATGGTCTTAGGCAACTTCTGTGAAAGAATCTTTGAACCCAAAGGGCTTGAGAGCCACAAGCACAGAAGATCAGAAAAATCTCTCCAGATGAGATAGTGCCGGGGACAGCTTGTATTTTTAGAACAAACATGGCATGTTCCAAGCTCCACTGATCTTTTTTCTAACACAAATATGTATCTAAATATACTTTCACTTCCCACTAGGGATTCTACCCATAAGTATTCAAAATTTTGCTGGCTTTCCTCTTCTTCCCTTTAGAGCCACGTTACATTGACTTTACTTTTACAGTTTTTGCTAAAAGCTTGCCATTGGTTGAGTGGATATGTGTTGTTTGAATAAGAATGGATCCCCTAGGCTCATATATTTGAATGCGTTATCATCAGGGAGTGATAGTATTTGAGAAGAATTAGGAGGTGTGACCTTGTTAGAGTCATGTAGTCTTAGTGAAAGAAGTGTGTCACCAGGGATGGCTTTTAATTTTCAAAAGCCCATATTAGTCCCAGTTTCTCTTCTCTTCTCTTCTCTTCTCTTCTCTTCTCTTCTCTTCTCTTCTCTTCTCTTCTCTTCTCTTCTCTTCCCTTCCCTTCTTCCCTTCCCTTCCCTTCCCTTCCCTCCCCTCCCCTCCCCTCCCCTCTCCTCTCCTCTTCTCTTCTCCTCTCCTCTCTTCTCTTTTCTCCCCTCTCTTTTTCTTCCCTCTCACCTTCTCCTCTTCTTGTCTCTTCTCTCCTCCCCTCTCTTCTCCTTCACTCTCTTTTCCTCTCTTCTTTGCTTGCAGATCATGGTGTGAAACTCTTTCAGCTACAGCTGCAGCACCATGCATGCTTGCCACCATGCTCTATGCTCCTTGCTGGCATGCTCCTCACTATGATGACAATGGACTAAACCTCTCAAACTGAAAGCAATCCCTGACTCAATGCCTTCTTTCATAAGAGATGTCATTGTGTCTTTTCACAGAAACAGAACAGTGTCTGAATCTGGTTATATATGTGTTAACAAGGACATACATGCATATTTTATGTTAGTAATATAAAAACATTTGAAACTAAGTGTTTAGTAACAACAGCAAAATCCTGATGTGTCAACCTCCCTCAGAGATGTAACAGGAGAGCCAGGCCACTTGTTCGTCCTGGCCACCCAGCTAGCTTAACTCTGAAATAAACACACAGAAATTGTATTAATTAAAACACTGCTTGGCCTATTAGCTCTTATTGGCTAACTCTCACATCTTGATTTAAACCATTTCTATTAATCTGTATATTACCATGTGGCAGTGGCTTACTGGGTAAAATTCCCAGCATCTGTCTCCAGTTGATCCATGGTGCTTCTCTGACTCTGCCTTCTTCCTTCCAGGATTCCGTTTAATTTTTTCCGCCTACCTAAGTTTTGCCCTATCAACAGATCCAAAGCAGTTTTTTATTAATTAATGAAAGCAACACAAACACAAAGGACCTCCTACACTATAGAGCAACATTCATGGACTTGAACACTTACAGGTAGTGTGACTGATACATCTCCTTGAGTTACACATCTGAGACCCCTTCATTATATGGGTAAAGGGGCATACACTTTCGCTCATCCTTCATTTTTCACAAAGCTATAATACTGCAGAGCTATAGAGCATCCCTCTGAGCTCAGATTTTCTGTAATACTAAAACAGGAATAGAGGTTGCCATGCAGCTTCCCCAGCAAATTTGTATGAGGCTCAATTCTGCTGTAGCTCCCAGAGATCATTTCTGGGTAGCAGAAGGACTAGGCTGCCTGGAGCCCAAGGAAAAAAAAAAAAAAGATACAGAAAATCACAGTTAAAAGTATCTGAATGTTTGAAGTGGCTCTGAATTCCAGGCCTGATCTGAGCAGAACAGCCTACAGCTTTACATTGTATCAGACCAAGAAAGCAGACCATCTAGGCTCCAGTGACAGTTTCTTGACTTCAGAAGGTAGTTCTGCTCCTTGTTAGGATGCCACTTGAAAGTTCAACTCACAGAACAGCTGAACTTCAGAGCACAAATGCTGGTCCAGCTAAACTAGAAAACACTACCCCAAAGTTTGACAACCCATGGCCATCAGATAGCTTATCAGGAACCCCAAGAAATATTAAGTGAACAAAATATATTTGCTTTTGTGTTGCATGGCCAAAAGCAACCTAAGGAAGATAGAGTCTGTTCAGCTTGAAGTTTCAGAGGAAGAGATCGTGATGGTTGCAGAGGCACGGCAGTAGAGCAGGGAGCTGAGAGATCACATCTTCAACAACAACCATGAAGCAGAAAAAATAAACAGGAAGATTGATGAAGCTGTAAACATTCAAAGCATGATTCTGTATCATACTTCAAGGTTGCAGCAACAGCAGCACAACCAAGGACAAGCATTCAAATGCAGGATGCTGTTGGGGGAACATTTATCATTCAAGCTGTCATATTCCATTCCCTAGTTTGTGTAGCTCATGACTGTACATCAAAATGCAATAGACATATTGTAAAATTCAAATTTTTTCCATGGACTTTATATTTTTGATAGTTTTTAAAACTCCAAAGTTTCTTCAAGGACTCAAGGGATTCTCTTCTTTTGGCCCCGTATAAAATTAAAAAAAAAAAACAAACAAAAAAAAAACAAGTTACATACTTCCAACATCGCAAGACAAAGAATGTGCATTCCTGTTCCAAAAAGGATAGTGAAGAAATACTGGACCAAAGCACAACTGCAACCCAGCAGGCTAAATGCTAATCCATCTGACTCCCTTTCTGTGTAAGTGGGCTTCTGTGTCAATGGAAGTGAATGCCTCTGCCGCTCTAGATTTGCTTTTGGTTATGTATTTCTCTCCCTCCCTTAGTCTGACTCCACGTATTTTTATTCTTTGGTTTCCAGGCTCTCCATTGTGTGCTTTTTGTCTACTTGCTTGTTCTTATGGATTTAAAAGTGTGTCTTTGTCGCTGTATTTCTGTAGTATCATTAGAGGGCATATATTGTGACGCCTACCACACTGTCTAGAAATAACACTGTATTGATTTAAATATCCGTGATTATTTCATTTTGATGCAATATGCTTGCACTGTTATTTCTAATTCTATGAAGAACAACATTGGAATTTTGAAGCAAATTGCATTGAATCTATAGATTTTTTTTTAAAAAAAAAATATAACCAAATAAGCAATGTTAATTATTCCAGTTCAGGTGTATGAGATATATTCCCACCATCTAGTTCTTCCAATGGTTTTGTTTGTTTGAAAGTATCATAATACTATGTGTGTCAGTATAAAAAAAAGTTCCTAAATGAATAAGATCAGGATTTACAATAGATAAGCATAAAAGAAATGTAAGTACCATTAAGACTGAATAACCAAGCAAAACATGGGATATACATTAAGGGTATTATTATTCAGGTTTTGTATAATGCAAAGAATAATAATAAATAAAAGTTAAGTGAAAAAGCCAGTTGTGAAAGACCAAATATTGTATGATTCAAATGATATGTACTTAGAGTAATCAAAATCTTTAACAGTAAAGCAATGGTTTGTGAGGCCTAGATGTGGGAGGCTGAAAATGAGTTACTGTTTAATCAGCATAGAATTTTAGTTTTGCCAGGAGAAATGGGTCATAGAAATAGAAGATGGGAAATGGAGCTTCAATATCATGATATTTAATATTATTGGAGCTGAAATTTAGCACATAGCAAAGATGACCAATTGGAAGGAGGGTTGTTTTCTAGTAGATTTAGTTGTTTTATGTGTTTAAGTGTTTTGTCTGAGTGTGTGTGTGTGTGTGTGTGTGTGTGTGTGTGTGTATCACATATGTGCAATGTTCACAGAAGCCAAAAGAGGAATCACCTAGAACTGGCATTAGAGAGGATTCTTAGCCACCATGTGGGAGCTAGAAACTGAACCCCAGTCATCTAAAAATCAGCAATTGTTCTTAACTGTGCAGACATCTTCCCAGCCCTGAGATACCAATTTGGGCAACTTAGTTTGACAACTCTGAAAAAAAAAAATACATTTTAAGAAAATATTTAGTTGTAGTAAGCTAACTCAAATTAAACAAAACACAGCTGTGTGCCATACTACACATAAAATATAAATTATTTTCTTTTTATAACAATTGCTTGCTTTGAAATTCTGACTTTTCCTTTCTTATTTGACACCTGTTGTAGGAAAACAGGATTTGGGGTTGTGACTAAGTCCTGTGGATCAAATTTGTCTTGTGAACATGGAATGAAAATTCTATTAAAAGAAACATATGTTGAAAAATATCTTTCAGAAGGTGTTTCTTTTGGAAAATGTTGTAAAGCTTGGTAACTTTTATCTTTTAATAATAGTAAAATAATTTATATTTATTTATGCACAGATGACATTTTAAGAATAATTTTGAAAGTACGTGTATTAGAGGAAAAATTGCTGTTAATGTTGCTATTCTTTGAAACACAATATAGAAATTCTGCCACCTTAAGTATTCTCCCTAAATTCATCCCGTAAATACCGCTGAATCTCATTGATTTTCATCATAAGTTGCTGCTTTAAAATCCAAATGGTATTGCATATGTAGAAAAGTTACAGTAAATGACAATGACATCAGCCCCTTTGCCATTCAAAAATCCTCTCACATTATCCCACTTCCAAATGGCTACTAGGCCTGTGATTTCTGAACAAGGTGTTACATTTTCTCTTTGCTGAATTGTTTCTGAATTTTAATCTTGGAGTTATGGCTATTCTGTTTCAGAACTACACTCAGAAGCGCTTCCAAAGCAATATCTTCTATTTCTTTACTTCTTTCTAGGCAAATTGATCAGCAGTGTTTTGAGGACTGGCTGCGTGCCCAGTTTCCACAAATGCCAAAGACTTTTGTGCACCAAGTTAATTAAAATTGACTGCTTGTTTAGGGAGAAGAAACAGGCAGAATGCCGGATGCCTCGAAAGACTGATGGAACAATTTAAGTAAACAGAATAACCTGCCTTGCAGAAAAAGAATAAAAATACTTTATTATGTTGCTTCAGTTCAAATAAAAAGCCATTGTAATGTTATTTTTTAATTGAAAAATGTGAAATATATACCTGAGTGAAAATGAAAATGCTACATTAGTCATGGAAAACAACAAAAAATATGACTTTCACAAAATCTATTAGATTTTTGATGCCCAATGTTTTAAGGAAGTATTTTTTACAGTTACAAACATATGATATTTTTTTTCACTACTGTCCATTCTAAAAGTCTATCCAATATTGGATTAATATTTGTATAAGTGCATATATATATATATATATATATATATATGGCATTAGCTATCAAGTTTATATTTTAGAGTCAGTGTAAGGGAAAACAGTGCACATGTGTATCTGTATTGTGACCAATTATCATCTAATTTTAAAGGTAAAAATTAGCAATGGCAATATTTATTATGGTATATTTGCATTAGGTGTGAATTAGAATTTAAAATAACACACCATCTTAATACTTACCGAAATCTAAATTCTATTTTTTTTTTTTTTTTTTTTTTTTGGTTTTTCGAGACAGGGTTTCCCTGTGGCTTTGGAGCCTGTCCTGGAACTAGCTCTGTAGACCAGGCTGGTCTCATTATACTGAGAAAGCTTGTTTAAGAACTTAGTAAATAATCTTAACACTTAGTATTGAGTGAGTTGAGATTGGTTTCCATAAACAAAACATGGTCACCTTTTAGACAGGGGATATAAGGCTGCTAATATACACTGAGAATTTTCCAATTAACAGTTATACTTAGTGTACCAGTGCTTTTGCATTCTCACCATAGCAATGAAAGATACACTCATGTACTTACTTTACATTTGGTTATTCCCTAGTTACTATGATCTGTCTAGCCATAGGTTCTCACATGGCAATAGAACAGACATACATTTTATTTTTTGGAGTGGGCCTCAAATCCAATGAGAAAATTGTTGATTACCCCTATGATATTCTTGCTACTATTGCAGAAATGGGCATGTTTTGCCAAGCCAGTCATTATTGTACTGCACAGAGCTCACAGCAGGATAACGTTGATCATTTTTTCACTCATTGGGTAGTATGTATAGTACCTTCCATTGCTACAAAAGGTAGCCAGTGATAATGTGTCTTTCATGTCAGTACCAGCTTTATTTCTCCATGTCCTTTTTTAATTTATTAGATTTTTAAAAAAGATACCAATGCAAGTTCACACTCCCTCCCCTCCTATCATTCCCTCCACACACCCTCCCACCACATCCCATCTAATCCTCAGAGAGTAGGCTCTCCCTACTATATCTAGGCTGAGCAAGGTATAACTCAAAAGAGAATTGGATCCCAAAAATCCAGTACATGAAGTAAGGATAAATCCTGGTGCCACTGGCAGTGGCTCCTCAATCTGCCCCAGCCATGCTACTATCAACCACAGTCAGACAAACTAGTTTGGTCCTATGCTTGCTCCTTCCCAGTCCAGCTGGAGTTGGTGAGCTCCCATTAGCTCAGGCAAACTGTTTCAGTGGGTGAAACCATTATGGTCTTGACCTCCTTGCTCATATTCTCATTCCTTCCACTCTTCAACTCGACTTTGGGAGCTCAGTACAGTGCTCTGACGTGGGTCTCTGCCTCTGCCTCCATTAGTTGCTGGATAAAGGCTCTACGGTGATAGATAGATACGGTTAAGATAATCATCATCCGGACTAGGGAAAATCAAGATCAGGCTCACTCTCCTCTAATGCCCAGGGTCCTAGGTGGTGTCATCCTTTTGGATTCCTGGGAATTTCTCTAGAGCCAGGTTTCTGTTAACCCTATAATGGCTCCCTCAATCAAGATATTTCTCTCCTTGTTCTCATCTGTGTTCTTCCTCCATCTCACCCATCCCATTCCCTCAAGTTCTCCTCTACCTTTTCCCTCTCTTCTCCTCCTTTTACCCTCCCTTCTCCCCCCATCCCAATGCTCCCAACCCTGCCAGTCAATCCTGTTTCACTTCCAATTTCCACATGGGTCTATATTTTTTCCTATGGGTTCACATTACCACTTAGCTTCTCTAGGATCATGAGCCATAGGAAAAAATAGGATTGCCATTTTTACTATGTTGATCCTACTTATCCAAGAGCATGGGAGATCTTTCCATTTTCTGATATCTTCTTCAATTTCTTTCTTCAAGCACTTAAAGTTCTTGTCAAATAGGTCTTTCACATCTTTGGTTAGTGTTATGCCAAGATATTTTATGTTATTTGTAGCTATTGAGAAGGGTGATGTTTCTCTGATTTTCCTCTCAGCTTCTTTTATCATTTGTATATTGGAGGGCTACTGATTTTTTTAGTTGATCCTGTATCCTGCCACATCACTGAAGGTATTTATCAGCTGTAGAACTCTGGTATAGTTTTGGGGGTAACTTATGGACACTATCATATCATCTGCAAATAAAAGTTTGACTTCTTCCTTTCCAATATGAATTCTCTTGGTCTTCTTTTGTTGTCTTATTGCTATTGCTAAGACTTCAAGAAGTTGTTGAAGAGATCTGGAGAGAGTGGACAGTCTAGTCTTGTTCCTGGTTTTGCTTTGAGCTTCTCTCCATTTTATTTGATGTTGGCTGTTGGCTTGCTCTATATTGCTTTTATTATATTTTGATATGTTCCTTGTATCCCTGATCTCTCCAAGACTGTTTTCATGAAGCGGTTTTGGATTTTGTCAACTGTTTTTTCAGCATCTAATGAAATTATCATATTTTTTCTTTCAGTTTATTTATATGATTGATTACATTAATAGATTTTTGTACGTTGAATCAATCTTGCATCTCTGTGATGAAGCTGACTTGATCATTGTGAATGATTTTTTTGGATATGTTCTTGGATTTGGTGTGCCAGGTTTTTTTGAGTATTTTTGCATCCATGTTCCTGAGTGCTATTTTTCTGTAATTTTCTTTCTTGTTTGTGTCTTAGTGTTGTTTTGGTATCAGGGTAACTGTAGCCTCATAAAAAGAGTTTGGCAATGTCCCTTCTGTTTCTATTATGTGGAACACTTTGAGGAGTATAGGTATTAGCTCTTCTTGGAAGTTCTGGTAGAATTCTGCACTAAAACCATCCAGTCCTGGGCTTTTTTTTTTGGGGGGGGGATGTTTTGATGAAAGCTTCTATTTCCTTGTAGTTTATAGGTCTATTTAAATTCCTCACCTGATCTTGATTTAATTTTGGTATATGGTATCTATCTAAAAAATTGTCCATTTTTTTTTTACATTTTCTAATTTTGTGGAGTACAGGTTTTTGTAGTATGACGTAATGATTCTCTGAATTTCCTCAGTGTCTGTTATGTCCCCCTTTTCCTTTATGATTTTGTTAATTTGGATGTTCTCTCTGTGTGTTTTGATTAGTTTGGATAAGGGTTTGTCAATCTTGTTGATTCTCTCAAAGAACCAACTTTTTGTTTCATTGATTCTTTGTATTATTTTCTTTGCTTCCATTTTGTTGATTTCAACCCTCCATTTGATTGTTTTCTGTCTTCTACTCCTCCTGGGTGAGTCTGTTTCTTTTTGTTCTAGAGCTTTCAGGTGTGCTGTTAAGGCACTATTGTGAGCTTTCTCTGTTTTCTTTATGTGGACACTTAGTGCTACCAATATTCCTCTTAGTGCTGCTTTCTTGGAGTCCCATAGTATTGGGTTTGTAGTGCCTTCATTTTAGTTAAATTCAAGGAAGTCTTTAATTTCTTTCTTTATTTTTTTCCTTGACACAGGGGTGGTTCAATAGTTCACTGTTCAATTTCCATGAGTTTGTAGGCTTTCTGAAAGTAGTATTGTCAATTTGAAGATCTCCCATGCACCCCTCTCCCATTTCTCTTCCATATCCCTCACCACTATTCCTTCCAGTGTCAGAGTCCACTTATTGTTGCATGTATGCATGTGGGTATAGGATCATGTACTGTAGCATGAATAGCTCCTTGGCATGTGTGGAACTTCATGAGTATTTCCCCATCCATGATGCAATTTTGGTGGCATTAATAATAAGAACCCAGACCAGCTATTAGGGTTCAACCTGAAGATGAGAAAACAAAGCAACAAAGTACTGGAGAGAACTTTTACCTCTGTGAAATCTTCAGACCAAAGGGACAAGACACTGATTCCATGAATCCTAAAACTCCAAACTCCACTGAGTTACTCTCTCTTCCACTTTATATTCCTCTCTATTTTTGAGCCATATTGTTCCTGTCTCCACCTTCTTAGTTCTGGGAATAAAAGTGTGTGTCTCCCAAATACTGGTATTAATAATGTGAACCACCACCACCTTGATCTGTTTCTGATTAGTCTTGTGTAGCCCAGGGTAGCCTTAAACTTTCAGAGATCTGTCTTTCTCTGTCTCCTGAGTCCTGGGATTAAAGGTGTGTGCCACCACTCCCTGGCCTGTATAGTTGACTAGTGTGGTTGCTTTGCCCTCTGATGTTCAGGCAAAGTTTATTTATTAAAACACAAATAATCGTGATATGCAAGATATTCATCGGGCCATTTCATGCTTCGTCTCCTCAGCTGCCCAAGGAAATAGCTGGGGACATCTCCCTGGATCCCTGGGAACCCCTCTAGAGTCAAGTCTCTTACCAGCCCTAAAATGATTCCCTTAATTAAGATATATACTTCCCTGCTCCTATATCCACCCTTCCTTTATCCCAACCATCCCACTCCCCCAAGCTCTCCTCATCCTCCCCTTCTCACTTTTCTCTCCCCATCTTCCCTTTCCCCCATCCCACCCCACCCCCAAGTTCCCAATTTTTGCACAGCAATCTTGTCTACTTCCCATATCCAGAAGGATGACTATATGTTTTTCTTTGGATTCACCTTCTTATTTAGCATCTCTAGGATCACAAATTACAGGTTCAATGTCCTTTATTAATGGCTAGAAACCAATTATGAGTGAGTACATCACATGTTCATCTTTTTTGGTCTGCGTTACCTCACTCAGAATAGTGTTTTCTATTTCCGTCCATTTGCATGCAAAATTCAAGATGTCATTGTTTTTTACCGCTGAGTAGTACTCTAATATGTATATATTCCACATTTTCTTCATCCATTCTTCCGTGGAAGGACATCTAGGTTGTTTCCAGGTTCTGGCTATTACAAATAATGCTGCTATGAACATAGTTGAACAAATGCTTTTGTAGTATGATAGAGCATCTCTTGGGTATATTCCCAATAGTGGTATTGCTGGGTCCTGGGGTAGGTTGATCCCAAATTTCCTGAGAAACAGCCACACTGTTTTCCAAAGTGGTTGCACAAGTTTGCATTCCCACCAGCAATGAATGAGTGTACCCCTTGCACAACATCCTCTCCAGCAAAGGCTATCATTGGTGTTTTTGATTTTAGCCATTCTGACAGGTGTAGGATGGTATCTCAAAGTTGTTTTGATTTGAATTTCCCTGATCACTAAGGAGGTTGAACATAACCTTAAGTGTCTTTTGGCCATTTGAACTTCTTCTGTTGAGAATTCTGTGTTCAGTTCAGAGGCCCATTTTTTAATTGGGTTAATTAGCATTTTAAAGTCTAGTTTCTTGAGTTCTTTATATATTTTGGAGATCAGACCTTTCACCATAGAACTTTCTTCTGGCGATGGATGGAGATAGAGACAGAGATCCACATTGGAGCATCGGGCTGAGCAGAAGGAAGGAGAACATGAGCAAGGAAGTCAGGACCGCGAGGGGTGCACCCCCCCACTGAGACGGTGGGGCTGATCTAATGGGAGCTCACCAAGGCCAGATGGACTGGGATTGAAAAAGCAAGCCACAATTCTCTTATTTTCTATGTACTGACAAACTGTCACTCTCTATGTTAATTGTGCTTTACTGAAAAAAAGGAAGTTGCTGTAATGAGGGTTGACAGATGTACTTATCTATGAGCACAAAGGTAAGAATTTGGGGGGAAGCAAATCACCATGTCCATTTAGAAGAATAATAATACTCATCTACAATTTGCTATAGGGACTTTGAACTAGCCAGCCACAGGCTCTTCAGTCCAGGTAGCAGTCTGACTTGTGCAAAGTCTTTGAGATGTAATCTGAGAGTGGTTGGTTACTACCATTTTTGCCACTATTGCACAAATAGGAATATCTTACAAGGAAAGTCATTATTCTCACAGTGTTCATAGCTGACTTAGGCTGTAGATGATTTCCCCCAGTTGTGAGCATAGAACTTTACAGCACTATGAAAGATGCCTATTAGCGATGAAGCTTCCTTGTCAGTACTTGTTTATGACTCAAGTATATGGTGTCTTTACCTATAAAACCCAAAATGACATAGGATATCACCATTGTTCTTAGTTATCCTCTAGAACTTGATAATAGGAACTTATTGCTGAAAACATCACAGATTCGATTGTTTCCTTTTAAATTAAATAGGCTCTTGTACTATATGTACTTGTACTTTTTGATCCCAAAGGAATGAAGAGCCATTTCTGCTCAGAAGACTGTATAGGAATGCACCAATTAATATTAAGTAAATATAATACATGAATTTCTTAAATATAGATTTTCAATTCTGTTATCCTTTCTAATGGTATTTATCTTGAAAAATCTGATGTGTCATTCCAGTTTTTCACTTTGCCTTGACCCCAAAAATCTTACCGGTTCTTTTCTGGGTTGATGTTTTTGCCTTTTTGTACATGATTATAATCTAATCACAATGTTCCTCCTTTCTCTTTCCTTCCTCCAACCACCCCTGCATCCTCCTACCAGCTGTCATTCAAATTTATCAACTATTTTTCATCAATTGTTTATATATATATATATATATATATATTCAAAAAATTTAACCAGTTCAATTTTTAAAATGCTGTTTATGTGTTAATTTAAAATGTGTTTTGAGAGCTGAACAAATAATTAATATGCTCCTTCCTGGAGGCAGGGACAACTTCTGCTCTCCGATTTACTCAGTTACCTGTAGTTCTTTGTGTAGACTTGAGACCTCTTGGCTTTTCATTACTTAGTTTGGCATGTTCACGTTCACTAGTGTCCTCCCTATTCAGCTCACATTTGCCATGTTTGGGTGGTCATGCTGTTGAGACTTCATGAGTATAGATTCCAATGTTACTAGGAGACACATGTCATAGTAAAGTCTGATTATTTTGGCTCTTACAATCTTTCAGCCCCCGTATCTGCAATATCCCTGAACTTCAAGGGTGGTACCATTTTATAGATATACCCTATATATTGCTACTGAACTACAGAACTCTGTGTATTGATTGGTTGTGGTTTTCTGAAGGGATTTCCATCCTCTGCAAAGAGAAATTTTCTCATTGAGGGGTCAAGACTAGACTTATCTGTGGGTATAAGGACAAATGTTTATAGATTTTGGTAAAGATTAGTGGTTTGGGGGTCTCCTGTAATAACTGCATTTTCACTGCACTTTGTAGTTAACTATGTATCCAGTATCAGGCATGGTATCCTACTTGTTGAGTGTATTTTAAGACCATTTAGAGAGGTATTGGTTATTGTCAAGGTAAGTATGTCTTTATTCGTAGTTTTTTTTTTTCTCCATGCTAGTCATTATTGTGGTTCATAGGTGTCACAGTTGGGTAGGACTTTTAGTTGTCTCCCTGCTTTAGAATCTAGCATGGCATCATCATGTACCATGAAACCTGGTTCTCAGAAAGAGCACAATCGGGTAATTATAGTTCAGAAGTCTCTGGGTCCTCCTTTTCAAGTGCACGGTATCTTCAGCAGTATAGACTTAACATCTACCAAAAATTAGCTGCGTGTTTTGAGAGTCTCTTTGACAGACCTGGCCAATAATTGCAAATAGGTTTCTTCATGTCTGGTATTGGAATTTTTTTTAACATCTTCAGCTCTTGGATGGATATACATGCTGAGTTATGTATATTATATTCCCATGATAAACTACTATAGTTTTACACATTAGTGTAAACTCCAGACTAATATTATTTTTTATCAAACATTTACACAACACTAGGTCTCCAGTGGTAGCTTCATGTCTTCTCTAAATTCCACCTTCCTTCTCCCAGCATTCAGTTTAGTTTTCCCCACCTAGCTAAATTCTGCCCTGCTATAGGTCCAAAGCAGTTTCTTTATTCATTAACAGTAATCATAACCTACAGAGAGAAATCCCACATCACTTCCCCTTTTCTGTTTAAATAAGAAGGAAAGTTTTAACACTGATGGACAAACTTCTCATGATGATTCTTTAAAACAATATTTCAATGTGATTTTTAAGTAGTCATATAGATCAATGATTTCTTCAAAATGTTATAAAATCATGGAGCAAAAATAAATCAACACACAGTTGCTAAGGTACTAGATTACACATCTATCTATATACAATAGATTATATGTCTAGTATATGACCAAGACTTTTAATATTTACAAGTCAGTTAAGGAGGAAATATATTATTTAAAGTAATATTTTAATTAAAACAAAAAGACTAATACAGTGGTTTTATCTATAAACTTAGATGATTTAAACATGTTATTTACTCATTATCAGATAAAGGCTATGTTTTTCAGAGTCCCTTTAATTGCCTAGGTTAAATTCAGTTTTAATAATCTGGGTGAAATTCTCATCTATCAGTTTTGTTATTAATGACTTGTTTTATTGAATAAGAAATTATAGATAAGTCTTATTTCATTCGATACAAAGTGTGTGTGTGTGTCTGTGTGTGTTTGGTGGTGACACATTTATTATAAAGAAACACTGCAGATCACACTGAGGAACAAAAAGATTTATTTAATAGTCAGTCAATGAAAATAATATCATTTTGGAATAAGAACAACTTAAAAAAATCATTCTGTGTTAGTCCCTTTAAGCAAACCTTTCTATAAGTCATTGAATAAAGATGAGGAAAAGATGGCTTCTGTGCTGAAATACATATTGTAGCATATGGAGTCCTGTGTTGACTCATGTGCATGGGGACCTACCTAGTCAGGTATTGTGTATTTCAGTACTTTTCCCTTTATAAATAGAAAAGTCATACCTCAGATAAGACAAATTTAACTTTCAAAGACGAGAATTCTGATTGAATCTGTCACAAAACTATACATGATATTTAATGGCTGAGATATGAGAGCTATTTCTCCAACCACACAAACTTCTAAGAAAACACAAACTCCCTAATTCAACTCTGGTCCATTTTTATTCTACAGCATAAGTTTAAAAAATCACATTACATTTATTCTTAAATAAAAATTAAGTCAATCAAATGCTATTTCTCAAGAAAACAGATAACATTTAAATATATTTCAACTGAAATATAAGGGTCCAAATACCTTTCCATTGTGTCTTGCATTGTAGTTCATATGTTATTGCTTTTAAGGGCTTTTATAACAATGATTTAATTATCTCCTGCTTCTTCTCTGCCTGCTGGATTGCAGATCATCATAGAGACCACTGAAACTCTGGATTGCCTGACAATTCTGTAGGTTTCCATACCTTTAGAGTAGAACTTCCTACTCAATAGGTTTGTCCTTCTCAGTGACATGAGGTAAAATGAGCTAGTGCAGACTGTATTCCACAAAACTTTAACCTGGCAGACAGGCTGGTCCCAGGGGCTATACATCACACTTCTTAATGTCTTTTCTTCAGCCACATACATGGATTTAACTAAGAACCAAAATCTAGATATTCAGTATAATGTAGGATCCATCTAGGACAAAAAGAAAATACAACTTGATAGCTTGCTTTGCATATTCTTCAGAAACATAACTTGAAATCAAACTTTTCTTGCTTGTATTGAATAAGGCAGTTTTCTGGTACAGTGTCCCTTACTCATACACAAAGAGAAATATCTTAGGCATAATATTGTTTTTAGAAAGAATAGTTCTGGAAATTTGATATTAGCTTCTCACAACTGATGACAAGACAACAAGAAAATCTCATTTATACTGGATATTCTCAAGGCTCTATCTGTAGGAGCTCACTGCAAACTCCATGGCCAGCAGAGTACTGATCCACAGAAGGCAAGACAGAAATAAATTCATTTCATTACAACTCACAGTTTCTGTGTGTTCATACTTCAGGGTCTGATAGGAGGTAGTTTATTTTAGGTATATTTAAGCACAGCACAGTTTAGAAAAAAAATCCTAGTGATAATTAGCTCAATCCAACGTGCATACTAAAGCTTAAAACATTACCTTGTTGAAACTCTTCGTAAAGTACATGTGACATCTTTCATAGGATCTGATGTGATATCAGTCGTAGAGATACTTCAACTTTCCCCAGGCTGTTAACCACCTTCACTCATGGCCTCCATGGTGAAAAATCATTTATAAATCTTTGCCTTTGAATAAACAGCCCTGCAGGTTTAATGTTCCTGGATTCCCTGGTGCTTACCTGTGATCACAAGACCCTCTGTGCCTCCTACCCTTACCAAAAGGAGGACTATGAAAGAATTGAGACAAGTGTTTGATTACATGTAATTACCTCATTCAAAGCCCATTCAAAACAGCACACATTTGTACAAATTGTTTTTCTTTTTCCTTTTCAATAAAAGGAATGCTTGGACAATATTGCATCGAGGTATCCCTGGTATCAGCAATCTATCCTCAATTCGCATTCCTTTAACAATAATTTGTTGCCTAATACTTCCATGCTTTGTTACTGAAAGCTCCTCATTAGTTTGTAGATCTTCGTTACTGCAATGGCCTGCTCACTAAGGCCGTCATACTTGACCAGCTAAGAAGTACACATGTCTTCACGGCTGTGACAGTTTGCTCTATATGTTTGCTGACATTTCTTTAGGTATTACTCACCTTAGATAGAGCATCACCTTTCTACTGCTTTGCTGCTGGACATCACCTTCCCCACTAAGCTCTTCTGGAATCTCCTGACTGTTTCCTTTGCTTCCTCCAGAGTTGTGAGAAATGTGTCTTCATAGATTGGGTGCTGTAATTTTCTCTTTAAATACACAGAAGCAGCCTGGGTTTCCATTATATCCATGGATATGTGCTGTTTGTATCTGTGTGTTTGCTGTGCATTGCACACTGATGTATACTTCCTTCCTGGAAAGAAACACCTTAAGAGTTACAAAGTTCTAAAATGACACACATTAGAAAGGAGGCAACTCAGGAGTTTCAGGAAGTTTCCGAAACCAGATACACAAGCTCTCTTCCCTTCTTAAGTTTATGCAAGCGATAAATACACTTGTGTAACTAAGACTCTCAGTTATATAAAGCTGCACACGATTTGTGCAGACGGCTATGCAGTCCCAGCTTTAATGAGTTGTCACCCTTGCTGGGGAGGGTGTTTGATGATGTGGCTATGTTTGAGTTGATCAGTCTTCTATTAGTAACTCCTTACACCTACTCCACTAAGTAACCATAATAAACTCATTGTTCACAACTTTGGAATTTAATGGTACCTTTATTTGACCTGTCATCAGTTCTGTAAGTGGTATAAATAGATGCTTGTCCGAACACACGCACTGCATACATACACACAAACACACACATGAATGTATACATTCACTTGTAAATAAAGGCTATATTTCTATATATTAATGTATAATATAGATATATGTATACTTTGTTTAGATGTTTAATATATCATTTTAGATCCTATAAATAATAATATGGTTTTGACATTTTTAATTCTAAATAATTAATTCTAATTATTTTTAAAGTATATTTTGACAGTTTCTGACTCTTGTTTACTTGGCTTGCTTGGAACTTACTACTCTATGTCTTGAACTCACAGTGTTCCGACTGGCTCTGCCTCCCTAATAGGAGGGTTAAAGGCATGAACCACCAGGATCTACTAATTCATCACTTTTTTAATCAAGATAAATGAAAACTATTTGTGTAGTTGAGACCTGTGAAAGAATCGTGTTTTAATTCTGTTAAATATTCTTTATGATATCAGGTCAAACACTATAAAATGCTCCATATAATGAATTTACAATTTTAGAATAATTTCCCTGTAAAGTTCAAATCTATCCTGACACAAACTTGGCCTGATTATCTAGGGAAAGCTCAAACAGTCCTTTTAATTATTTAATCTACATTCATTTCTTCAACATAAACTTGACTAATGATAATTTTATTGAAACAGCACTAGAGTTTCAGTACATTTCAGATGTAAAATAACATCTCAAAAACTAATCAAACATAGGACAACAAACTAATTAACATAAAATAAATAAAAATCACTGTCATGTGTGGACACATTCTAATGAAGCTCTGTACATAAACTGGATTATTTATTGCAAATTGCTTCTAGCATGATGAATTATCCTCACCCTGGGATAAATACTAAACCACATGTGCATTAAAGTTAAGATATCCCTGTTAAATCAACAGAGTCTTACGTACAAGAAATAGTTATGATGATAAGTATTAGCTATCAACTTCATGGAATCCAGCATCACCTGGAGATGTATATCTGGGCATGGCTACAGGAAATTACTCTTGTTGTGTAATCATTGAGGTGGGAAGATGGAAGGCCCCCACCCAGTTATATTGTATCTGACTCTTGCTGTTCAGGTCCTGAAGGACCATGATTGGCATGTCAGTAGAGAAGAGAGCTATGTGTGTTAGTACAGATTCTACTATGACACCCTTGACTTGGAATGGAGGAGAGCCACGACCACAGCGTCCTTCTCTCCTGCATTGTGCCCGGGCAATCACCACTATCACTAATGAGCTAAATTGGGATGTCCGTAAGACCTCATCTAGCTCTTCTTTCTGGACGGTCAGAAGTCTAAATTCTATCATTAAGTGTGATGCGGACATTGATAAGGACCTATACAGAAACAATATTGAACAGCAGCACCATCTTCATCATTAACCAGATGCAGGAAGTGATCACTGTCATGGCATCATCCAGGTCTTTGCTCCTGTTTATAGCCCAGATGTCTTCCTCTGTTCTGGCTGTCTTCTGCACTTTACAGCTGTTGTGGATGAACAGACAGAATCATGACAATTCACCATCCTTCACCACCCACTCTATTAGTTCTCAGGAGACACAAAGCTACACACCTGCCACGTGAGTTGATTCAGAAATTTGCCTTAGCAAACGTATATCTTCATTCTAACATGACTAAACTGGAATATGCTTTTGAGAAGAAATTTAACCTTGAATCTCCTGTTTTATCTCAGCATAGATAGTTTCACATTGTTGTTGATTTTGTTGATTTGTTGTTGATTTGTTGTTGATACGGTTCCATTGGTATGTTCAGTCCACTGAACCTCTCTTATTTAAAGTCTATGGTTTGTTCTCTTTGAAGGTGAGGTTTGACCACATTGTGGATGAGAGTGCCAATGTTTGTTGACAGAGGAATGCCACACAGTTTGACGGAATGCATGACTATAGTGTTTGGTCTGTGCAGGGTATCAGTGGAAGGGTTTCTCCGAAGGCTGGTTGGTAAGCCTTTCTGAACTCACTGCCTTTTCATTTTTGTTCAGAAAGCAAGCCTAGGACTCAGTTTCCTTTCTTACTCAAATTCTGTGAAGAGCATTGAGGGCTGCTACTTGTAATGAATTTGAAAAAGTTTGTATTAACTATCATAACTTTGCATTTTACTCCGTATGTGGACCCCTGTATGTGTGTGCAAGTGTGTGTGTGTGTGTGTGTCACTGTGCCGTTTGTGTGCCTTTCTGTGCAAGCACAGGTGTATTTCAAAGTGTCTGTGTGTGTGTATGGACATGTGTGTGTGCAAGCTTCATGTGTACGCGTGTGTGCATGTATAGATGTGTGTGTGAATGTTAGTTCACCTGCATGTTTATGTTTGTGTGTGTGTGTGTGTGTTTGTGTGTGTGTGTATGTGTGGCTAGGAAAGACCTTCCTTTGATATTCTTGGAGTGTAATTTCCTCACTGAAACCGTTTTCTGTTTTTGTACTTTTGCATTGTTGGACTGTATGAAATCTATGAGGACTATATTTATGAACACATTCACAAGATACTGTGAAATGTTGGAAGATCACAGAGGAGGGCAATTAGAATTTAATATCCTTTCATTTTGATTAGAAGAAACTACACAAACAAGGCAAAAATCCATTTAACACTGGTATCAATTACTAGGATGGGGAAAAAAAAACTCCATTGGGTCTGGAGTGTCTGAAAATCTTGATTTCAGCAGAATCCATTTACAATCCTCAAAGTGACACTGACTCCATTAGGGTCCAAGTGTAAGAAAATGATCAAGCTTAACAGAAGTGCTTAAAGAGCCATAAGTCAGGAAGGGCTTGAAAGGGAGGGGATTATTAAGGTTAAGTGTGGTAAGAAAAAGAAGTGAGAAACCTTGGCAGGGGACAAGATAGCTATCACTGCTTTAAGGTAAAAATCATTACTTTAGAAGAGGAATTTAATTTGTTCCTAAATAAAACAAGATTGATTTTCGTTTTCATTTTGTGAGTTTTATTTTCCTAGTGAAATTCGAAGCTGAAGATCTCTGTTGGTGTGAAGGATAAAAATACCAAGGCCTTGGAAATGGCTTGAAATAGAACTTCATAATTATATTTTGTTTTCACAGCCATTAGCATTGAAAAATATAAGTCTGCAAACAGATTTCCACATGACTTATGTTAAATCACAATTATGTTTACAACACTAGAAAATTTTGTGAGCCGTAAAGAAATAATAGGAAGGAGATAAATCAAGGAACTGAGATTCCCAAGCAGGTCGACCCAACTTAGTTATGTATTCATGCTAATAATTACTGATAATAGCCAAAAAATAGCAAGAAAATCATCAGGTACAAGATGTATGTGTGTGTGTGTCTATGTGTGTGTGTGTGTGTATGTATGTTCTCGAAAACACATTAAGCGGCTTTGAAGGTGAGAATAACATTGTTCTAATTAAGTGGGAATGCTCATAGGTTGGCTTTGGTAAACTCTAATTTTCAAACTGTAATAAAACCCATTTGATAATGGAACACACAGAGAAAAAATACAAACACAGCAGATAAACAAAAAGTCAGCAATTTCTATGAGTTTGTGGAGTTTCTTATATTTTTCTACTTTTGAAATGACCTGTAACATTCCAGAACATTTTACCAGATATTTTCATTTCCTGAATTTTACAAGTATTACTCATTACATAATAGCTTGGGACTGGGATGAGAAAGTTTTGTTATTAATAATAGAACATACAAATATTAATTGAATAGAATTTATTAATAGAAGTATTAGTTTTGTATTCTTAAGTCAAGTACTTTTGTTTCTAAGTGGGTGGAATTTTTTTCTCATAATTAATGTTTTACCACAGAGTAATATTGTATTATAGATAGTTTAAATTACTCCTTAATGTAGCCTGCAATCCATGGATCACATTTTTATTTTTTTAATTAATTAATTAGATAATTAACTTTAAAATCATATCTTTTTTCATTATACATACCAATCCAAATTCCCATTCCCTCTCCTCCTCTAATTCTCTCTACTTAACCCTCCACTCCAACCACCATTCACTCCTCAGGGAGTGTAAGGCACCTTGCTTTGGGGAAGGTCCAATGCCCTCCCTACTATATCTAGGCTGAGCAAGGTATCCATTCAAAGAGAATAGGTTCCCAAAAAGCCAGTACAAGCAGTAGGGATAAATCCTGGTGCCACTGACAGTGGTCCCTCATTCTGCCCCAGCCATGCAACTGTCAACCACATTCAGAGGAACTAGTTTGGTCCTAGCTTGTTCCTTCCCAGTCCAACTTGCATTGGTGAGCTCCCATTAGCTCAGGCAAACTGTTTCAGTGGGTGAATCCATCATGGTCTAGACCTCTTTGCTCATATTCTCGTTGTTCCCACTCTTCAGCTGGACTTTTGGAACTCAGTCCAGTGCTCCAATGTGGGTCTCTGCCTCTGTTTCCATCAGTTGCTGGATAAAGGTTCTATGGTGGTATTTAAGATATTCATCAGTCTGACTACAGAGCAAGGCCAGTTCAGCCGTCCTCTCTTATATTGCTTAGGGTCTTAGCTTGGGTCATCTTTGTGGATTCCTGGAAATTTCTCTAGAGCCATATTTCTTGCTAACCCCAGAATGGCTTCTCAATCAAGATATCTCTTTCCTTGATCTCATCTCTGTCTTTCCTCCATCTCAACTATACGTTCCCTAAGTTCTCCTTGCCCGTCCCATTCTACCCTCCTTTTCCCCTTCCATCCTCCCTTCTTCCCCCACCGTTATGTTCCCAATTTTTCAGGTGATCTTTTCTATTTCGACTTTTCAGGTGGATCTATATATGTTTTTCTTAGGGTTCACTTTGTTACTTAGCTTCTTTAGGATCATGAACAATAAGGCTCAATATCCTTTGCTAATAGCTAGTATCTACTTCTGAGTGAGTACATACCATATTCATCATTTTGGGTCTGGTATAACTCACTCAGAATGATTTTTTTCTATTTCTATACATTTACATGCAAAATTCAAGATGTCATTATTTTTGGCGCTGAGTAATACTCGAATGTGTAAATGTACCACATTTTCTTTTTGCATTCTTCACTTGAGGGACATCTAGGTTGTTTCCAGGTTCTGGCTATTACAAATAATGCTGCTATGAACATAGTTGAACAAATGCGCTTGTAGTATGCTTAAGCATCTTTTGGGTATATGGCCAAGAATAGTATTGCTTGATCCTGAGGTAGGTTGATTCCCAACTTTCTAACAAACCACCATACTGATTTCCAAAGTGGTTGTACAAGTTTACATTCCCACCAATAATGGATGAGAGTTTTTCTTGCTCCTCGTCGTCTTAGCACAAGCTATCATTGGTGTTTTTGAGCTTAGCCATTCTGACAGGTGTAAGAAGTTATCTCAGAGGTGTTTTGATTTGTATTTCCCTGATGGCAAGGATGTTGAACATTTCTTTAAGAGTCTTTTGGCCATTTGAAATTCTTCTGTTGAGAATTCTCTGTTTAGTTCCGTACTCCATTTTTTAATTGGACTATTTGGAAATTTCATGCCTAATTTCATGAGTTCTTTATATATTTTGGATATCAATCCTCTGTCTGATGTGGAGTTGGTGGAGATCTTTTCCCATTCAGTAAGCTTCCCTTTTGTCTTAATGACTGTGTTCTTTGGTTTACACAAGCTTCTCAATTTCAGGAGGTCCCATTTTTTTATTGTTAGTCTCAGTGTTTGTACTACTGGAGTTATATTTAGGAAGTGGTCTCCTGTGACCATGCACTGAAGGCTACTTCCCACTTTTTCTTCTATTAGGTTCAGTGTGGTTGGATTTATATTGAAGTCTTTAATCCATTTGGACTTGAGTTTTGTGTGGGGATAGATATGGATCTATTTTCGCTCTTCTATATGTCTACATCAAGTTATGTCAGCACCATTTGTTAAAGATGTTTTCTTTTTTCTACTATCCATTTTTGGCTTCTATGTCAAAAATTGAATGTTCTTAGCTTTGTGTGTTAATATCCGGTTCTTTGATTAGATTCCATTGGTTACATATCACTACTATAAGTCTGGTAACTTTACAATAATATAATATTTAGCTCAGTGGAATGTCAGAGACTTCACAAATCCTCTCCAATTGTTTAAAACCTACACATGATGGGAAAAAGTCAATAAATCTTTGACCTTTCCTGATTGAATTACCACTCCTTAGCAGAGCTCTCACATTTAAAATGTGTGCTCTTCAGCTGGGCTTTACATCCATTTCACAGTGTTATGTTACATCCAAGGCTCGGCCATTCATGGGGAAACACCACATTCTTTACCATAAATGGAGAGCGTCTTCACATGAAAGTCCCAAATGAGCAGGACTTTTACCTTCATTATGAAATGCAGCTCCCTAAGGCTGCTGCCCAAGCCAAGGCAGCAGGTGACTCCTGAATTACACAGGAGCTTTAAAGTCTGCAAATCTGCACTCAGACCTCAAGCAACTTGTGGAATACAGGGATCAACGCTGGTATTAAGTTTACAAATGTTTTTGTTTTAGGGCATTGCAACCTTTGGATATTCCTTGTATGTTAATATTTAACCATTATTATATTCCTGTTTTTCTCATTGGCCCTGAACATCCTATATTATTCTATTTCTCTAAGACATGCCCTCTGAGAATACTACCCCATAGCTAACAATTTCTTTTAAATCTTGAAGGACTTTATTTCTATTCTTATCAATAAATCTCCCAACTAATGAAAAAAGACTTTCTGAGAAATCTTTTCTGTTTTGCTTTCCAATCAATGGGCACTAGAATTTGTGACCCATGATTCCTTCCCTTTGACACTGCCTTACTTGCTCGCTTTGAGACTTACTCCTCTGATTTCAAAAAAAAATATTCTCTCCATCTTTGTGTTGAACTCTGCCTCTTCTCAGCTACTGGAAGTACTAAAGCCAGAAAGACCTACAATGCCCATGGATCAGTACGATCATCATTGCAGAAATGACTATGCTACCACAAGCAAATCTACAGATTTGATACAATCCCTATCAAATTCCAACACAGTCTTACACAGAAATGACATAAGGATCTTATAGTGCCCCATGGAACTAAAAATTGTAGACTGCAAAGACACAATAAAAATGTATAAGTACTACATTATCTTCAGCTAGTCTCTTGTCCAATGTTTCCAATGTAGTTTTCAAAATCTTTCCACTTTTACTAAACGTTCAACTCCCTGACTTACCCTCAATATTACATATATCTAATATTTTAAAATATTTGCTATATGTAGCCTCAATTGGTTTTTACAATGAAAAACAAATTATGTATCATATACCATATATAACTATAACTATAACTATATATATATATATGTAACTATGTTTCAGCATCTCAATTACATTGGAGGTTCTCAATCATTTTTTACTTATGTCCACTCCATACCCCAAAAGCTCCTCTAAATTCTAATTTCATATGCAGTTGAATTGTAGCTTATTAATTCCCTTCAGACTTCAGAAGGATTTGTTTATAAATTTCCTTCACTAGTACCCGACTGAATCTCATCTACCAATCTTATCTACCTTAATGCCCCACTATATTTTTTAATTTTAATATTTGTATTCTCTGCCAACTTTACTGATCTAGTATGCTAGATAAAAGTTCTAAAATATGTCTAATTGTTAGAATTCCTTTAATTAAAACAGGTACTTTATAATTAGCCTTCTTGTATATGAGTGCTGTCCCTATACCTCTAGTGTGTTTTTGTTATCAGTGATTATAGAGGTGCAGATGCCAAAAGAATTATAATTTCATAACATCCACATAATTTTCCTGTATTAAAAAGAACAATAAGTCTGAAATCCATTTAAATCATCCAATTTATTGAGCATCATAATTTAGTCTGTCACATCTTAAATATTGTGGGAACACTTACATTAGAAAGCAATTTAACAGAATATCTAACACAAATCTTCTCTTATAAGTATTGGAACAGCTATATAATTTGTTGAGTAGTTACATCTAAGAAATGTTGATAGCACAGACACTATTACCCTGAATGACTGTGTGGTGTAATAAGACCTGTGACCTATATAAAGATGTAGTCTGGCATTGTAAGAATAACATTGTGTATACTGTAAACCCAGCCAAAGATCAAAATCTCGAAAAAATATGTAATCACTTTCTCAATCTCATAAAATATGAAAGTCTTAACTTGAACTAAACTCAGTAAAGGACATTAGGATAAATAGAATTTGTGTGGCTATATAGAAAATGTAAAGATGTTATAAAACTAAGAATACTTCATTGCAGGGATCTGACTTTAAATTAACCTATTTGTATTAATAAATTGAAAAATCAAATAATAACACTATACAGGAAGTGAATTGAATTTTATATAAATTTTGTGAGGAAATAAAAATTTTCTGTGACTCATATAAAGATTGTGGCATAACCTACTCCAGAATTCTGGCTGACTGAACAAGGCTAACAAGTTAATTGGGTGCTCTAGTCTCTTTTAGAGATTCCAGCAGAGAAATATTTACACAAACAGATATGGGGTTCTAACTAGAATCTCATGTAAATCCTTCTGCATGGAAGGACATACAACTTGTTTAACCTGGAGTTTCAATAAAATAAAATAAAAGACAGTACAAAGTGTTAGAAACCATAAGTCCCAATCAGAAGAAGTCTCGCTTCAAAAAGGAAGATGTGGAAGAGAAAAACTGGGGACATAATATCTTCTATTTCATTTTACTGATGATTTGTATTTTTATTATTGTATACTTTAATTGTAATTTTGTATTATAGTTATTTTGTTTGCATTTACCATTTGTACTGTGAAGCCAAACCAAAACATGTCAGAAGAGGGAAATGCAAATTAAATAATCCCACACTAGATCCGAATAGGGTATTCTAAGACTTTTCTTTATTAAAAGAGAAGCTCACAGATCACAATGAGAAAACAGAAAAAAAGGGGTCCAATATTCTGATGTGGCAAGCAGGAAGAAAAGGTGGAGGGGGCGGTACTGCTGGCCTTTTGGTACCCAAAGCCATGCCCCTCCTGGTACAGCCAATGACTAAAGGAGGTTCCCCATGATCTCCCCTTTTGTCTAAATAGGAGAGTTCCAAATCCAATACGAAACTACATATAATAAGAACAGATATAAAGTATAAAAATTAGAATTACAACCAGTATAAATAATATTAAGCAAGAAACATATGTTAAATATTTTAATAATTATTATATCTTAAGTAGTCTGTCTTATATTAGAAATGGCTTGGCTAAATCACAAGAGGAAAGTAACTACGGCAATCTAATATTTAACCCCATTGAAGGCCTGAGAAGGGATATAATATTACTGAGTAGGCAGGAAATGCAATCAAGCAGCTTCAAAAATGAAGAATGATCTCCAGATGATGGAGCCAACTGGCTACCTGGGCAATCTCCCAAAATCTCATTTGCAATGTTGGAGTAACCAACTATGGCTAAGGCCTAGAGTAACTGACAGACCATCTTCAGAGGCAGGAAATACTTTCAAAAACGTCTTGCCCTGTCTTGGAAGGTTTGGTAGTCTTTTTTTTCTTGTATCCTGCTTGTCCACTCTGAACACCATATTTGTTTTCATTTGTCAAGGTATGGGTAATTCCTTTTTCAAAGACCATTTTTGCTAAGAATAAAACAAGCTCCAAGTGAAATGTCTTCGGTGCTCAACATTCTCTCGGGAATAGATTGGTGCTACCAGGAAAAATTGAGTCTCATGTTAACAGAACCCTGTTATTTAAATGCCATGTTCTATAGTTTTTTGAAGTGGTTGAGGATTACAAAATACAATCTCTATGTATCAAAAGACCCTGATTAGTCTAACTATAAGTAAGACAAATATGGATGACTATTGACCTATAATACTTAATACCTGTATAACTTAAAGACTAAGACTTTAGATTAGAATATTAAACAACCTTTAAACAACTGTGCATCAAATAATGACAATGACCTCAAAATATAAACAATGTATAAGTATCTGGATCAGAGGTCAAAACGTATAATGCATTATGATAAATATATCCTAAAATTTTATCAATACCTAAAATGTCTTAAACAGAGGTTGAAACATGCATGCATAAAATTTGGCAAAATAAATTTTCATGGGTGTACAAATAAGGTAAACAGAAATAGGAGCATATTTAATATAAAAACATAATTTGAATATGTATTAATATATAAATATGCTTTGTTTAACAAAATAAGAGCAGTTATTAAGGACAATTAAAGCAATTCCATACATGGAGAGAGTTGCTGGCGTTTTGGCACCCAAAGTTATGCCCTACCTTGTCCAGTCTCTCAAAGGTACATTTTATTAGTTCCCTTTCAAAATGTCAACAAATGAATAAAATTCTCTTTTCTGCGGTATTTCATCATTCTTCTCTCTAATTTATCAGCATACGATCCCGAGTCTAGACTGTTGATGGTACCGATGTGTAGACAGAGACTTTTCGTTCATTTCCCGGCTGCCCGGATGTGAAAAATCACACAGAAACTACATTAATTACAACACTGTTTGGTCAGTAGCTTGTAAATATTTCTAGCTAACTCATACATTTTAAATGAACCCATTCCTATTAATCTATGAAGACCATGAGGCTGTGGCCAACTAGTAAGGTTCTGACTGGCAGTTGATATCTTTCTCCTTCGGCAGCTGCATGGCATCTCTTTCCTACTTTCCATAACTCTGTTCAGATTTCCTGCCTGGTTTTATTCCACTAAGCCATTCATCAAAACAGCTTCTTCAATAACCAATAGTAAAACATATTCCTAGCATACAGAGGGGAATCCCACATCTCTGATACCAGGACTTTTATGCTAAAAACTACCAATACCTGTATCAAGAATTTTCTGGTATATATTGCTATGGATATCATTATTATTATATCTTCTCTTAGTATCACTATATTCTTAAACATTAAATTGTGATACAATCACATAGTGTATACAGCATGAAATATATTTTAATAGCTATACAGTATATTAGTTTTAAAGAAGAGCAGATCATGCAAGAATGCTTTAAGTTTTGCCTCTTTTTAATCTCATAATATTGAAACTGTATACTCATTAAAGAATTAATTTCCCACTTATATAGCCCATGGACCTACAATTTAACATTTTGTTTTAAAGACATTGAATGCTTTAGATTGATACATTAAATCATATGATATTAATACTTTCTAAATTGTCTTATAATTTCACCATGATCTGGGATTTTATTTATGTCATAATTGTAATACTGCATGTGAATAGAACCTTTTGTTTCTCTTTGGTTTTCAGCAATGATATCTGAATAAGTTGTACAAAATGTAGAGGTTAGAAAATCACCCACTTGATTATACACTTTTAATAGCATCCTTGACATCAACATAACATTCAGTATAATTGATATGGGGTTACTTGATAATTTCATTAGGTATCTATTTACAAATTAGCAAGCTTGAAGGTCACTGAAGATGGACCTTCCCTCATAATTAGCTTTCGATGCAACCTTCTTTGTCTGTTAACATATTGCTTTTGTAAAAGAGGAAACAGCAATTGACCCTCAGAATTTAATACATCTCATAGAAGCATAGCCACAGATCACATAAAGTGGAACAATGCAGATAGCCAGACTTTACTGGGACCCACTTTGAACAGATAACTCTTCCTGGTAAACAAGACTTTTCATAGATTTTATTACTGCTGTTTTCTTTTTCTTTAACTCTCTTTAATCTATGCTTTTACATGATTTTGTTAAAATAGTAGAACCTACTTTCTATCTCTGGGCCTATAGAGGAGAGATGACTCTCTGAACTGCCAGCAAAGTTATAGAATTATTAAATCTAGCATAAGGATATCTGGCAAAGAACAAAGACAGGTGATGTTCCCCTCCCTTATGAATTAATACAAGGGGGCCTGTCAATCACCTGTCCAGATACCATAAATATAGTCTAAAGACTTAATAGAAAGGTTTATTGGCACTTTGGTTTCTCTGAAGATTTTCTAACTTCACTGTATTACCATGGTCCCTTTGACAAATTTCTTATTCACCTTTAGAGACTGTTTTTTACATAATGGACATTTGGCCATGGTCCATTCTCCTTTAGCATATGCCTTCTCCAATGATCCGTTTCTCTAGGTTCACTGTCAGTTTGAGAGATTATCTCATAATAAACTCTGCCTGCCTTCTGCACTGTACGCTGTGTGTCTTGACTAAATGCTTTCAATGACCAAAACAAAGATTAAAGTCTCTAGGGAAGGCTAGAGCAAGATTCTAGAGACAATTTGATATGTTCTTTCTATCTTACAGAGACAGGATAAATTTTTGGTGTTCACGATGCCATGATTCCATATCACCAGTCTATTTTTCTCTTTTGTATATGTACGTGATGTTTCTGCACATGTGTGAAAGTTAGAAGTTGACAGTTCTCTCTTTCTCCCCCTTTCACCTTCTCTCCCTCCCCATTTTCCTTTCTCCTTCTCTCCCTCCCATCTTCCTTTCTCCCTCCCCCTCCTACTCTCTCTCACCTTCTCTCTCCATGTCTCTCCCTTCCTCTTCCTCCCTGTCTCCTTCTATTTCTCCATCTTCCTTTCCCTCACAGAATCTGAACACTTTCTATTTTGGATGGACATGTGACCATTGAGTCCCACTGATCCTACCTCTACCTGTTCCTCAGGACTCAGTGAACAGATGTTTGCCAGAATGTTGGCTTTTAAATAGGTACAGCTGATCTTGACTCAAGTCTTTATACTTGTGAAGGAAACACTTTATTGACTGAACCATCTCTCTAGACCACTAATGCTTTATTTTTAAAGAGCTCTCTTTAATTACCTAGGCCCACCGTAACAATACTTGCTTCTAGGTTTTCATAAATAGTTCCGCTCTTTTGTTAACATTTTTCCTAAGTTGTTTGACAAATCTTTGTTCATCTCTTACATTGTTTCCTAAATCTTAGCTACTTTGGGGGTTTATAAACAATTACCTTGACTTTGTTCATGGAATGTATTATTTTTATTGCTTTTATTGAGCTACATATTTTTCTCGGCTCCCCTCCATTTATCCCCTGTCCTTTGTGCCCTTTTACTTACTCCCCACACTCCCAATTTACTCAGGAGATCTTGACTTTTTCTACTTCCCATGTAGATTAGATCCATGTACACCTCTCTTAGGGTTCTCCTTGTTTTCTAGGTTCTCTGTAGTTGTGCATTGTAGGCTATTTTGGTTTTGTTTTGTTTTGTTTTTTGCTTTATGTCTAAAAGCCACTTATGAGTGAGTACATACTACATTTGTCTTTTGGGTCTATGTTAACTTACTTAGTATGATGCTTTCTAGATTCATCCATTAGCTTGCAAATTCCAAGATGTCATTTTTTTTTTTCTGCTGTGTACTCCATAGTGTAAATGTACAACATTTTCTTTATCCATTCTTCAATTGAGGAGCATTTAGGCTGTTTCCAGGTTCTGGCTGTTACAAATAATGCTTCTATGAACATAGTTGAGCACATTACTTGTGATATGATTGAACATCTTTTGGATATACACCCAAAAGTGGTATTGCTGGATCTTGAGGTAGATTTGTTCTTGATGTTCTGAAATATTGCCATATTTATTTCCAAAGTGCCTGTGCTAGACTGTACTCCCAACAGCAATGTAGGTGTGTTCCCTTTTCCCCACAACCTCTCCAGCATAAGCTGTCATCAGTGTTTTTGATTTTGGCCATTCTTACAAGTGTAAGATGGAATCTCAGAGTTGTTTTGATTTGCACTTCTCTGATTTCTAAGAATATTGAATGTCTTTCAGCCATTTTAAATTCATCTGCTGAGAATTCTCTGTTTAGGTCTGTACCCCATTTTTTATTGGATTACTTGTGTTTTTGATGACTAATTTATTGAGCTCTTTGTATATCTGTCCAATATAGGGTTGGTGAAGATCATTTCCCATAATGTAAAATTTTGTTTTGTCTTGTTGACCATGTCCTTTGCTTTACAGAAACTTCTCAGTTTCAGGAGGTTCTATTTATTAATTGTTTCTTACAGTGTCTGTACTACTTGGGTTATATGTAGGAAGTGGTCTTCTGTATCAATGCAACATATGAAAACTTGTCAATGTAATCTACCATATAAACAAACTGAAAAAAAAACACCTGAGCATTTCATTAGATGCCAAAAAAGTCTTCAACTATATACAATACTCCTTCAAGATAAATGTCTTGGAGAGAGCAGGAATACAGGAAACTTACCTAAATGTAGCAAAGCCAACAACCAGCATCAAACTAAATGGACACACTGAACCTCATAGAAGGGAATGTATTCATTCTTAACACACTTTACTTGTTCCTGTAAGGAAATTTTACTTTTAATTTCAATCATCTAGTTTACTTTGCATCTATCTCTCGGTCATACACATTCTGAAGACAGCAATAACACCTATAATATACAGTATCATGTTCCAAGAAACTATCAATGTAACATTTTGTTGAATGATTAATGAGTAATTTGAATATTGGATGAATTAAATAATGAATGAGATTCAGACAAGCCAGGCACTGTTTGAAATAAACTGTTCAAGTTATAGTAAAACACATTTCCTTTTACTAATATATTAATTTATAAAGTAGAAAGAATTAATTTATGTAACAATGTCTAAAGTGTTTGGGAATATCATTTAAGGTAAATATATGCAATTAAGTAGGAACACAAATTACCAGATTTCTCATCCTACAAGTATTCCATATAATTACAAATCATCACTAATGCAATGCTAAGATTATGTGTTCACAATTATTGATGCTTACCTCTAATTCCTTAGATTTTTCCTGAACAAATATTTATATAGCAGATAATTACATGTAGTAGTACTGGGGCATGGAAGAAAGTAGAGATTCTCATTGAGTTGGTAGAGGTCTGAGCTTATTTTACAAAGGGATCCTTGACAATTTCTCAGTACAAGCTTCCTATTCTTTCAGTCACTTATCAATTTAATTCAGTGTCATGGACTTCCTGAGGAATGCATTTTAACCCTATGTTCCACATGGATAGCTCAAGTGACATATTTTGTCCAATCTGTCTTTTATTCATGGGCTTTTATTCATGCTTCCTCAGTGTTTGACAATCTCAGTCTTTCCCATTGCTATCCTCATCTTCCTACTTCAGAAATAATTCTTTAAAATATGTATTTTATCTATTTTATGTCTACGTGTGTGTGCCACATATGCAGAAATACAGCTATGACAGCTGCCATGACAGAGAACCACTCTGAAGTAGAGACAACATCATAAATAATAACTTTCAGAACAAAGTATCTTAGGTTTATATGTTTGGAGGCAGTTTACATCCTGATCAATGCTGGTCTGAAGCACGATTAATTAAAAACACAGGGTTAGAAATTGGGGTTCAACCTGATGATTTGAAAAGCAAATCAACCAGCTACTTGCTCTTACCTCGCTTTCAGTCCAAACTGGTGATCCTGCCTCCTGGAATCTCAGAAGGAGACTGCATCTGAGAGCTGTCTTGCCCCTTCTTATATTCCTGTCTAGGGCTGGTATTAAAGATGTGTACCACCGTTATTAAAGGCATGAACCACCTGATTTCTATGGCAACTAGTGTGACTACTGGGATTAAATGTGTGTGTTTCCATAATCTTGTCTGTAAGGCTAACCAATGGGACTGTTTTACTCTCATCTTCAGGCTGTCTTTATTTATTAAACTACATTTGCAATGGCACTACACTGTTCACTTCTTTATTTTTATTTTTTTATTTATTTTTAAATTTCACTTTACTTTCCAACCATAGTTTTCCCTTCCACACTTCTTCCCATCCTCTTTGCATCCCCCCCCATCACCTCCATTCACCCCTCCCAACAGGTAAGGGCAATCAATGGAATTAAAAAAGTCTGGGAGATTAAGTTGTGGAAGGACCAAGCCTCTTTTCCCTTCATTAAGGGTGAGTATGGCATCCCACTGAAGGGAATGGACTCAAACAAGCTAACTCGTTCACCTGGGATAGATCCTGGTCCTACATCCAGGGGCCCCTCAGATAGTCCAAGTATCACCACTGTCTTCCACATATGGAGGGCTTAGTTTGGTCTCATGGAGGCTCTACAGCTACTGGTCTAGAGTTCATGAGTTTTCACAAGCCTGGTTCAGGTCTCTGTAGATTTCTCCATCATGGTCTTGACCTATCTTGCTCATATATACCCTCCTCCCTCTCTTCAATTAGATTCTCAGAGTTCATGCTGTTGCTTGGTTGTGGATCTCTGCATCTAGTCCAACCTATTATTGCATGAAGGCTCTTTGATAGTAGTTGGGTTATTCTGATTACTAGTCTCTCCTTGCTCGATAAGGTTGGGCACCAAAGAAAGTGCTGACAGAAGCAAACCGACTCCATAGTTTGTTAGGGTTCTTTCTTTGAATTTCATAACATTTATAGTAAGAATCTTGAGAAAGAATAGTTAATTTGAAGATAAATGCTGCCTGGGGAAACCCCTTCTTTCATAAGAGCATCATCTGGGAATGCAGTGGGTATTCTACAGCAGTTATAGAAAACAAAAGAGGTTCAAGAGATGTGGAAGTTCGCTCAAAAAAGTGAAGGTGATGACATTAACACCAAAGCTTGGCCATGACCTGTGAGCTTTGTGAACCTACCACTCCTAACTGTGCTGGCGGAGAGTGAAAGTAGTCTGACATGTGTCCCATAAGTTCTGCTCATAGAATGCCCTCCATGTGTGATGTAAACATTTTGCAGACACTCCCGTGTGGTTCCAGCAAAGCCTGGTAAATGGACAGGATGTCAAAGTGAAACTATTTCCTCCAGGCATTATATGGATTTACAAACATTGGTAGGAAGAAGGCAATTGTGATGTATTAGAAATACTTTACCCAAAACAACTTCTCTTTTTTATTTCCACATAATCATTTGAAAAAGTCAGAATATCTAAATCCTAAGATTTCTTTTGTTATATATTATAGTAACACCGAATAACGAGAAAATAAAAGTCAGTGATGAATATAAAATAGCTCTATTTGAAATCAAAACACCTTGCAAAATGAGAATTATTGTTACTACATAAAAAGAAATACATTAATATTCCAGTTCATTTGACTCTCATTCTATTACATTGTTTAAATTTTATATAGTAGAGTAGACAACCACTGGCATTTTTATATCTAGATGTAAAGATATTTTTCATTTTATATATTTATTATTATTTGTATTTGTGTGATTGTATATGTGGCCACATATGTGATTATGACCATGTACATGTGAAGGCCTGCAGAGACCAGAAGAGAACATTGGTTTCCTAAATCTCAGATTTATAGGTGGTGGTAGGCTATTTGATGAGGATGCTGGGAACTGGTCCCTTGTCCTTTACAAAAGTAGCAAGTACTCTTAATTAAAAAGCCATCTCTCTGTTCCAGAACAATATTTTAATAATAACCTTTGGATTTGAAGAAAATTAATGTAAGTGGACATGCTAAACAAGGGAGGGGATAAATATACTCTATTATATAGTTTTTATGTTTTCTGGAGTTAATACTATCATCTTGATCTGTATCTGTTTTGTTTTCTTCATCACTATTACTGATTCCTCCACTAGAATCAGGAGCCGCTCAAAAGGATGCTTTTCAAAGTGTGTTTCATGTCATATGCACAGGCATTCTTCCTGTCCTTCCATCACCAAGAGGGCTCTGTGCTTTTATTCCTTCACCGTACAAGACTGTCAGGCAGCTGCCTCTCTCAGACTCTGTCTCAGTCCTGTACTGTTGAACTATTTCCCAGATAGCTTGTTAATTCTGTCTCTGATTGATTTTCCCAGAATCAATAGGTTATCAAAAGTAAATGAATAAATAAATAACAAGCAAATGTCCAGTTCTTGCTGTGATATTCTTTCTCCAACTGTCAGAATGTATTCCAGAGATTCTGCAAAGCAATACAGGATTTTGCTATTGCTCTTGGTTGAACACCAGAACTAGATGGTAAGATTTTACTGTTATCATACACTTTGTGTATTGAGCTGCCTTCTACATAGTTAGCCTTATACCCATAGATACTGCATCTTTCAGGGTTCATCAGAGAAGATATTTATAACAGCAGGCAGTGGGAAATATAGATATCCAAACCAGATCAAAGTACAGAATGCTCAGCTCTAATCGGGGTATCTGTGTCACACCCCCTATCACTAGGCTCAAAATGCTTTTAGGAAGAAGAAGCGGTATGAACGTCAAGGTCAGAGATCAGGGAAGGCCGCCACAAAATAGTTGTATTCTGAATATCGAAGGACTATTGTGTTTTTGAGCTCACAGAAGCTGTGGTGTGCCACACAAGATGTGACTGGTGTTATCAAGGAAGTCACTGAGGGCGGAGGGGCTCAGGAGACCCCACTATTTGCTGAGGGGTAATGACACTGGATCGCTAATGGAATAGAGATGGTCAGTTGCCTTCTGGTGAGTGTGAGGGCTCTAGCAGGTTTCACTGGCTCTGGTGGATGACTGCCTTACACCCATGTGCACAGGGACAGCATTCATGGGACTACAGCAATGAAGTATATCATGTGAGGAATACATGATAGGGGTAGTTACCAGTGCTTTGGGGAGGAAAGAAAATACGCAAGTGTCATAAGCATCCTTTGAAGATGTATCCCAGTGACCTAACAACTTCCACAAGGCCCCACTCTTTAAGGCTCCACTACTTTGTTCAGCTCTGGGAACAAGACCCTCAAGAAAGAAACCTAGGACAAACATTCTTTTTGCAATAGGCAGCAGCTAGAGTGCTTGAAATAAGTTTTTTTCCTGAGAATAACGTACAAAACTGTTTTTGGCTTGTTTGTTTACTTTTGTTTGTTTTTCTTCATGAGATCAGTCAGAGAGAACACTTACTAACTTCATGCCATTATGTAGTCATTCATTTTAACATTGCAAGATGATTAAGGCAATTTACTTTAAAATAATAATAAAGAGAATGCTGTGCCTCTAACTGATTTCTTATGCTTATATAAGGAGAAACAATGTTTTACTTTCCTAAATTCCTCATGAATTTGCATGAGAAAAGGCATTCTCTGGAGAAGGGTTGCAGAAATCAGTCACAGTGCAGTAATTCTAAACTTAAGCCAAAATAAATGGCTTCTGCTCAGCCAATTCAGCACTTAGTTATTTGAGCCAATTAATTTTCAAATTTTGTGAAAGAAGTAAGAAGAAAGTATATAGTTCTCTTTTTTAAGAGTACATTTTCATGTTTAATATAATGAACAATGATAAAATATTTAAATGTTTAAATTAAACTAGATATTATTCTTGTTTGTAAGTATTAGTTATTTTTAGATAAGCCACATGTTTACGTGCATATATATGTGCACACACATGTATATATAAATGATTTACATATGTAATATATTACTGAGTAACTTTGCATTTTAATTTATTTCAATAAAGTAAGATTAAATAAATAATATTTATAGTCTTAATTTTATAAAATGACATTTTAAACTGTTTTAGAGGTTAATTGGAATTATTGCCATTTTATTTATTTTGACAAACAGCAAAATTTCATGAGGTCAATGATAGTTTTAAAGAACACAAAATGTTTTTATGCATGTTTGTCTTTGAAAAGATAATTCTTTATTAATAATTTATGGGTCAGTATCTTTTACATAGGGACAGAGTTTTCAAATCAGGATTAAATATTACACTTTTAGGAAATGTTTTCTTTAGAGATTACCTCAATTAACAATTATTCTAAATACAAGTGTCTGTAAGAATTGTTTTAATTGAGCATCCCCAAGTATTCATTGGCAGATATTCAAATACATATGGATAGATATTAGTATTTTTAATGAAAACTAGTTCTCACTTAGCTCTAAGATAATCTGTTTACCAAAAATGTTCATTAAATGCTTCTCAAATAAAATATAAATATATTTGCATTTTTAAGTGTAACATTGCAGAAATACATTAACTATGAATATCTATACAAGCTTTGCATGCTTATGTTAGTGATATATTTTAACTTTGGATCAGTGGCCATTGACAGAGTCCTGGTTGCTATTTTTTACTTTAACATTTCTTTGTGTGCTTTTCTAGAACATATTTTATGGTTTTGTGCAACTTTTTAACCCTTTATAGTAAAGACAGTGATGTATGTACCTAGCTCCTAGTTTCCTTGCAGGCCCAACATTCTATGTACCCATAACTTGAACTTCCCAGGTCATTCCAGTTCCTTCTTGTGATACTGGTGCTCATAACACATGCTCCAACATACACCCACTAGGGTCATCCCAAATTGATGATATCAAAGTGTACACTCCAGCCCAAAAATCAGTTTAAATTTATGTGTTTTGCATTCATCCCTTTAAATTCTGCTCACAAATCATTTTCTGAGGCTTTATTCTTGCGTTTCTGTGATTTTGCCTTGCGTTCTTAGTCTTTGGTATTCCAATGTATGTTCTTTTCATCAGAGAGAAACTGAACTAGGGTTAAGATCTGTGCAAACCTACTGCTGTCCTTAAGCTAATAACTGCAGCAGCAGAGGTTTCTACTGAATTCACTCATGGCAATTCTGATTGACATCTGGATGAGGTCTTCTGGATCCCATCTCTCCTATGTAAAGTACATCATTTCTGTTCTTATGAGAAAAGGAGAAGGGACCTTTATACATCGTGGTGCTTCTTTTGGGTGATGAAAGACATCATGGTTACTCTCATTCAGACTATGTATTTATCTAAAGGAAAATATTACTGAATGTTTATAATTTAAACATGAGCAATTGATCAATATAGAAACATATGATAATAATAATGGCAACAGCTGCATGCACAAGCATATATACATCAACAACAAAAGGAACAGTTTGTGATTGGAACCAGTATAATCCCACAGTTCTTCATTTGAAAAATATACCAAGTAGAAGTGGAATATTTAATTTTGATTGTCTTTTTTCTTTTTAAATCTTTCATGAAAATAATATGGTGTGAGTCATTTATCAAGAAGGATTTTGAACAAAAGCCTCTATTTTGCTGAGGCATAAGCATGACATACAAAGCAAAAATATAATTTTAAATTTAATTAATACAGTAGGGACTCAGGATGGCAGTGTTTCTGCGAATGGATGCTCAATAGAGCATGTGACCATTGAGAAAGCCCCAGTCTTCAGCCAGAAAAGACAAAGACATCTCTTCTAGCATCTAGCTTCAAAGTGAACATCTTTAATTTATACAGAGAAAAGCTTCCAAGTTGGTTGGAACTATTGAAAATTCCAAGTCAATACAAATATCAGCAAATATTGAAAATGAGATTGTCTGTCTCCTTTGGTTTCCTGGTGACATATTAAGAGTATATTTATGTTTGAAATTATTCACCTGACTCACTCAAAAGATGTTTGTTTGTACAAAAGTCATCATGCTTTAAAAAGTAATAGGAAGAAAAAGTCCATAGATGTGATAAACTAGCAGCCACAGGTGAATGGGAATACGTAGTTAACAGTGTGTAAAGGAAACAGACAGAAGTGTGATGTTCTAGCGCAGTATACTGAAAACCGAATTGTTTCACGGGGCATATATTTTAAGTTAAGCATGATTTCTAAGACTCCTCTTTTAAAATGTAAATTCAAACTAGTGTCTAGTTGAAATTGGATGAAATATCTGCTACCTGGTGTCACTCAGGTAGTACCAGTTTGTTGAACACATATCTTAAATTTGAACTAGTTGCTTTCTCATCTAATAATTATGGTCAAGGCAGCATGAAAGACTCTATCAGTTTTAAGTTTACATTTTGGGACTTTGTTTGTATTTCCTTTTGGAGACAACTTTGCTACTTTGGTGTTTTCTCCAGACTGAGACTATTTATCAACCACTAAGCCTATATACGTGTCTGCCAATGACTCAAGACATTGTATTTTTGGCTCACAAAACATAGAGAAATAAAGCTGTTACTTGTGGAGAAGTATAATCCCCACTGGATAGCTTTTATGATATGTACTACCTGAGAAACAAAGTAATTATCACATATTCAAGTTGTTTACCTAGAACTCTAATAATAACTAGCTCGGAAAACCTAACTCACTGGTCCAAAAGAGGCACAAATGTCTTGGGGATTGTTAATCACTTTCTGATTGGATATAAAACCTTTTTTGAAACCCAAATTTAACCCTAATGTCAGGACCAAGAAATTATGACTAGACAATCGAGAGTCCCTAGGAGAGAACACAACACTCTTATGACCATAGCATTATGCTAACTCTTAATGACTGAGCATTTTACCCATGGACTACGTCACCTTTTCACCCTCATTTCAAATCGTCTTTCTTCAGTGGGTGCCCATCACAGAGATCCACAAATAGTCAAAACAAAGGAATTCTCAGCCCCGAAATGTGACATGAATTGAACATATTCTCTTCTTAGTGCTCAGGAGTCACTCAGGGCAGACATATTTAAATCACCAGAGACAGTGGTTTAATACAAAAGAACAGCATTTTCCAAGTATGACATGGCAGATGCACCCATGACCTTACAAGATTGGTGACTGCATTCACAAGACTTAATGCAAATGTAAAACAGACAGTATCTTAACATGGAGAGGAGGTGGATATGAAGTCCCATCTCTGGCTAATTAGCCCCTGCCAATTAACTACAGCTAGAGAAGGCAAATCAGTTTTCTTTTATGGTGTGGCCTCTGAGAGTTCCATCATGCTTCAGTTGAAGGACACACATTCAAGAGTTTATGAACAACTAAAATTATATTTGATGGGTTTTTGGTTGTTTGTTTTTGGTTCTGGGAGGAGTAGGCACAGTTAAATACAGTCAAAATACATTCCATGAAATTTTCAAAGATTTAATTGTTTTTAAAAAGTGCTTATATAAACAAAAATAACATGGAAAGTAGTGGCAGTGAAATTCAAATGTGTATATACAGTATGAATAAGGGTCCAATGGAAATTTATTTTCATGAAAAAAACATTTTGTCTACAGTGAAATAAAAATTTATTCCTGTGAATTCTTATTTAAATATCCTTGGCATAAACAGTCATAAATACAACCATACTTATACTATATGCAAACGTATTTTTAACACCAGTGGGGTCTTTTAAAAGGATACTTTTACTGTTCCTTGAGTATTTCCTTTGTAGAGGTTTAACATGTTTACTCATAGCATTGGGTGTGTTTAATGGAATGCAATGTAATATAATACCTATGTCTTTTTTTTAAGACAAAATGAGTATTTAAATGTGTACACATGCATGCAAGTGATTGAGGACACTTACACAATAAGTACTAAAGTATTAGGCCTCATAGTATGTTAGTAATTTTAATAGACTTTGCCATAATATAATGTTTTGTACAATTCATTGTATTTTTTGTTACACATCTCAGCTTCCTTATACTCACAACCATGAACACTTCAAACTGTTCCAATCATAAGAGACAATAATGTTTTCCTTTATCATAGAAAAAAAAATCTACTGTCAAAGGGCACAGCATAAAATATATTGTCAAAGACCTGTTTCTGTGCAGACTAGTTGCTCCAGATATACGCTTTAGCACAGTTATGTTGAGAAGAAGGCACTGATTTGAAAAATCAGCTTCAAAGTTTGGTGTGCACAAAGATTATACGTGTAGAGAAGTCATATATTTACTAATGTAGAAAACATCTAAAATTTGCGTTTCTTTGTTAGAATCTTCCAAAACTCATTAGCACGAGGGCCACTTGACTTGTGTGAACTCCGGGATTTGGAATCGTCATGCTTTAAATTACACACATTCAGCAAACTATGGCCAAAGATGGGGGTTTTCTGCTGCAGTTTTTTTCTCCAATTACTTGGATCAACGACATCAGAAGACTGAATTACAATTTCCCATGCTTAACTCAAGTTTATAAATTTCAAATACTACTTAAAAGTGAGACTACAAGACTGACTTTTTAAAAATTCCGTTTAGGCCTAGAGATAATTTCTCATACTGAATTAGGTTCCATGTAATCCAGGATAGAATACGTTTACAGCCGCACTTCTAAAAGAAGCCAGAGTCATGAGCACTCTTGAGCTGAAATCTCAACATATTTTTAGAGACACAGTTGAGATCATAGCAACTGATGTGCTGTGCCTTCTTCATGCCGGGTTCAAATAATACAGGGTCTAGAGCAGATTAGGAGAGGCAGAAAATAACAAAGAAAGATAAATATTTCCAGTGGGAATCCAGAAAAATTTTTTATAAAGATATTCATGTTACCATATGGTGATATCTTGTTTATACTCTAACAAATAAAGCTTGACTGAAGATCAGAGGGAGGAGCTAGCCACTAGTTAACCATAGAGGTCTGGAGATCTGTACAGACAGACAGGAAGTGACATGGCTGGGCAGAGATAGGAATGTAAGGCAGGAGGTGACAGTATTTCTGCCCTTTTGCAGCTGAGGAGTTAGCAAGGTAAGAGTTGGCTGTGACTTGATCATTTCTCTGTCTGATTTTTATGCAAGCTTTGTTTATAGAGTACAAACAAAATAGCACCACATTATCTATTTTTCGTGTTGCTGTGATTAAATATCTGTCAGCAACAACACAGGAATGTAGGATTTGCAGAGGAACAGTGAGTCCTGGTAGGTATGAGATGGCAGAAGAGAAGCAGCTGGTCATGTTGTGTAGTGATCAGAAGATGGGAGAGGTGAAAGCTGGAGCTCAGCTGGCTCTCTTCTTTTATTTAGTTCAAGGCCTGCAGTATGATGTTGCCAATGTTTATGTGGACCAATTAACACCAGAGAACTCAGTCTAGATACCTGTTCACACACAGGGCTAGAGAGGTCAGTTTCCTCGATGATCTTGGCAAACTGACAACCAGACTATCATAAAATTCTTCTCACTTCTTCTTAAGTCAGAGCTACAAACTATAGAAAATCCATCCAAAAGAGCATGAATATATACTTACATTTATGGCTGGTCAACTTGGTCAGTTAGTTCTTATTCCAGTTAGGTATGAGCAGGCTAACTGGAAGCATGATTGGCTCACTCACGTAGTAGGAATGGTTTAGCAGCTGACAGATGGCTCAATTGACGTTTGGATTTCAATTTGGAATCCCACTTTTTTTAAATCATGTTCGTCTTTCTCTGTGTGTCTTATAATGGTTTATGCTTCAATAGCAAAACAGAACCCAACCCTGATAATTTGTCAAAAGCCGAAGTGTGTTACAGTTTGGAGGCTGAGAACTCCAAGTTCAAGTTGTTGACAAGATGTGCTCTATGGTAAGGGCTTCTGTCTCTACATAATGGAGGCACTTAGTGGGTCCTCCAGTCAAATTCAAGTGATCTCCACATACAGGAAATGACAACACAGCAAATACTGTACATGAAATCTGCTCTATAATTAAAAAAAAAAAGCACATTAACAGAGAAACTATGTTCATGACTTGATCACAATTAAATCCTTACCTCTAAATCATATCACCAGTCCTTTGCTTATAACTCATTGATTTTGAAGCGCATATATCATTTATGCTTTCAAACTATCCGCTATGAAGTCATGTCCAAAAGTAAACAAATATATAGGGAGAGACAACCTCTTCCATTTAATGGGCTAAGAAATCATTAAAGACAGAAAAGGGGATGGAGAATTATCTGACCACCCATGTGTAATGACATGATAAAAGAAAACACACACTGCTGCCTAAGAGACATAATGGCTCACACCTGTCACCCACACAGTGTACGTAAACACAAGCACTGTCTTACTGCTGCCCTTCTGAAACCTAGTTATCAAGTGTTTGAGAGTAGCTTAATTCATTAATGTAATAAATTACAGAATATATATATATAAAATGAATGTTTTGCACTTGATGGTGTGTATTTGAGAAGCTGAATGTAAGTAAACTTTCTTCTTTCATTTTTGAGTTATTTGCCTTCTCTGTTCCCTTTCATACACAATACTTCGTTCCATGTCACATCATCGGCCTCTTAACATCCCCTGAAAGTGATGTTACATGGGAAAAAGACAGAGATAATTGTGAACTGTCAAAATCCTTTGTGCTAAGAGGCAACACTCGACCTTGGAATCCCGGGACACAGAAAATTTACCTTTGAAAAAGGAAAGTTATGAGACAGAACAAGGCTCTGAGATGCCCAAATTAAAAGAAAAAAATTACTAGCCCAGAGGTTCATAATAGTTGAATAAATTATTCAATATTTTAATACTACCTACCATCAATGGTCATATTAATCCCTCAATAAATACATCATTATAGGTTATTTCACCTTCCTCCAGGATATTTAAAGAAATGAGAATATATAACAAAATCTTCATAATGAAAATTCGAAGAGATGTGAAAAAATTGATATAAATTCAATCTGAGCCTCTACTATTTGGAAATTTAAGGCAAAAATTAAATGAATTAACATGAGTTGTTTCGCACGGTGTTTCTTATGTATTTTCTCTCTTATATCCACCCATGGAGCCCTTGCAATCCTATTTTATTCTTATGCAATATTAATGTATGTCCTCAATGAATCACCTTAGTAACTCTTCTAGCATTTAGCACTTTTCTTAGATTTTCCAGAAGGGAGCATTTATTTATCCATTGACAAATCAGGTCATTTTATTCTATTGTCTCTGTATGAAAACTTGGCAGTACTTAAAAGTATAGCACTGAAAAATGGAGTAATTATATTGCAATTCAGATAAAGATGTGTCAAAATTAAAAGAATGTGTGTGATTTTACCCTATAGTTCCTACACCTGCTATACTATGAGTCTTATTAGAATACTGTTTCCATAAAGCACCTGTACATTAAGTACATGCTCTCAGGTATCGACAGCACTTCATCATATGTTGTTATATTATTGTTATTATTTCTGACAACACTGGTAAATGCGCTAAATGTGTTCAGTTATGAACCTAGCTGAAAAGATCTTTTTAAATAAAAATAACATTTTTGTAAATTACATGCCATTGTCATAAGAAATAAAATAAACAAACCTACAACTATAGAAAAAATTGAAAATTCATATTTTTATTTTCAAAGTTACATCTATGCTATTATCACCAATAGCATTTAAGCCAGCGCTTCTCAACAGGTAGGGTAGCGAATCCTTCATTGGTTGAACACTCCTTTCACAGAGGTTGCCTAAGACCATCAGAAAACACAGATATTTACATTCATTACAAGTCATAACAATAGCAAAATTATATTTTGAAGTAGCAACAAAACTAATTTTATGGTTGGGGGTTACCACAACATGATGAACTGTCTTAAATGGTTACAACCTTAGGAAAGCTGAGAAACACAGATTTATTTATTTATCATTGATTATTATTTATTCTTTTCTCATATATAACATCCCAACCACTGTTTTCTCTCCCTCTTCTCCCCTCAGTTTCTTCCATTTACCTCCCCTGCCCCCAGATCCATTCTTCCTCCTTTTCTCTTAAAAAAGAGCAGACCACAACATCCTAAATGGAAGTTAAGCAGGATCTGGCCTGGTAAGTACTTGGATGGAAGAACCACCGGTTTAAAAGATGTTTTTATTTAGTGTGTGTGTGTGCGCACGTATGTGTGTGCGTGTGTGTTTGTGTGTGTGTTCACATGTGCACAGCTCTAGAGAACAGAAGAGGGCATCAGATTCCCTTGAGCCACATGACATGGATGCTGGGAACTGAACTTGAGAACTCTAAAAGATCAACAAGTACTATTATTCAATGACTGGGTCATTTCTTCATCCTGTATTTTGAGTGATTTAAAGTGTACTGTAGAGCTGACATCATCAGTTCAACACCTACCATGCGAGTGCAACTACCTGAGTTTATATCCCTGACACTATGTGAAAGCCTAGGGCAGCAGCTCGTGACTGAAGTGCCACCATGAAGAAATCTAGAGAGGAGGGAGAGCAGAGACAGCTGGAGCCTAAGGCTCACTAGTCAGCTCACAGTCAGTGAGATAGAAAACTACTTTAAATGATAGAGTACAATTAAGGAAGACACAAAACATCAACCCCTGGTCTTCATAGTCATGTGCATAGACATGATCACATATCTGCACACATATTTGCACACACACATGATCACATACACACTGCATGTTCTCAGACATACACAGAAAATAAATAAATGGCAACATTATATTAATGTGACATTCTTAATTTAGATTATTTAAAAAAGTCACATGCTAAAAATTCATATTTATACTAATTTTAATAAGTAAGAAAGAATACCTATTTCATGGACTGATTTAATTGTTTCCAGAAAGTTAAGTAAGTGTGTGTATATGTACTTTTCATATATATACAAATATATGTATATAAAATTCAATGCTGAGAGATTGCCTATATTTTGCACAATATCTCAATTCTTCAGTAGATCAACTTGTCTAAAACTTTCAACTTTTCTTATTATTTATCATTTGTGACTAGATGGTCAGACTTAATTTCAATCACACATTGCAAATTATGGACTCATCTTGAAACTACAAGAAACCGGATAGTACGGTAAAACAAGTCACAGACGTTCTGGTTTGCAAACACGTGTAAGTTTTGTTTACACTATCCTATGTTATCTATTAAGTGTTCAAAGCATGTGCATGTATGTATACCACAATTTAAAAGAATAATTTATGTGGCTAGAGAGATGGCTCAACAATTAAGAATGAGTAGTGCTCTTTCAAAGTACTCAGTTCACTTTGTAGCTGCCAATTAGGCACATGGAACCAACTATAATTCCATTTACAGCAGATTTGGTACCTCTGGTCTGCTTTGGCACCTGCATTCTTGCACATATCACACACACACACACACACCACAACAGTGCACACAATTAAACATTCAAAGAATTCTCTAAAATTTACTTTATTACTAAATACCATGTCAGAACAGATTAGCGGCAATGTTAGACTTCAGTGCTTCATTTCAGGAAAGTGATGTCACCTCCATGAAAGCCAGTCCTGCTTAGAACCCTAAGACCTTTTCCCCCAAGTTGGCAGGTCCTCTTGATGTTTCCTGTCCTAGGGCCAGAGAGATAGAGCTATGTTGTGGCAAGCAGCACTGGGAGCTGATGACACAGGCCCCATTCCAGGAACATCCAGAGAAGCAGGCAAACAATAGCTGCATAAGCTTCCATCTAGCCTCTATGCTGGGAAGTAAAATTTTTTGACACAAAGTTGCTAGTCACATATTAATAAACATCAAGAACTTTCCAGAAACCTTATTCTTGTCTAATGAACAAAATAAACCATTCAAAACCAGCAATTAGGCAATAGATGCATAAGGACTCAGACAAGTAATTCACAAGAGCTCTTTTAAGGAAGCTTGATTGAACTCAAAAGAAAAATTAGCAGCCAAAATCAATTCAATAGTCTATCACAGAAATTTAGTTGAGATTGAAGTAATTAAAATGAAATCGAAGAGAAAGCCTCCCGATATAAGGTACCCTAACAGAGCAGCTCCACAAAGAGGACAGATCAGATGGAAGAAAGGACAAGGAAGCCAAGAGTAGGCAGGAAGATATGGAAGAGGAGGAGGAGGAGGAGGAGTAGGAGGAGGAGGAGGAGGAGGAGGAGGAGGAAGAGGACACACAGGTGAAAAGAGGATTGAAGTTAGTGCAAAGAAACAAGGACAACAATAGGGAAGGTATTTTTGGGTTGGGGTGGAGGTAATAGTAGGATGCTTGCCTACCTTAGAAGTAACGTGGACCTCACAAAGATGAAGGTTATAAAATAACACCCGCAGGAGGTTCAGAAGCCATCAGCCACATTCAGCTAACACATATATCCCAAGATGTGTTATACCAAACTCTTGATGATTACAAAGGTGATACCCATGATGAGAACATGAATTAGTAAGAGAAAATTTTATAGGAAGAAAAGAGGTAGAATGAAACAATTTCAGTGCTAAACACACACACACACACACAGAAAGAGAGTAACACAGAATCAAGAATGTCTGTGTTAGTCAGTTTCTCGTTGCTTTAGCAAAAGACTTTAGAATATAAATTAATTAAGAGACAGTTGGATTTAGGATTTTAGATATATCAGTTTCAGCTCTATTGGTTGTGTGGTGGCACATCATAGCAGAAATGACTGATGATGACCCTTCCTAATAATTCTCAACTCATTACGCTTCACCAGTTCAACTGTCCTAGAAACCAATTACTCAGAGAGACCTTTAGGAAAATACAATTCAGACTAAACTAGGCCACCTTATAGTGATTCCTCTATCTTACAATGCAAATGCACTTAGTCTATAAGATTCCCTAAAGTCTTCACTCTTCTAGCAATGCTTCCATTTCTTTTTTAAATATTTATTTATTATTATAAATTAATTATTTTATGTACATTGGTGGAAAAACTGTCAGAGGTCCCAGAGAACTAGAGTAACAGACTGTTGAGAGTTGCCACATAGGTGCCAGAAATTGAACCTGGGCCTCTAGAAGAGCAGCCAGTGCTCATTTGGCTTTCTGTTTGTTTGTTACCAGGATTTCTCTGTAGGTTTGGAGCCTGTCCTGAAACTCGCTCTGTAGACCAGGCTAGCCTCGAAATCATAGATTTCTGCCTGTCTCTGCCTTCCATGAGCTCTTAGCTATTGAGACATCTCTCCAGTCCCAAATAATCAAGTCAAACACACCTTTTACCTTTGAAAAACAAGAAAATGAAGCTAAATATTTCTAAGAAATAATGATTGGACAGGCATTAAGGAAACATTGCTCTTTCAAAAATAAAAGACAGAAAATACCATTCTGAAATGGGAGGAGGGGAGGCAGTGGAAATTTTGAATGATATTATTTACAAAGCAATAAAAAATAAATAAATAAAAAGAAAATACTTTTAGAATATTAAAACAAAGCAAAGAGAGCCAAGAGTCACAAGAATTAAATCCTAACATTTTATATCTGGCTTTGGACACATTGCTATGTAGGCTGTGGTCTACAAAGAATTTAGGAGGTTCTGTCCATAGAACTTACTGGTGTTGGCGAACTGCGGCTACATAGTACCTCTGCTTCCTATTGTATATATTCTACATCATTTCATCTCCATCTCCTTGGGGTCTCTAGTGCATCTGTGAAGCCACACATTACCGGCCAGCTCCAAACATTACCCAGTTTAGTGTTACTTACAGGGACTCTGATGCTAACTGGCCACACACAGACTGGCTTTGCAAGCTTTCTTTTGAAATCACAGTGGAAACCTCTATGACCTCATAATCTTTCCCTTCTACCTTCCTGCAAAACTAGTTTACTATGGAATTTTAAGAGAAAAGCAGCAGATACTAGCATCACCTACATGGTTCTGCTTCTTCAGAATTACAAAATGCAAATGTTATGGGTGTTTATATGTAAAATGTTCCCCAGGAGTTCTTTTGTTTGAATGCTTGCTCTCAAGCAGGTAGTGCCATTTGGAATGCTGCTTTGAGGTGATCAGTGGAAGTGAATTCTGGGGCTGGGTCTCTCAAGGTCACGTTTACTTCAGACTCTTGCCTTTTAAAATATCTGTTCTAGGTACTATCATGGGACAGCCACTGCCATATATATTCCTACTGCTAGGAGCCTCCATGCCGTGTATTTATCACAGTGATGGATTGATTTTACTCCTTAAACCATGAGCCAAATTAAACCTTTCCTCCCTTAAGCTGATTTTGTCAGGAATTTTGTCACAACAATGAGAAAAGAAGTACATAGGATAATGGAGGTTTCCATCAATATTTCAAAGGAAAGATTGGGAGGGTGTGCATTGTGTTGTAGAGTTGAATTTCCTGAAAATCAGCCCCAGGCAGGATAATGTGTTATGTTATAACAATGATGCCAAAGCTGTAATGGAAATTAGTGAAGCAAGCTACATACAATGCAGGCTTAAGGAGGCAGCAGGACGCATGGAAAGCGCCCTGGAAAGAAAAGCCATATGGCCTGTAACCAGCATGCCTATTGGGTGCGCTTCCCAAAACTTTTGGATACCACATTGCACTATAATTACGCCATTGTTTGCTCTGCGTGTTAGGCATGGGGAGTTAACGTTTGTCCTCCTTGTTTTCGGTCTTGCTTTAGTACAGTATCCTCTCTCTCTCTCTCTCTCTCTCTCTCTCTCTCTCTCTCTCTCTCTCTCTCTCTGTGTGTGTGTGTGTGTGTGTGTGTGTGAGTGAGTGAGGGTATCCGAGGAGACTTATACAGATAGTTTTAAGCAAAGCTGGAGGAAGAAAGAACTTAAGAACTGAAGGAAACCTAAGGTGGGGTGAGCTCTGCCCTGTGCTGTGGGGAGGATATGGAACTATGGACTACACACAGTATACCACAGCAGAATCTGGAATGACACCTAAGGGCTAATGTGTTAGTGTTGGTAGCCTGCTTTGAGATTCTGGGAACCAGTGGAAACTTTAATGTGTTGTGCCTAGTGGGATATTTTAAGGGCATTAGGTAGATTCACATATCTTTCTTCCTTCTTGTTACTCCAGGCCAGGAGGCAAACAATTTTGTTCAGTCATGTTCTTGCCATGGCATACCACCAGAGGCTCAATCCAATAGGGACAACCAACCATGAACTTCAGAGTAAACCCTTCTCTTTATAACAAAATTAGCTTTAGATTCTTATAGCAACCAAAGTCTAACACAGCCATTTTTAAAACTTCATGGTCCCTCACCAGGATGAGATGTCAAGTGGAGAAACACAAGTTTGATCTCACAAAGGACAGAGATTTTCACCCACTGAAAATTTCATGAGATTGCAGCATGAAATAATGCCTTGGTGCTTCAGTCTGAATCAAGCTCCCAGATGCTCTCCCTGAAAATGAAATCACGTCTTCCACCCAGGTTTCTTCACGTCAAAGACAGCCATCACTGGAAGGAGGGAACTAACTCCTGCTGCTGCTGATGCCTCTCCCTTGGATCATAAATGTTCTCACATCCCGAGTGACAGTGAATTCCAGAAGGCTCCCAATTTACTTCTCCCTAACCATTCAAAGGAAGATTATCAATGCAAGATATACATTTTAACAAATGTATGAGAATTGAAAGCCAAAATTGCTACTTGATCAAGAGCTGCAGAATGAGTGTTGCTTACAGGTGTGAAAGCAGCATTTATCACTTGGAACACTTCCGTCAGATCTGGGGTTTTGATCAGTGCCTCGTAATTGAGTAGTAATACTGAAAGGAATAATGTGTTTTCTAAGCAATGGCATCATATTTTCAAACAATTTTTAATAGAGAAGGAAAAGAGATATCTTTCTTTTCTTTTCTTTTTTTTTTTTGTTTCTATTCACTGACAATGAACTCCAGTGATTTTAGACAATAGGTCATGAAGCAATTACACTTGAATATTGTGATGACAGAATTGGCTTCAGAAGTGGAAATCATATGTAGAGTAGAAATACTGTTCTTGGAGCTATTGTTGTTAAACTTTATTAATCAGTTATTGAGGGGTTATCTATGAATATGATAAAACTGTGATAATATTTGAAAGACACAGAACTATTAATTCTATGAGATTGTGTAACAAACTGAGTTCTTTACAGTCTCTGTTAAGTATTCAGGCCAGAATTGGCTAGTAGCTTGTCCCTCACTGAACTCTGACTTTCTAGTTCCTAAGTTGAATCACATCCATATTGAAAATCAAGTCTTCATCATATGTCCGTTTCAATGAATTCCAATGTTGTATTATTTAATCACGGATCTGTAGCTTATGTCTAAATACTGGGTATGTGTGCTGGTAAATTTTTACATCATCTTAGCACAAGCTAGGGTCATTTTTAAAGAGGGAACATCAATTAAGAAAATGTCCCCACCAGACTGGCCTATGTGCAAACATTGGTGCATTTCTTGATTGATAAATGATTGGGAAGAGCTGAGGTCACTGCAGTGTTGCTGCATCTCAACTGGTGGTATTGAGTGCCGTGTTACTTCCCTGCTTAAGTTCCTGCTCTGATATTCCTCAGTGATGGACTGTGACTTGGAAATGCATGATGAATAAACTCTTTCCTCTCAAATTTTATTTTGTCATAAATACTTTCATAAATGTTTTTCATGCCATAAATTATAAACTAGAAGCTAAATTTATTACTGCATTGAAATATTTACTAAATATTAATTTACTAAATACATTGGGGCTAGTGAAATAACACGATTTTAAAGAAAATATTTCAAGTAAACTTTTGGAATCTTCATAATGTCTATCTTAAAGTAAAATTATTGGTTTCTTATAATTACTTCCACATTTATTGTGTTGCCATCTGTTTTCTTGGTTGAAGTATATGAAGAAAATCTAAGGCCACAGAGATGATAAGTCAGAAAACAGGAGAATATCTTTGTTTGCCCTAGGTTGTTTATTGGGGATCAAGTTTCCAAATGTAACTCATGCAAACAGTGATGTTGGAACTAGAAAGCACTGCACCATATTCCAGCTATGGAGAAGAACCATGGACAGCGCCATGTTACCCTTTCCAAAGCCGAGATTCTCGCAATTTTCAAATATCAGCTTACACATCTCCAAGTGTGTGTGTGTCTCTGTGTGTGTGTGTCTGTGTGTGTGGATTGGTTTGAGGATCCATTAATTGTCAAGATTTCTTAACATTTTTCTTTCAAACCACCACTCATGTATTACAAATTTAGAAAACAGTGGTTCAATCAATTATATGCCTTGATCAAATGTTGACCTACCCTACAAAACAATAAAATCCATGCCATATCATAGTAACAACAATTAGTAACAAAATATATCTGACAATTTCTAAAATAAAAGTGTCAACTGCTTTAACACTAAAGTATGTAATCAGTCAGCTTTGTTTGATCATGTTGAATATGTACATATATCAACATAGCTCTTTGTGCCCATAAATCTGCACAATTACAACTTGTCAGTTACAACTACAAAGACAGCACAAATCTGGTTGATACTGAAACAAATTTCATGAAAAATACTTTGTATGCATGGAAGCTATCAAGACTCTTGTGGCAAACACGCATTTTCTACAGTCCCATGTTCTGCAGAAAGCCAGAATTTAATTGTTGGTGACAAAGACTGTCATTGTCTTTCCTTGAGTCTGGAGGTTTATTTCATTCTTCTTTGAGAAAATATGAAGAGTTCAATATGAAAAACCATAATTTGCTACTTTTGGTCTAATGATTTTAAAGTAAAAGTTGACCGCCCAAAATAACTAGGTAGTATACTTTTTAAGGTCAATGGTATTTGGATAGAACCATCTCTTTTAAGCACTCATGATTTAGTCACAGTACATAAATATGACCATCAGATATGGGTCGTTCATTTCTGTTTGCATCTTTCAGTGAAGAATACAACTATGACATTTGACATCATTCTTAAAATGTGAAATGTGTGTGTGTCTGTGTGTGTGTGTATTCTCCCTATAGTCAACAGTAACTATAGAAACTCACAGCTCATCAAAATGATAATAATGTGGGACTTCAAACTGCCCACCCATAAAAAAAGGACATCTCTATCACCTTCTCCAAAGTTCAAGACCTATTGAACAACAAGGAATGGGAAGAGCCACAGGGAAGAGCAAAGTGTAGTAGGCTGCTGGCTTGCGGATATGATGTATCAGTTGTATTCCTGAACCTGTTATAGCTTTTGCAGAGAAGATCTGCACAAAGGTGTGTGATACACCAATATCCTGTCATGAAGTAAGAGGGATTCATACAACACTACCACTCTCTGAGGTCTTTTATGGTTGGTAGGGGAGGTGGAGATTTTATTCAGTAGTGTTGACACCAGAGAGGTGCTCTTGTTCCGATAAATAACACAAATTCCTTGAGTCATCAAAAGAGAGAAAAATTCATAGATGTAGAATGAGGAAGACCTTGAGAAGAGAAAGCAAATAAGCAAGAGTAGGAAGAGAGCCGGACTGTGGTGGCGCATGCCTTTAATCCCAGCACTGGGGAGGCAGAGGCAGGCGGATCTCTGTGAGTTCGAGGCCAGCCTGGTCTACAAGACCTAGTTCCAGGACAGGAACCAAAAGCTACAGAGAAACCCTGTCTTGAAAAATTCAAAAAAAAAAAAAAAAAAAAAAAAAAAAGAGTAGGAAGATACAATCAGGGTCAGGAGAATTAACATGAGTAAAGCCCACTGCAGACAGGCATGCAAATGACACAATGAAGCCTATTATGTGTAATTAATTGTAGAAATAACAATGAAGGGCAGAACAGAAAAAACAGTTTTCTAAATTAAAGAACAATAAATATTTTTCTGCAGAGAATCTGTATGTGACCTATGGTGATATGATTCAGAACTTTTTCCCAAGAAATATTCTATAAACTTATTTTTAAAAATTTTATGTTTTATTATATTTATTTGATACATCTTTGAAGTTTCACTTACTACATTTGTAGTAATTTTATCCACTAAACCAGACATTTTACTTGTTTTCTAAATTTTATTTGAATTGCTGATCTTTTAATGTTTGGTTGCTTTGTTTAAGGCTTCTAGTCTTAAATTGTATGCAAATATTAGTATCTACATATTTTTCCTCTTGTGTATACATATATATATGCATGTGCTTCTCTTGAAATCAATATATATATATACATATATATGTATACATACATCTATATGTATATATATTGATCTATATGTATATATAGACATATGAATGTATGCTAATGGATAAGCTTTTATAATGTATATTCTAGGGTATTGCTGTACACTTGTAACATATTAAAAATTTCTCTTTTAGTTTGTCAATTATTTTAACTTTATTTATTATTATTATTTATTATTAATTATTATTTATTATAAATTATTTATTTTGAGAACTGTGAGACACACTTTATGTGTTTATCAAGAAAAACACCTATGTCCTCACCACTGTTTCTGACATTTTAGAATAAACATATATATTAATCTAAGGAAAATTATGAGCAATCATTTAATGTATAATATAATAAATGTCATATTTTTTAAAGAGTTTGTTTTCCTGGATAAATTAAAATTAATTTTTGTAAGCAATGTAAAGAAGTATGCCAGACCCAAAAGGAGGAACATGGGATGTACTCACTCATAATTGGTTTCTAGCCACAAATAAAGGACATTGAGCCTATAATTCGTGATCCTAGAGAAGCTAAATAAGAAGGTGAACCCAAAGAAAAACATACAGTTATCTTCCTGGATATTAACCTTCATCAGGCGATGAAATGAGACAGAGACAGAGACCCACATTGGAGCACCGGACTGAAATCCCAAGATCCAAATCAGGAGCAGAAGAGAGAGAGCACGAGCAAGGAACTCAGGACCGCGAGGGGTGCACCCACACACTGGGACAATGGGGATGCTCTATCGGGAACTCACCAGGGCCAGCTGGACTGGGTCTGAAAAAGCATGGGATAAAACCGGACTCGCTGAACATAGCGGACAATGAGGACTGCTGAGAAGTCAAGAACAATGGCACTGGGTTTTGATCCTACTGCACATACTGACTTTGTGGGAGCCTAGGCTGTTTAGATGCTCACCTTACTAGACCTGGAAGGAGGTAGGAGGTCCTTGGACTTCCCACAAGCAGGGAACCCTGACTGCTATTTGGGCTGCTGAGGGAGGGAGGGGGAGTTGATTGGGGGAGGAAGAGGGAAATGGGAGGCAGTAGCGGGGAGGAGGCAGAAATTTCTAATAAATAAATAAATAAGAACAGAAAAAAAGAAGTTTCAAAGAAAAAATTTATACAGAAATTATATCAATATATGTGTAAAACCATGAATTCACTTGCTCACTTGACATACATTACAATTTGACTCTTTCGGTGGCGATTATATTTTATAATTACTTTTTATAATGTGAATACTTGTCTTTAATTTAGAAATGAGTATTTTTTTTCCAAATCCTCCAATCTGGAAAATTTTTATTATTATTTTAATGTTTATACAATGCCACTAAACAGTTTTATCAATAAAATATTGCCAAGGGCCAGACAAATTCAGCACAGAATTCTATCAGACCTTTAATGTGTAATTAAGAATAATACTGTTCAAATTATTCCACAAAATAAAAACTGGAGGTGCATTGACTAATTCTTTTTATGAGGCCACAATTACTCTGAGAACTAAGCCAAACAAGCACCCCAACAAAGAAATAAAATTACAGATCAGTATCCTTTATGAACAAAAATGCACAGATTTAAAAAAGAAAAACTTGAAAGTTTTGCAACAAAATCTAGTAACACATCAAAAGATTATCTACCATGACCAAGTAGACTTTGTCCTAGAGATACAGGGATGCTTCAATATATATATATATATATTGAATGGGATTAATGATGGATTAAGGCTCACTCCATGAGATGGAGCCTATTTCTGAGATGACATAGGTCTAGTAACCACAAGCTTGAGACTAGAAATGCCTGGGACCCAGGGGAAAACAAAATACTATTATTTTGCTAAAGGAGCATAGCTATATGACTCCTAAAGACATTCAGCTATTCTCGTTGATCCATGCCTCACTCAACCATCATAAGCGACGATTTGTCTTGCAGTAGATGTAAACTAACAGGAACCCCACAACTAGACAATGTACAGAGAGTGAGAGACTTTGGATCAGTCAGTCCTAAATGGGATGTCTTCATCAAACCCCTCCCCTCAGTTCTTGGATGCTGTGTGGAAGAAGAAGCAGAAAGATTGTAAGAGCCAGAGTGGATGGATCTCAACAAGGAAATCGTTTCTTCCACATACAACAAGACTGACAGACATCAGAACTTAAGAGACTGGCAGCATGCCAAGTCTTTACAGAATCTAGATAGGTGGGTTGTCAGCGAGAAGAGGGAGAAATAGACAGGAGCTTCCTCCCTAACCAAGAAACAATCTCCAACTGGCATTTACCTTCAAAGAAAAAGATTACTTTGTTCCAAGAAGTCTTACTGGATATATTAAGCCCTATGCCCAGGAGGAGAGTCAACACAAAATGAAATTGATGGCATTTTTATAGACTTTCTTTGTTTCACATTACTTTTCTTTGGCATATATTTTTTTATTACTGGCCTTTGGCTTATATATTATGGTTTCTGATTTGTGTTTCTATGGTTCTTATGTGTGTGTTTCTTGTAATTTTTCCTTGTTTTTATTTATTTATTTATTTTGTTGAAAAAATTTCCACCTCCTCCCCGCCTTCCATTTCCCTCGATTTTTCCTTGTTTTTTTTTAAATTTTTAATCTTTTTGATTTTGGTTATTTTCTGCATAGTGAGAAAAAGAAGGGTTGTGGTTAAGTTAGTGGGGAGGTGGAGATAATCTGGGAGGAGTTGGGGGAAGAGAAACTCTGAAAAGAATATATTTCATAAAATTCTGTTTACAATAAAATATTAAATTTTAATACATTAAAGCATTAAGAAGGAGTTAAAAAGATGGTTCAATATGTAAAAGCACTTGAGCACACGTTTGAAGATCTGCAGATCAATTCCTGGATCTCATAATGAAAGAAAAAGACCTAATTCCTTAAAGTTGCCCTCTAATTCATCAGGGCAAACACAAGCACACACACAAACCATCTTCACAAGCACATTAATCATAGTAATGATGATGATGATAATAATAGTAACTACACAAGGTAAGAAAATTAAAAATAATGTGGTCTAGCTAATTTCACACTATTTTTTTATTTCTATTGAGTTCTACATTTTTCTCTAGTTCCCTCCTTGCCTCTCCCCTCCTCCCTCAACCCTCCCCCAGGTCTCCATGTTCCCAATTTACTCAGGAGACTTTGTCTTTTTCTACTTTCTACTTCCTATGTAGATTAGATATATGTAAATCTCTGTTAGTGTCCTCATTGTTGTCTAAGTTGTCTGGGATTGTGGTTTGTAGGCTCGTTTTCTTTGCTTTATGTTTAAAAGCCACTTATGAGTGAGAACATGTGATAATTTTCTTTCTGTGTCTGGGTTACCTCACTCAAAATAATGTTTTCTAGCTCCATCCATTTTCCTGCAAAATTTAAGATGTCATTATTTTATTCTGCTGTGTAGTATTCCATTGTGTAAACATACCATATTTTCCTTACCCATTCTTTGGTCGAGGGGCATTTAGGTTGTTTCCAGGTTCTGGATATGACAAACAAAGCTGCTCTGAACATAGTTGAGCACATGTCCTTGTGACAAAATTGAGCATCCTTTGGATATATACCCAACAGTGGTATTCCTGGGTCTTGAGGAAGGTTGTTTTTTAATTTTCTGAGAAATTGCCACACTGACATCTAAAGGAGTTGTACCAGCTTTCATTCACACCAGCAATACAGAAGTGTTCCCCTTTCCCCACAACCTCTCTATCATAAGTTGTCATCAGTGTTTTTGATCTTGGCCATTCTTACAGATGTAAGATGGAATCTCGGGATTGTTTTGATTTGCATTTCTCTGAGGGATGGCTCAGCCATTAAAGGCTAGGCTTACAACCAAAAATATAAGATTTCTCACTATTAAATAATATGGTCAGATTGCATGAGAGCCATTGTTTAAGGATATATAGGGAAGCGTTTGAACTTTAAGATAACAAAAAAAAAGAACAAAAATAAAATACAAATGATATTTGAAAGGAGAATTTAAAACAAAGTAAGGCAAGATTCATTCCAAAAATAATAGATTTTTAAAATAGGACAACTGAATATTATTGTAAAGTACATGCAAAACTTCAAAACTTTCACTGGGATGTCAGACTTTTGACAGTATCTAAATTAATTTATCTACTTTTGCCTGAACTTGAATTGTTTAATTGGATAATTAGAACACGTGAGCCAGTCTCTGTTCAATAATGAGGTATTGAGGGTTAGCTGTGATGCTCAGAGGAGTGGCTTTCCTTGACATCATTTCCAATAGGCATTGAAAATGTAGCTTTGTTTAAGTAGAGAATCTGCTCCCTCCGATCAATGGTCTAAGTGATGAAACTGTCAACACGTTTAATGGATCCATAATCATATCAGAAGCAATTATGCTATACTAATGACTTTTTCTAAACATTTTTCCCAGAGCAAATGAATTTTCGGCTTATAGAAGAAAGGATACTAACGTCATGAATGCATTATTTGCATAGTTGGTATGTTCTATGATAGGTCAAGGACAAAATGAGAAGACATTATCATCATTCTTTTGACATGACACACAGCCATGAGAACAAATGGATCCCTGTGCACGAATGCCACGGAGAAGACAAATGGACAGAAAAGTCTCATTAAAGACTCATTCCTTTAAAAGCCTGCTAGCCTTGTTTCTGTATAACTAAAAAATTTGCTTCACATAATGTTCCTCTCTTTAGGTAATTCCACTGTGGACTTTCCTGCCAAAGAGTATTTGTAGTATGTAGACTCTTGATTATATAACAAGGACTTTGGATTTTATAATCAACAAGGCAAATGTAACGTTGACTTTTTGAAATAAATTTATGTTAAAATAAAAACAATGGGAAACCGCAATGGATAAAAGTTGAACATCACGCAAAGTTTGCAATAGAAGTGGAGAGTTAATAATTAAAATATTGTGAATACTGCATTAAATATAAATGATTTTAATAATGATTTGTTAAATATGAGTTCTGCGACTACATGCCTAGCCCTCTGGTCCAAGTGTGGAAGCTGGAATTTAAATATTATCAAAACTTTTAATTATACTACATTCAGAAGCCTACAGACAAGTGTCCAAGTACCAAATGATCAACATAGCCTAAATTATATATTCCAGTTCCCCAGCTTTATTCCTTCCCTCCATTATCAGCAATGTACCAATTTGGATTGAAAATTCTGCTAAATATTAGGTGGTAGAGACGTCTCAGTAAGTAAGAACATTGGCTTTTCAGCATGAAACCCTGAGTTTAGATATCCAGAACACTTGCAAAAGTGAGGACTAGCTTGCAACCCCAGTGCTGGAGACACTGCAATGGAAGAATCATTGGGGTAAAATGTTGACAAGTTTCATATTCAGTGAGAGACACTACCTTGAAACAAAAATAAAATAAACATGAAAGCAAAGCAAAACAGGAACCTGGACACTATATGCACACAGGCAAGCACACCAATGTAGGCTCACACAGGTATAAAACAATATACCAAATAATAATAATATAATAATAATAATAACACCTGCCAAATTCCAGAATATAGGAACATGGATTTCATTTTGAAATAGCTTTTTCTAAATCAAATCCACATTTGATTTTCCTAAATAAGTACATACCATACCATTTAGAGCAGCTTTGAATTGAGTTGGGGTACATACAGAAAGGTGAGTGCTATATAATTTGAGTTGAGAAGGATGCACTGCTATAGCACTGTTCTACATTGAATGTGTGTGCTCCTTATTGTGGCTATACTTGGAGGCATTCCTGAGGGAGTAATTTGGGTTAAAGGATATCATAATGCTGAACTATTGATCAAATAAGGTTATTGACCTCCAAATAAAAGTGTCAAAGAGGCACATTTCCTTGTTAAGCATGAAGAAGCCAGGGAAAGACCATGTAAATGTATAATGAGTTGTAGCCATCTCTAAGCTAAGAGGACAGTCTTCACAAGAAACCAGATTATTTGAGGGAAAGCATAAGATCGGTGCTCAAGACACCAATCTGTGTTACCACATCATAGCTGTTCAATTAGATGAAGGTAGATGGTAAATAAGGAATTTTTTGAAATACACAATATGTATGGTTTCCACAAAAGTAAATACATACACAATGTGGAAAAATTAAGTGACTAAACTGAGATCTTGAACAACGTTATTTGTAAGAAAACACATTGACAGGTTTCTAAAACTCAGGTCAGGTTAATATGTTAGTCTATTGATAGTGTTCTCAAAAGGTTCATATGGTTCATCAGGTAGGGAATGGATCATGTAGAGACTTCTAAAATCATAAGAATGCCAATTTTATAACAATGGTAGTGAAGCTTCAGGAGTATTTTTTAGCAAGATAAAAACATGAAATTATTTGTGTGTTTAAAAAGTTGCCATACCTCTCTTATAATACAAGGATGCAGGTTCCTGCTGAAGCACATAAAAAGACATTTCACATGCTACCTGAAAAGAGTGTTCCATTTGACTGTTCAAGAAAGGATAGAATAAAATATCATTGAGAAATAAAGTGGAGGTTCATGGTAGAGGGCAATGGTACTTTAAAATAATAAGGAACTTTATATATTAAAAAGTAAGCATCTAATATACTGTTTTAACTAATTCTTACTTTCAGTCTTAAATCAGAGCTCCCCCCTTTTTAATTTTGAAATAAAATATACATTTTATGTGGGTAGAGATAAATTGATAAATTTTATATTCAGTTTAGAAAAATGTAATAAATATTTCACAATATTGTAACTGGAATAACAGGGTCCCAGGTGACACAACAGTCTAGGTTCCTGCTCTATAATAATCAGCATATGACACAGAAATGCTAAGAAGAAAAAGAAGCACACTCTTGAACTTTTAGAAAATGCATCAGGAGATGGAAAAATAAGCACCAAAATGAGAAGAAAGGTTGAAACTTTCAATAATGTAAAATTAAAGTGAAATTTATACTTTAATAAGATATGATCTCTAAAATATAAGTTTATGAATGAAGGAATAAGAATAACCGCCAGTTTTTCTGAAATCCATTTGAGGAGAATGAGATTTCTATAGACCTAAAATGAGAAGATCTATATTAATTTTGAAGTCCATAAGTAATGGGCAATAGGTAATGGAATGATTGAACATTGAAAAATATCTTGCATAATTAAATATAGATTTAATTTTTCAATGGAAAAGGAAGACAGATGGCATTATTAAGATTTCCAAAACTAAGATTCCCAAAATGAGGATATATTATATAGAAACACAGAATAGGAGACAGTCCTCTACAAAGGAGGCTGGACTTATTTCAATAGTGAGACAAATTCATGGTGGAAACTCTCTATGTTACAATCTCGTCTGTCTTTTGAAAATGATTACTTGTACCAATGACCTCTTCATATCCATTTAAAAGTAAAGATGAACAATTAATTCTTTAAATGCTCATATTTCCCATTAGAGCATGAGATTTATGATGTATTAACAAGTTTACAATGGCATTTCCATGTCTTGTATAGCAGACACTAAGTACATATATACAGTAAGGACTCCTGCACCGAGGACCTACATACCTATACTTTTACTTAACAAATGTGCAGAAGGACCACCTAGACACTTGTTATTAATTCAAAGTTTATTAGAGATAAATAATATAGATGTTTATGATGCATACTTGTCATTTTAAGTTTATTGATGTTAATAATATACATTTTTAAAATGTGAAGATATGATTGATTAATATATATGATAATAGATGTTTTGAGATTGCTCATTCAGTCCTCTTAAGACTGACAATAATCCCATCTGAGTTTACCTGTCTTCTTTAAGGTGGTGATATCATTTACTGATAATTTATATTTGTATTTTAAGCAATGGATTTTGGTACTTAGTTCTTTTAACAGAGATAAATGCAAACATATGGGAGAATGGCCATTGACAATATTACCATGAGTTTCTGTGAAGACTAAAGATTTCCATCAACAGCTAAAATTGCTTTGTACAGTACTTTTGCTATATTTGTATGAAAGACAATTCATGAAATTCACATAGCTGGTATGAAGTATCCAAAACTAGACCTGAAAACCATGGAGAATTTATAAGCTGATCAATATTTACACTCAATGTGAAATCAGACTTGTATCACCTTTAGCACTTTTTTAGAAAAATTTTTATAGGACAAGTGAATTTGATGTTTGCGAACATTAAATGAATTGGAAAAAACAAAAGGACCATCTCTAAAACTATCATCAGTTTACTATTTAAAATATTATTTTGAGATTCAAATGAATATTGAATAACCCCAGATGGACACCAACAACAGACCAATTCAGATTTCACCAAATTTCAGTTTGGTAAGAATTAATGAGTTTAATGAGTATATTTGGCTTTATTACTGGAAACAGGTGAAGTTACGTACAGAAGCATGGGTAATCCCCAAATATGTATAACTACTGAGGCCCATTCCATGACATAGATGACATTCTCATGAAAACTGCACTATGCAAGCGTGTTTTCAATCTGCAATCTATAGCCTAGTATCTCCCAAGAGCATGTGCAGTTAAAGAAGACAATAGGAGGTGAAACCTAGTCTATAGACCCTTCCTAGGAATGCCAGAAGACCCATTACCATTATCATAGACCAAGATATCACTGTATTTTTTTTTTATTCTAGTTGCCATTGTGACTACAGGACAAAGTCTAAGAATGGCATATTATGAAAATGAGATATTATCTATTAATATTTATCATTTAACAAGCTTTATGGTTTACCTGATTTGAAAAAAAGAAAATAAAAATCTCAGAACTTTCTTAGATGTATCTATCTAGATTGGGAAAATACTATGATATTATTAAATGTATACAAAGCTGATGAATTGTACAAAATAACAAGTTTCCAAAATTAAGTGCGAACCAAAGCCTTCATGATACTGATCATTGTGCTGGAAAAAGATATACATGTCTTTTTAAAAATGAAATAATGTCAATCTCATCCAAATAGAACCATAAGAACTACGATAACAACCCACATGCAAGATAGGCCCATTAGTACTAAAGTAGCACAGATATTATAAGGGTTAACCAACAACTTTTAAAATTGAAAGCCCTCTATAGAAGATGGAACCCATACCTCACACTGTCAGTGAGCCCCAGACCTGGGACTGGATAGGACATGAATCCTAAAATCATTATACTGCAAATTAATATAGTAATGGCTCCTCATGACATAGTGCCATACCATGGAACAGTGTATGCCCTGTTGCTGTCAAAGACCCTCTCGAACCTCATCATAGAAGCTTTGATGTAATCCACAACAACTGTCAATATGCATAAAAGACACTTTGGAGTGCTCAACCCTAAATTGGATCTTTATAACTACATATATAGGAGGGACAGAAAGATAGCAATAACCGGAGGTTGTGCATGTCTCCAGGAAAGAACATTTTCAAGGCACAATAGGGTAGATGCACTTATGAACTCATAAATGTTTGGGTTAAGGCTTCACCCCAGCCCCTGGCATCCATATATCCAAAGAATCAGGAATGTTTGTGTGGAAAGTTCAATCCCAAGTCCTCTTCTCTCAGAATTTCCTCAGTCCAGTCTCAACCCCCAAGAAAGCCATCCAAATCCTGGAGATGCTCAAGACCACTCCCACAGGGTATTTGAAGTAGGGGCTATCTGACATATCACTTAATGCCTAAAATATTTTTGCCAGCATAAAACAAACAAGTCCCCCCATAGGCCCATAGTTTCTGGATGCTGTGCTTTTGCTCCTGCTCCCATCCCCAACTCTCTTCCCCACTTCTCTAGCTGTTTGCTGTTTGTCTCATGCTGGAATTCTCTCTAAAGGCATCTGTTTTCCTTTGTCCTCTGACTCTAAAGTGCATAGGTGTTCAGTCCTATGTTTTTGTTCTCCCTTACAACATCTGCTAATCTGGCCTTTAATGGGACCATCTGTGTGCTTGCCTGGCTTCTGCAGCCTACTCATGATTTTTAAGTTTGTCAGCGGACACAGATTCTATAAAAAGTTTTGTTTGTCTGTTTGTTAATTAGTATGTGTAAATAATGTGGCCACGGTATGCTTGTTTTATGCCTATGTGTGTATGTGTGCTCGTTTTAAGATCTGGAAAACTGATAACATCAGATTAGAACAGCTCTGAAAAAATACACATGTGGGTAGCCAACATTTTTGACCTCAGCATTATCGTTGGTAAGAGTACCCACGTGCACTGGACCTGTCAAGGAGATACTCTGCCTCCAATATACTTTGGCTTACTAAAATATTCCTTCTAATCTTCTTGCCTTTACTGACATTGATTAGCTGTAACTAACTAGGTAAACTATATATTCAAATTTAACTTATATGTCTAATTTAAAAATAGCTAACAGGTAAAATTTCCCTGATTCTCAAGTGCCTTTACAAATCTGAGAGTATGACATTTAACAAAAGAACTTCTTATGACAAAGAGACACGCCAGCTCCTGCAGCATCATATGCCTCCTCCAAGAAGATGCATGGTTGAAGGAGACCGGCCTGGAGGCTTGCCTTTAGATATGGCAAAGGCATCTGCACAGCAAAAAGCTGCCTTCCACATCTTCAGCTTCCTAGACACTAAATTGGGGATCAATCATCTCATCCTCTCAAGAAAGGTAGATTGAACCTTACCCCCACAGAAAAATCTTCAGGCCTCCTGGTCTCATCAGCTAAAGGCAAGTACTGCTTCTAAGGCTGGTGTTCGCCAAAGACTACAGAGAGACTTGGGATTGATTGCCTGTGTAACTAAAAAAAGCAGTCTCTCTTCTGCTCATTTATCTATCCCTCTGAGATCTCATTATTTAACCCTCTGATGGCATTTGATGACTTAAGGTACTGGTAACTCACTAATTAATTTGTTAAGTTTTCTACTAAAAATACAGACGGATATGCCTCTTTCACAGGCTTCAGAGTCCAGAATTAACAGGTTTCAGATATATTTTCAGAGGTTCAGAGTTTACAAATTCCTTTAATTGTCTTCTAAAATGTTCATGCCTTTTAACCTAAAGCCATAGTCTTTTGCTATGACAAGATGTAAATCTGTCCCAGCTGTCTTACAGATAACTGTAGATTCCTGCAAAAAAGTTTTGCTACATTATCAAGAAATCTGATTGGTAAAAACGAACAGTCTCCAGAGCCTATTATAACCCCACCCATTTGTGAGCATATTTTATAGGACACTCCTCCTGCCTAGACTCTCCAAATGACGTCAGCACCTATACCAGCTCCTGAAACTTCATCATTGGTACCACCTCTCCATGCTCAAATGAACATCTACCCAGCAATTAAAATCTGTTTTTTTTAAATTTTTTTTAATTTTTATTCTTTTTTAATTAAAATTTCCACCTGCTCCCAGTTTCCCATTTCCCTCCCCTCCTCCCAAATGTTGCCCCCTCCCCCCCTCCCCTTCCCCTATCCCCACTCCTCTTCTCCTCCCCCCACACCATTCCCCCTCCCTCTCGATACTGAAGAGCAGTCCAAATTCCCTGCCCTGCAGGAAGACTAAGGTCACCTACACAGGGACTCCTGGTAGCCCCAATGAGCCAGGGACCAAAGGAAGTAGGAGGCAGCTGCTCTTTCTTTTCAAGTTCGGTAGTGCCTCACACAGGATGTGTTCCGGAAGGGCTGGACACAGCTACTGGTTGCCCACGCAGCTGTCTAAGCAGCACCGGTGGCCGCTACCAGCTCCGAGGCCAAAGCCTGGCGGCGACAGCGACTACTCGTGAGTCACCATTTTTAAGTAGGATGTGGTGGTGTGTCCACTGGGCTGCCTCCAGCGGAGGTCGCTACAGCTTCATCATGCTCGTTGTATGGATACCATTTACATCCTTGACCTCAAACCTGACCTCAATATTATGCTGTCTTTTAGGCCGAGGATACCAGCTCCTTTCCTCCCCTTTTCCTGCCTGGGCACCACTCTGTCCATGCGGACACACCCTTATCATGGGTAGCTCTCACCTGTTTGTTCTCTGCTATCTGGCCTGCGTATCAGAAGTAAAGACATTAGAGACCATGCAGAAGCTTGTTTACCTGGCTCCCTTTTGAGAGAGATATTGTATAACTTTCTTGCAGCTAACCAATTCTGATAATTTATTACTAACAAGGAAAAACCAAATCAAAAATTGAGTCTTTATTAGAAACTCAGCTTCCACTGTATGAGAAGTTCAGGTGCCTTGGGGAAGGATCCATCCCCAGAGAAGATAATTGAGTTATTGACTGTTTTTCAAAGGTAGCAGGATATGGCTGGAGAGAATTACATGGGGAGCTTTGCAAGACAACATCTAAGGCCTGTAATTTAAAGAATCATCTCAGTCCTATGGATTGCTCTGTGACTCAACCCCTGAATTCTCATGGTCATGTGAGAGATAAACTCCTCCCACAGAAAACTTAAAGTGACAGTTATTCTGTAATAATTTCTAGTCCACGGATAACACAATATGTCTCTAACTTGGTACTGGCCACTTCTATGAGGGGTGACTTCCAGATGCTTTCACGGAGGTACATGGTAGACCAGTAGACCCCAGAGTCTGGACATCAGGTAATGACAATTCACCTATGGCACCTGCAGACACTTACCAAGGTAGCTTTGGCTTTTCTTCTTCCCAGCTGTGAGTGATGTTGGGTGTGGACCCTCAACGTGGCTGCTGCTCTGAGACAATAATAGGAACGTAATTTCATGAATCTATTGACGCGTGAAATGGAAATGCATGGCACACAGGAGCAAAGACGACTGGTCCATAGGGCATATGCAGTGTCTGTCTTGGTGTTTCCGGGGTCACCAAGGAGGAATGAGGGTTTTCAGTTCCTGCAGGTTGGAATTTGAGTCAGAGAAACACTGACCCAGTGTCAAAGCAGAAACTTAGGAGGCAAGGAACACAAGACAACACGTAGAGTTCTGCACACCAGAGTCGGTGTCTGTGTGAATGAAGTTCTCTAATGTGCAAGATTATGTTGTCAGAAGCAGAGCCCCCCCAAACAGTCATTTATTTTCTTCCTCTGTACACTATCATAGTTTGAATTAATGAAGAGGTAAAGGGGGTTAGATAAACTATAATCCTTGGTTCATGAGTCCTATATCAAATATCCAAAATGGTTATCATTCTAAGCCCCTCCTCAAAAGAACATTTTTTACTTAAACAATTGATGGATTAAGAGAGAGTATAAATTTCTTGAAATGAGTGGAAGAAATAAGTAACACCTATGTTATATAGCCAAAGAAGCTTTAAGATGAAAATTTATGCCTATAATTTCCTTTATCAAAAGCAACAGAGAGATAACAAATGAATCGTTTGTCATTATACTTCAAAGAACTATGAAAAATCAATGGAAAAAATTGCAGAAAAGATAACAAACACTGGAACAGAACTGAATAAAATAGATATTAAAAACTTTAAAAAATCCACCAAAGTTTCAGCATGCATAATTGACATACAATCTGTATGCTATATAGTAACAGATTTATCTGAAAAAAATCTACAACTAAAATTGTGGATATAACGTGAACTTCCAAAACACTTTTAGTCAAAATGTGAAATAATTTAAAGCATTGGTCAAGGAGCTTATGTGGGAATATAGGGGAGGAGAAATGAGGACAGCAAAATATGGAAAGAATTTCAGATTCAGAGATAAGAAGGACAAATATTGCAATTTAGATTTTGGTGGTTTTTTTTTTTTCATGGTGATAGTGGTAGTGATCTTGATGGTTTTGGAGGTGGTGCTGGTATTGGCATTGTTGCTTATCATGGTTAGCTTCATCCTTATTGTTAGTAGAGGTGACAATGATGTCATTGTCATTATTATTGGTGGTGGTCTTTTTGTTTATTTACTATTTTTTTTCTGTTTGGGTTTTAGTTACTGTATTTTGTATAGCTTCATCTTCAACTCAGTATTTCTCTCCTCCTTCAGTTTGCTGAGTTCCTTGGAAACATAATTCTGTTTTCTTTTGCTTTTGGTCACTTCACAGTTTTAAGGAAAATATTATTCACTGGTTACATAAGGGAGACTGAGATAATAGATTTTATGCCATAGAACAGCATGTCTTCCTGTATGCAGGGCCTTCAGGGCAGCAGTTCAGCTAATGTAATCAACAGCTGTGCTTGTGCTGGGCATTTTGTTGCTTTAGGCTAAGCTTCTAGATTTCTCTAGAGTGTCCTTGCATTCCAGGTAGAGGTTACCTTGACTTAGGGTGTATTTACTATACTTCCTTGTCTCAGGTTTTTGTTCTTTCTCCAGTGTTGTGTCCGAGAAAAAATAGTGATTTTAATGTACTTGTTATATGAGAGTCTTAGCTTGGTTGAGAGTGTGGAAACATCTTCCGTACTTGTGGATAATTATGATTAATAGACAGTTTCCTTTGTCTTGGGTTCATGTCTGGTACCATGTTCTTTCCATCCTCTAGCCCAAGTTAATGATACAATGTATATTTCACCTTTATGCCAGAATGTAGAAAAGTTTATGTATTACTCTTTCCTGTTCTACCAGATACAATGAGGACTACAATTCTTTGAAACATTTTGTTAGAGTTCATAATATTGCGCTTGATGAAAACTTTTCTCTTGACAATAATAACTATATGTGTGTGTGCATGTGCACATGTATGGATATATATACATGCATGTGTGTATGGATATATATGTGTATATATTATTTGAATTAATACTCAGTCATTATTTGTCTGGGTGGATATTTCTATTGCAGTTTGGGACATTTGATTATTTTTTGAAGACGTAGGAATAGAATAATATGGTAAATTTACATAAAAATATTCATATCTACTCTCAATTTAAGTAATTAGTATTGTAGGCTATTGGATAAATTTTTGCTTCAAATTTTCCAGCTAGTAGCCTGAGACTGCCTTGTCCTTAGGTTGTTTTCCAGGTCATAGAGTGGAGTCTCAGGAATTTCATTGGTTTTCATATCAGTGTTATACTCACAGCTATGAGACTTCCCAGTTCCTAAATCAAGTTATTGTATGTCACAATAATTAAAATTAACCAGATTCTTCCTTTCCATGGCCTTGAGATTTGGAGTCTTGGGATTCCCTATGGGGGAGCTGTTGTTTTCCTTTCAAGGGGAAAGTATTATCTTAAGGATGACTAAAACTTTTCAATTAATAAAATTGGCAATATACTCAAATGCTTTTTTGTCAATAATTATTTTAAGTTCTAGTATCCCCAGGCAAAGAGTATGGAGGAAAATTTCTTGTTTGTTGATAATATATATGTCAATGTAATATATAGTTAACTTTATTATATACAAACATAAAGTATTGTTCAAACAGACTGATGAATTTTGGAGCTGGCAAATCTTGTTTGATAACATGCAGTTTAGAATACACATTTTAAATCTATGTAGAACCTTTATAATATAAATTAAGAAGTGTGGATTTTTGTAAAACACAACATTGTATTTATTTCAGAAATGTTGAGCACATTTGAGAATCAGGATAATGCTTTACTCTCCACAGATTTTTGACATAGGACTATATTAAGTAGCCTGGGAAACTGAAAAAATGGCCTTCCAGTGGTTCATTGTGTCTCTACTAAAGTTGATTGATTTTTTTCCTGTCCTTTCAATAAAGGACTCCTTGATTTTTTTTGTTTTATATTTTTTTTATTTTTAAACCTTTTATTGTTTTTTATTATGATTTACTCTGTCATAGCATACTGGGACACAACATAGCATGTAATTTTAATATGTTTAACATTACCAATAAATGTTGAAATCTTTCTGAAATACCTCACTTGTTCCTAGTTAATAATATTAGAGAAGCCTTTAATGAACTTAAAATATCACTAATTGCCTTCTCCTCATTTAGAGGAATCTTTTCCATTAGTATATGTGCTAATATATACTAATATATATTAGCTCATATATATATTATATATATGAACTAATTCAGTGAAATCATAATATTATTAAAAATAGTTAATGTATCTTCAGTACTGCAGTATTATTTCACTTGATTTAATAGACAAGGAAAGGTAGACACAGAGGCATATACTTGGGTTGAATGTAAAATTTCATCTCTGGCTTATGTTGGAGGTTGAGTCTCTAGCTGTCAGGGCTGATGTGCATGATTGTGCAATCATTAGGATTTCGAGCTCAGCTGGAAGAAATGAGTCACTGGGACATATCTTTGAAAGTTCCACTTGGTCCCCAGTCCTGCCTCTGTCTCATGTCTATTATGCTGTGAAAAACTTACTCCAACATAAATGTTTCTCTCTATGACGTTCTGCCTGTCCGTGGGCCAAAGGTCAATGGAACCCAAGAATGAGCATCACAGTCTCTGGATCTCTGAAGGCAATAGGCCTGCACTCCCCTGGGTTATTATGACGTGTCTTTTATTACAGCAAGTAAGTACCACATTGAATGCTGTGCAACCCAGGCCCAGTTCTCAGATGTCAAACTAGTGAAAAGGCCATTTGGTCACCTCTGTGTTAACAAGCACAAACATGACCAAAGCTTTATTTGGATTTTCTCATTTTGTCCACTATCACATTTGAAAATGGCATCACTGTAGTGTGAATCTCATTGCTTCTTCAATGCCAACCTCTGCTTTCCCTTAACAGTTTTGTGGATAGTACACCAGGCACGTGTGCCATAAAAGCAATTACTACAAGTACACAGTATTCGTTCCCAAATTCTTATTCTTGCTCCATAACTACCTAAACCTGTAATTGATAATCCTTATATCTTGTCTCCCAATAATTGGCTACCTGAAAATAAAAATATACTTATTATCCTAATTCTTTACTATTGTTTAACTGATTTATAACAGCACTACCCTTACTTCTATCTGAAATTCCACAGTGAAAGTTTAAATTCCTCAATCCAGTTTATGCTCACTTCTGAAGCATGACTAATAAATAGAAATTGGGGTTCAACCTAAAGACCAGAAAAGCAAAGTAGTCAGCCTCAGTCTCTTACCTTGACCTCAGTCCAAAAATGGCACTCCTGACTCTAGGAATCTCAGAATGAGTCTGAGACTGTGAGCTGTTTCCTCCAGTCTTTTTTTTTTCCCTTTGGTTTTTCGAGACAGGGTTTCTCTGTGGTTTTGGAGCCTGTCCTGGAACTAGCTCTGTAGACCAGGCTGGTCTTGAACTCACAGAGATCCGCCTGCCTCTGCCTCCCAAGTGCTGGGATTAAAGGCGTACACCACCACCGCCCGGCTTCCTCCAGTCTTATAATCCTCTCTTTTCCTGGGATTAAAGGCATGCACACCCCTGGTTTCTATGGCAACTAGTGTGGTTACTTGGATTAAAGGTGTGTGTTACCATTGCCTGACTGTAAGGCTGACCAGTAGGGCTATGTCAGTTTCTGATCATTAGGCAAGCTTTAGTTATTAAAATACAAATTAAATGCCACTACACATTTCTTTGTCATGTTGTGTTTTTATCATACACTCATGGTATCATTGCATCTGAGGGCCCCAGAAGATGTTAACCACCTGCAAAAAGGATACAACAGCAGCCGTAAAGAACAGAAAAAGTCTTATTTGGTACAGTGTGAGAAAGTTAATTAATTATCTTATATTGCAGGGATTGACTAACCAGAGGAAAGGGTAGCAGTAGGAGTTCTCAGGTTTATTATTTTTATGGGATTTTTTAAAATAAGATTTTTGTGGGGGTGTTTGTGGGGTGCATGGCATGTTTGTGAGATGAGTGACATTTCTCCTTCCTCCCAAGCCATGAACAAAATCTCCCTGCTCCCAATCCCCTTGGCAAGCCCATAAAGACGGATCAGAATCAAGATGCTAAAAACTATAGTGGGGTCTTTAGAAAATGTTCATCCTTCACGGTGTGATGTCTTACGGCTGTGAAGAGCAGTGGGCACCTTCATTGATGATATAGTAGAAGTACCTGACCACAGATCTTAGGATATTTAGCCAAAACGACCCCATTTAACTATGACTTGAGACACAGCTACAGTTCTTATTTAGCTGGTGTCAGACAGCTGGCCTAATCAATACCCCTAGAAACCTCTCAAGCCTGTTAAAATTTAACTGTCTTCTTAATTGACAATTTCATTTTCATCGAAATGGATAATGAACAAACCGAAAGTCAAACTTAAGCAGCAGCACACTCACCATGTGTCCTCAAAAAACTGTTTATAGACCCCTCCCAAGTTGTCCTAAGTGCTGGTCAACAGCCATTCACTATTTCGACGTCTATCCATTCTTATGAATGCTTAATATCTTGTTATTGGTACTGAAGCTCCAATTATCACTTCATTGCAACTTCTGACCTCCAAAATCTACACTCACACCCACTTTATCCTACCCTAATGTGTCCTACATTTTTCTGCTCTTTTCTCCTGTCTCTTCTTCATAAAATTAACTCATTTTCATAATGAAGTCTGTCCATATCCCCATTTTCAAGAATTGGTCCAGGAAGACAGAGTCTACTTCATTGTGTATTAAAATCCAATGAATTCATACTTGGATGAGTGCAGAGATGGAAATAAACAGAGCCAAGAAGTGAAAGAGTAGAGGAAGATTTTTTTTTTCTGCAACAAGAAAGGAGGCTGTGGTGTTACTTCCAAAACAAGTCCCTCTTGGAAGGAAAGAAAATGGTTGTGATACTCAGGACCTCTTAGACACACTCCTAGAGAAGAGCAGTTTAAGAATGGACAAATTCTTGAGCATGCAAAGTTTAATATCACAATTCAGGAAGAAAAGGCTGTGGACAGTCTCCTGAGCATGTCTCATTCAAGGTAAGAAATCTCATCGCAAGAATTAAACACAACAAAACTGAACACTGTGGGCCATTATTGACTAATATCATAAACAGTGACAGTTGGGGGGGGCATCTCTTCAAGCTCAGGTTTCTCCAAAAAAAAAAAGCTTTCTCTTAAAAAGGGGGTGGTATCTTGAAGGTACGTTAGTACAGAAACTTTCCCTGAAGCTGCCTGCTTGATTTAGAGGCTCACAGCTCTTGTCACCTGGAGGTGTTATATCTGGACTCCCATGCCTTCTGTATACATTCTGAGTTCCTTTCGATTACTTGCACCAAGTCTTCTCCTAACTGACAATGATCTCGTCTGTTACACCTTCGAGGTTACCGGTGACCTGAATACTGTGAAATCTAATTGCCTATTATCGGTCGCCAGCTCTCTTAGTCAGCAGCAATTAACACAAGTGATTATTTTGAGATTTGTTTTTCACTTGGCGGAGGCACCGTCTACTAGTCTGTTACCCCTGCCTTGTGTTTCATTCCTCCTCGTTACCCTTTCCTAGTGTTACTTATTTCCGTGATCTTTAGGTGTTGAAGTTCACCAGGACACACACTTCAGACGAGCTGTCTTCTCTGTGTTCAGTCTAATCTTTCATAATCATGTCTAGTCACATGCTTAAGAGTCAGTGTAGGAAGGTGACTTCCAATTGCCAATCTCCAGAAGTGTTTCTTTTTTATATACCTGATCCACCCATCCAACTGTTTGCAATATTCACATGTGTATATCTACTGACTTCTTAAATTTATACCACAGCCGACTTTCTTTTTAATCAGGTTTACTCTTCCAGTCTTTTTCTCTTGAGTGAATCTAATTCTTTCTGTAAAATATGGGGCCCAAATGGATATCTCATTTTATTTTTCTTATTCCTTATCCAGAAAACCCAGTTTTCAACATAAATATTTTTTCCAGGTCAGTTTATGATAACTTTATAGTATTTCCCTTCCTTCCAGATATGTGGTAACTCTGTTGACATCTCATTACTATCAACTCTTAATATTACGTTTTTATCGGCATGCTTATCATGAATGGAAGCACGTCAAATTGCTCGAAATCTTTCAAACTGTCTGTCTATGATGCAAATTAAAGGTAGGTATCATAGGACAATATGTCTTGAACACACACAATGTCTTGACTCGCTTTCCCATTCTGTGCAGAGTCTGTTTTCTCCCCACTGGGCAGAAGTCGTTTTATCAAAACTAGACAGTGGAAGAAAAAGAACTGTATGTTAATGGACTAGTGCTGGGTGACAGCATTTTCCTAGGAAGATTCTACACGTGTGTAATCTTTCCAGTAATGCAAACCATAATAGACCACAATAAAGATTTACAACAAATTGCAACTTGGTGATCAATTAGTTTTTATTGTGGCTACTTGTTGGGGTCAGATTGGCTGAAGCTGCTACAGCACTGAAAAGTCTCTCCCCACATAAGTGTTGATTAACCCTGGGGACCTTCATCCACACAGAAATCCAGAAATGGAGATGATCAGATTGTACATAGCTGTCCTGTCCAGTTCAGCCAAGGGAGGTTGACTTTTGTTTTGTTTTATTTTGTTTTTAACTCCTTAGGTTTAGTTCCTAAGATGTTGTCTCTGTCTCTGACCCCTCTCTTGGAAACCATTCTTTTATATTATTACATCATGGAAATTAAAAATTTTCAATGTCACTCTCAAATGCTCTCAAATTCTTGTTTTAGAAAAGAAAATTTGTTTCAGAAAATAAAAAAAAAATACTCTAACCCTTAACATGATCTGGAGGTTTGCCTCTCCACACACATACTTAACACCATTTTATTCTGTTTTCTTCTAAGGTACAGAAAAATCCACCGTTGCTTTTGTTTTCTATTGTCACTGATTACAAAGTCACAAAGGAAATTGTGATTATTGGTATTTACATTGTACATATTCAGAGGGCTTAGACCATACAACACCAAACATTATACTTAATCCAAAGGACTAGAAGAATGCCAAGTGAAGAAAAGGCTCTGCTATCTTTTGAAGATCATTAAGTCTGTCACATGAGAGGTGCCTTGATTACAGAGACCACCAGTCTTATCCGTAAGGACAATTAGGCACAGGGAGGAATTTGAACCGACCAGCCTCACTCACTTCCGCACTGTTCAAGCACTGTCTTTGTTGTCTTCATGATTTCCCATTCTTCATCAAACCCAAAGTAATAAAAAGAGTTTCTTCAGCCCTTTTCCTAATGAAGGCTGATGTATCACATACATATATTATGTGGTGAAGCTATGTTTGTCTGGGTTGAGCAGAACCATCAGTGTCTTGAGTCAGAAAAGTTCTGGTTTCGTTCCTGAACCGTTCTTGTGATCTCGCCTATTATCCTGCCTTAGGAGGAGAGTGGGGTGAATGAGACTCACGAATTCATGGAGATAACAGGGATAATAATGGTTTAGGAGCTTGCAAGCATATTTGACATCCTCAGAAGGTCTCTCCCTGGAGTTCTTTAGTAAGTGGAAGGGTAGTTGGGGAGCAGAACTTCAGTGTTGGAACTCCATTTCGCCCAGTGCTTTTGTAGTGTGACTCTTTACGATGCAACAGCTGTGACATTTAAGTGATGGAGTTGCTGATAAGTGACTCACAGGTCTTCCCAATGGTTTAGAAGCCTTTAAACTATCCATGTTCCTTTCCTGAAAATAAAATCTAATAAACTCAGTATGCTTAAAGCTTTCTGGTTTCTTGTTTTGTGTATCATTGTGTCCTATCTGTCTGGGGTGAATATCCCCTCAGAAGAATTCTAACATTGATATTTGTTTTGGTGCAGGAAATTCAATAAGCTTACCTAAGATTACTATAAGAAAGATAAACACGAATTTATCCCCTACATATCCACAACTTCCAAGTCATGGGACCACGGTGACAGTTTTGCGGTAGTAAAACTAGCAGTTGTACACTTCTTTATATTTTAAGGGTATTATAAATGCACATTCATACTTATATGCTTGTACCCATATAAATATGTACATAATATATTTTCATTATATGTCATTTTAAAAATTCATGCATAATCAGTAGTCTTTCTTGTATCCTGAAAAGTCTGTAATTGAATCGAATAAAACAATGTTTCACCTTTTGATAAATAAGCATAGCAAATTCTTCTGAAAAAAATATTTATTATAATTGTTACTCATGAAAAAGCTGTTAATTGGTGTTGGCTTCTTCCCTAGCCAGCTGTTACTTGCTTATAGAACCTGCACACATTTTGTAGTTTTTTCTTTGAGTTAAAAATCCACATCCAAAAAAAATTGGAAGAATTTTCTTCTTAAATCTTAAAGCCTCCAATTCCATTCCTAACTTGGTTTTATATACACACAGACTATAAAATAATAAAAAATGCTGCATATGTAATAGTTCAGAATGTGGAAAAGGAATCCTTTATGGAAAAAATAGACCCCAAAGATCTTACTGAATAATGCAGTGTTGTTCCCAAGACTTTCCAACAGGCACCAACCAGTTTCATTTAACCAGGCATGGCTCAGGAAGCTCACAACAATGCAAGCTTTTCTCCATCATTTGAGAAGAAAATAAAACACCTACATATGTTCATGAATCAGTTATCTCTGGAATAATTTAACAAATTTCTCTATACTCTACAAATGCATGCCCTTATTTTAGTAAAACAAATTTAGATTTTCCTCCACAACAAAGCATAGAAACAATGTTAGTAATTTTGACAAGACTATTATGCACAATATACTAAGAGTTAGAATGCATTGTGTCCGAAAATGCAATCCGACTAATATAAATGCTATTACTGACAAAATGTTCAACTTATAATATCTAAAGCGTTAATTGTCATGTTAGATATTTCACTATTCATGGAACCATTACTCAGGCAAACAGTTTTGTCTATAGTGTGGGTACAGTGAATGGATTGGAATTGATTTTCTATAACAGGTAAAACAAATGATAACCTAAGATGGATAAACAATGACTAAACAGTACAGACACTGCCTGAAATTTTCTGAAACTCTGAAAATTTTACAAGTTAGAGGGAGGTTCTTTTGCAGCACAAATTATCAAATAGTTTTAACATTCCTGATTTTACCTTCTTTCCTCCCTAGGTTCCTTGTCAAGCCCTCTCACCTCATATTACCCTTTGGTTCTCTTCTTCTATCCTTGTCATTTTGCAAATGTACTTTCATTTTTTTCTTGTCACCTTGTAAATTCACCTGTGTTCATTTTATACTTGAATTCTATTCACTGTTTGGTGTAGAGTACTTTGACCCTCTCTTCTTATCAGCCATTGCTTCTTTGAAAGTCCTACTTTATAGGTGTTGTGTTTGAATGTAAAATGTTCCCCGTAGACTCGTGCATTTGAATACTTGGTCCCTGGCTAGCGATACTGTCTAGAGAAGTTATGGAGCCTTTAGGAGATGGAGTCATGCTTAAGGAAGTGCATTAGTTGGTGGTGCAGCTTTCAACTTGTTCTCCTTGGTTGCCATTACAAACTGAGATTAGCTAGCTTTTTGGTCTTACCCCACTGCCTACCTGGCTGTTGACATGCCCCTGCCATGATGGATTCAATCCTTCAGGAACCATAAGTCAAAGTAAACCACCCCCAAGTTGCTTTTGTTGGAGTGTTTTGTCACAGCAACACAAAGAAGACTAAGACAATGGTTCTCAGAGTTTACAGGCAAAACTAGGGAGGAAGATAATAGCCGCATAGATGGCTATGTGAACTCACAATAAATTATAGCACTCTCTGAAGAAAGAGTAGATATAATACAATTTGTATGTGCAATTTTTTCAATAAGAGAGTTTATATTTTGGTTCACGCTTAGGTTCAGTTGAGGAATTAATACACACTCCCCACCCACCATACATCTTACTATTTATATCTATCATTAGTGAAGTTATAATTTAATAAACAATATTCAGTCATGAGTAATGCATGCCAGTAATTTATATTAGAGGAGCTTCATGAATTCTATGTTCTCTGTGGTGTAGGAGGTCCTCTACGTGTTGCTTGTACTAGTTAATGAATATAGAAACTACCCCAGCCTGATAGGGCAGAACTTAGGTAGGTGGAGAAGACAGAACTGAATTCTGAGAGGAAGAAATCAGAGTCAGAGAGACGTCATAGATCTGCCAGAGACAGATGCTGGGAATTTTACCCGGCAAGCCACTACCACATGGCGATAAACAGATTAATAGATATGGGTTACATTAAGGTGTAAGAATTATCCAATAAGAAACTAGAGCTAATGAGCCAAGCAGTGATTTAATTAATACAGTTTCTGTGTAGTTGTTTTGGGGCTAAGCTAGCCAAGCGCCTGGATGAACAAGCAGCCACTCCGATCAGCATCTACATATTTGCCTAATGCATCTTTCCATATCTATTGTTACAGCTGCACTGAGAATTTCCCATGCCTCAACTATTGATACTTCCCTCTCACCTATAGAATCCCTAGAACCCAATTCCAGGCTATATCTATGTTCATGGTCCCTAATTTATAGAACGAGTGGTAGTGGCAGATTACTTTCTTAATCTGACTGGCTTCTGGTTCTCCTCAACTCTTTCTCCACTGGCTTCTAACTTTTGATTTCTAACATTTTCGTATCTCCTATACATCATGCATGTTTAGGAGGATGCCTGTTTAGCAATGGTGTAATTGTTTATTGAGTACAAGTTTTTATTAAGTAATAAAAAAATTCTAGAGTTGGATTATAGAAAAAATTTTAAAATGATATAATTATGCTTAATTCTGTGAAAAGTACAAATTTATAATAGTTCTCCTGGGAAGTTTTATATTATATAAATTTCACAATAAAATAGAAACTTGTTAGTTCAGTTTAACTCTAATTCCTCATATTCAGTCTCTAAACTCATCCTTTAGCCTTGGCTCCTACTGATACCTGTTTATTGTGGCCTGGCTAAGCACAAAACCTCTTAATCTGGTTTAGTTCAATTCTTTATTACCCCAGGCATTGGTTTTCTTAGACACTTTATACTTGGTGAACACTTTTGGATGTTTGACTTTTATCTTTATTTATTGAGTTTTTGCTCAATTTCTTCACTGCTTTAACCACTTTACAATGTTTTGTGTGACATAGGGAAGGAGCCCTCTCACAATAACTTCACATACTGAGTGATTTGGTCTAAATAAAACTTTGATATCTTAGAAGCATAGAAGGAAGTTTGCTGACAGAGTTTGTGGACTTCCCCCTTCCGGTACAAAGAATAGTTTCCTGCTAAGTCTTTTTAAAATCTACCTTATACCCAGATCTACCAAGCAGCAGAATTATCCCTTGGCCCCTCAATATGCCTTCGTTTTCTCCAGGAACAATCATAAAAGGAGGGCTTGAAATGAGTCGCACACATTGAGATGCTGTGTCACACACTACTCTAATACTCTAGTCTCTTTCAGTACTCAGTTGAGAATCATTTATAGTTCTCTGTTCTGTTGGTCAGACTTTGTCCCATGCCACTGTATGCTATCTAGGTCTACTGAGTTTTCCTAAGATATACTTATAATAAAATTATCTACATTCTCCAATTTTACCCATCCCTATAGAAGTTAATTATCACACCCATGAGACATTGAACTATGTGATTGTCTCTGTGCAACTAGTACATCAGGTGATATTTATGTTGTTTGATCTGTCTCTGTAAATATCTTCAACTGAAATTTTAGAGGCTAGAGGAGAAATTTAAATATTTTTAACAAGTGGTACGAATAACTATTTTCCTTAACAGTAACATTATATTTACATTAATGTAAAACTATAGGTTTACATTAACTACTTTGTTTACTTGGGGAGTTTGAATCTGTTTTGATTCCACAGGTTTACAAGGTTCACAGATAGGAAACTGGGGAAGATGGCTCAATTTAGAAAGTTAATTTGAGTCAGCCTAAAGACACTGTAACTAAAATAATGGTTTCTATTTTAAAAACAGTTTTAGCAACCTCATCAATACTTTGAAATTGATTGGAAATGTAGCAAGAGTTATTATAGATATAATTATTCAATTTGTTTTTACAAAAGTCCAGTCACAATAGTGTCAAAATGTGTAATAAATGATCGTTGTAAGGATTTTCATTAATCTCTCTCTCTCTCTCTCTCTCTCTCTCTCTCTCTCTCTCTCTCTGATAATCTTCACATGGGAAGAGTGAATGTCTCCCAGATAGCAACTAACATTCCAAAGATAAACCGGACAGATGTATGTTTAGCTGAACACAGCAGCTAAACATGCTGTTCAATCATTTGTCTCTTACCTATATTTGCACTTATAATTACAATCTTAAATTTGGAGTATAGAGCAGATGGTGAAGGTTTGGTTTAAGTAGATGTTTTATTTAATATAGACAGTGTGCCAACTGATTTCTTCCATACTTTAATTTATTGACTTCATTCAAATAACTTAGAATAATGGCTTTGGCCCTGATAGCTGTACTGTGAGTGTGCCTTTGAAAGGATGTGACCCTAATGTGCACGCTCCATCTAAAGGAGGAGACAATGGTGGCTGTTGTGTGATGAGAAGGAAGCCACACTCTATAAAGTGACAAGATTCAGCATGATAAGAAATTAATATCTACCCTACTTTCCTTTATAGAAAAAAGGGAATGTCACATATCTATGAATTTAAATAAAATCAGTTTTATAGACTGTAAACTTGGTAAAATACTTCTGCATCTTTTATGTGGCATTATTTTTGTAAGTAATGAAAATAACAGGAAAAAACATAAGAATAAGTCATGTATAGGCAAGAGATAAGATTCAAGGGCTTTTGACTAATGGGTGCCAATATATTTATATAAATATGTATATATATATTTATATATATGTATATTATGTATACTTTTATCCACATAGAAATTTATTTAGATAATCACATCATATTAGTTTCTTCTATGGAACTTTCAATAAAATACCCCTACCTTGAAAAGTGACTCATTTATTGACTGTATATGCACACAAAATTTTCTAAATTTTCTTACACAGGGTGATCATATTAGTTTCGCATAACTAAATTAGTTTAAAAACAAATAATTTAAATTTGTTACAGTGCCTAAAATAGCCTTAATATGCTGAACCTTTACAAACCTGCATTTATATGATATTTCTATACAGAAAATCAATTATCTATTTGAACTTAGAAACGTGATTATTTTCATCATGTTTCTGCTTAACTGTTAACCACATATAAATACCACCTCTGATACTTTTTCCAAAGCATAAATTTTGCTCCCAGTTAAAGAAGGCCTGTGGGGAACAGGGGGACAGGGATGGATGTTATAGAATCCCTGAGGATTTGCTTCTCTGTGTACACGTCTGTGGGTGTCTTGTAAACACTTGTTTGCGACCACCCTTCTGAGTGGGCTGAGTTCAGCCACACGGCTTTACACTTACTCTGTCGGATTACCATCTTTCTTTGAGAGAAAAGCATAAAAAACTGAATTTTCAGCTCATTTATAACTTTAATTTTTGGCATTGACATTTCTTTTCTATTTTAATACTCATCCAGGAAAATATTTGTTTGATTTCCTATTTACTTCTAACTCCCTACCTTTTCATTTCTGCCTCAGTTAGGACAGGAGATTTTTAATTGTAAATGCATCTCTCGGGCAACCGCATTGATGCTAATATGTTTCTGGATATATGGCTGTCACGGTTGGTTAATTTTGAAAAATTAGGAAGGAAACTAAATGAGAGAGTTAAAGAGGTGCCAAAGGAGGGAAGGAAGAGTGTCAAAGGACGTGTAACATGAGTGTAGAATGTCACAAGGGCAGATGGGAAGGGAGAACGTGGTGATGGGAGGAGGAAGGAAGGCTCTGCTGTAACCCACTATTTGAAAATGCTATTTGTTACACTTGATACTTTGTATGTTAATTAAAATTAATTAAATAAATAAGGTGGGACAAATACATCATGAGAGAGATAAGGACGGATCTAAATCAATAATCTACACTATGACTCACCCACAGGTTCCGGAACTGTTCTTTCAACACGGCCCTGTGCATGCTGTGTAATGATGAGGAACCAAGTACTAGGGATATTTTTTTTTAGCTTCTGCTAGGATACAGCCTAAAGATATTAAAACTGCGGATTGATTGAGGATTGTTTCTTAAATTCTAAGATGAATTTGGCAAAGAAATATGGTTTAGAAAATTGAGAGCAAAAGTTTTTCATGTTAATCATTCTGATCTCCACGGTGAAGCATTTATTTTGCAAATGTTGGCTTTGCGGATATTTCTAGAACTCTGCAGGATAGACACCATCGGGCAGATCACATGTCTTTATTTGTCTGTAATTTATGCTATGTACATATTATTGTTATGAGAGAATCCTGTATATACAGCTATCAATATTTACTTTCTTAAAAGCTACTTTTATATCTAATTGATGGAAATTTTTCAAGATGAAAAGCATGTCTTCAGAGTGTTTTCACTGAAGTTTTGAAAAAGACATGGACTGCAATATCAATACATAATGCATTGTAGAGGAGATTTAAATGGTTTTGCCTCTCAGAGTTACTTATTCTTCTTAGTTTCTCATCAAAAATCTGAATTGTAACATTTGGGATATATACTAGTTGAAGCATGTACTTAATGCTTGTATGAAACAATATGTAAATTATTCATCAGAGAAGTCTACGAGAAATATGCTATTTATTTTCCTAAAACCATAGACTAATTTCATTACTTCACCTCTGAATACTGATATTCACCAAGATAATATGATTTTATATGATAAATAGCAGAAAGTTGGTTTTCTTTCAAAGATAAAGTAAAAATCAAAATGTATTTGTCATTTTTAAATGAACTCATGTGACAAAAACACGAAAATGAAATGGAATCAATTATTGTGGCAAACACTGCAAATTCCAAAATTCTGAAGGCAGAGACAGGCTCATCTTTACTTCAAAGCTACCCTAGGTTGTATATGCATTTCTCATCAAAACTGGGAAGGTAGGTGGTGAGATCAAGTCTCAAAAATAAGTAAACAAAAAAGTCATAAAATGAACAATTTCAAATAATGAACTATAAACCCAGAGTGCTTTTACTTGTCAAGTAAAAGACTGAACTTTGAACTTTTTGGTTTTCTTAAGGCAATTTAGGAATTAAACCACGAAGTTCAAAAGATCCTAAGCTGCTATGGAAACTGTGAAGAGAAGAAATCCTGGAAGTAACACAAAGCCACATTTCATATCATACCTCAGAGCCACAGCATTAGACAGCACAAAACCAGAATTGTAAGTAGGTGGCTTAGTATAAAGAACGCAGTAGCAAATCTTCAGGGCTACAGCCATTGACTTCGACAAACCTTTAAAAGACCACCGAAGAGAAGATGGCCTCATGTCCTCCTTAATAGTGCTAAAGAATTGAATGTTCACATGGAGAAGAAGCTAGAATTCCATCTCTCACCAAATACAAGGTTAATTCAAACCAAACAAAGAGCCTCCTATAATATCCCAAATTCTGAAACTTCAGAATCCAGAGTATGAAAATACTTCAAGATATAGGCATAATCCTATGGAATGAAAAAATCTCAGGCAATATAAGTCAACAGTACATGGAATTACATACTTCTTAAAAGTTCCGGAAATAACTGAATGAAGGAATTCTACGCAATGGGGGAAAATGCCTTTGTCATATGTACCTTTAAGAGAAACTGATATCTAGAATAATTAAAGAATCAGAAGATGTAAATAATAAAAACACCAATAATCCAATGATGCATGAATCAATGAAATGAGTAGATGCTTCCCAAATTATGAAATACCAATTGCTAATTGATAAGATATTTTTGTCTGCTTATTCTTATCAGTTATTATGAGAAAAGATTTATTTTCTAAATATTCCTGTGAATTTGCCTCTTCTTACCTTCTGCTGGTTTCTGGCATGTATTTTAAATCATGTTATTTTGTGCATGGAGACTAGCTATTGCTATAAGTGGAAATTTAATTGAACTTTTAATCCTTTACCATACTCTTCCTTGATTCTTGTCATTCTTGAAGCTTGGTAAATAAAATTGGTTTTTAGATTAGGCTTTATTATTTCTTGCAGTTACTCTGAAATAATTTTATTACTCTTTTAATTTTAATATGTTTTCTAATATTAAATGAAATAAAATTCTAAATTACTACAGGTTTATTTCTATCTTACTAATAAAATTTAAAGTGTTTTAAAATATTGGAGTATTTCATACATGAATATCATATTAACATATTTTATAGCTACAGCTTACCTCTCTATCTCCCTCCGTGCCCCTCATACTTCTCTACAAATTCATGACCTCTTCTGTAATTATTACTGTCACACACAGAAAGACACGCAGACACAGAGATAGACACACAGATACACACAGACATATATAACCATAAAACCTATTGATTTCATTTAGTATTGCTTTTTTTAATATTTGCTTAGGACTGGCTATTTGGGATAGGATAACCTTTTAAATGTTTTGTCCTGGAACAGATTGGTTCTCCCTCTCTCAACATCTATTAACATTCTGTAGCTCATCTAGGGTTATGGTCTTGTGAAAGTTACTCCATCTTGACTGGTATGCAGGGTGCTGTAGTCAACCAATAGTTGAGATTCTAGGGTATAGCTTCTATGTCTTTTCTAGAAGGCATTACACTATAGCTTCTAATTTCTTAGAGTCTTTCAATACCATAGTCATCAAGTGTGGTGTTGGCTTATAGATGTTACAGTTGTTACTGAACATCTCACTGTCCTTTATTTTGACCAATTTTGATCTTTAGTCAGTTTTTTTTAACAGTTTTGTTCTCTTGTAGCCTTCATATGCTAAAAAAAAAAAGCTTCTTTGATAAGGTGTGAAAGTACACTTATCTGTGATGGCAAAAGTAAGTATTTAAGTATTTAGATTGTAGTTAGAAATTACATTGCTTGGGGAAAATGAAAATTATAAGTTCTTCTGTAGAGTCTATCACATCCTCAGGCACTGGCAGCAGGCTAGGTTTACAGTTTGAGACACAAACTATCTCCTATTGAGCAGATTTAAGTCTAATTGAACAATTCTTGGTTTCCCCTAAGATACAAAAGTCACTGTTACATCACTGTCCTGGATTCCAGCCTCCACAGATGGCCAGGAGTATTGATGAATTTTTTTTCACTTTGTAGCCTGCAGAGTCCCTTCTGATACTGTGATAGATCATCCTCAATGAGGAGGCATCCAGGTTACAACTGCAGGGGGAAAAAAAACCTTTTTCTAAGGACACTACCCACTTCAGACACAGGATTTGGGGAAATCAAGTTGAAAATCTTATTCTTAAAATACAATTCCTTTCATGTTTTCTTTCCAGCCAATATTTTGGTTCTGAGAATAAACTGAACATTTTTCTCCTTTCTCTCCCTTCATTTAAAACTATCTTTTATGCTCTTTTCATTTTCCTTCTATTAACTTTTAAATTATTCATTATCTTATAGCATGTGGAAAATTCTTATTAAAACGCAGTTTAAATTATTACTTTAAAGAAACTTTTCCAAGAAAATTTGAAGTTCTTAACACATTTAACTATACTCAGTCCCATTTGAGATTTTTCCTACATTTTCTTCAACTTTAATACTCTTTTTATCTTAAAAATTCAGAAGAAACGGTTATTTACTTGGATATTTAACTTTTTACACTTATTTTGAGAGCATTCCTGTAGGTGCATGCTGCTTGCCACAGTGTATGTATTTATGGCAGTCAGAGGACATCATTTTACTCAGTTCTCCCCATCATATGAATTCTATGTTTGCAACTTTATTCACTGAGCCATTTCACTATCTTATTTTAAAGTATTTTGATCTATTTCCATAGTATTCTTCTCAAGTGTTATTGATCAGAAAGTAAAACTAATTTTATTTAAACACCTAAAATTGAAATTCTGTTCTTTTGATGTCTTTATTCACTGTGAAAAATCTACTTTGTACTCTAATAACTTTTGAAGATAACTTGTTTTAATTTTCCCTATGGTTTTTAATAAGTATATTCTGATAAGCCTATGTAAACCATTAATTATATAAGTTCTACTTGACGGATGTAGAAATGCTGGTTTGGTTCATTAATTTCTTTGTCAGTATGAGCAAGTTAGGACATCCCTGATGCTGTTCCTCTAACATTCTATCATTTTCTCTTCATAGTTTCCTCTGCTGTATGCTTCAGTGTAGGGTGTGGTACATGCCTCTTCACGTTCTCTTAAATCCTGTTACCTGTTATGAAATATATTGGGATATTTTATCTTAACCTCTTCATATTTACAAATATAATGTCATCTAATGTCTCATCCTTAAATCATCATTTCTAATTTTATTTTACATACAGTGCTTTTAACCTTTGAGGGCAATTTTACCTTTCTTGAAAATAGATTTAGTGGTGATTTTATCTTACTCCTTTTTTGTGTATACTACTCAGAAGACAATTAACATCATTAGGATGTAATAGTTTAACATCTAGATTTTAAATGAGATCCTTAGTGTCACTTTTACTTAACAGGAGACCAGAGACTGAACCCAATAGGCCCTCCAGTCTTTGAACTCCTCATAACTGTAAACCATAGTAAAAATTTTCTCTTATGAGTTATCAGTGCTATGTATATCATTATAGAGATGGAAAGACAACTTGCACCATTAAAAACATTGAAATTAATGGTATTTAGTGGTGTTATATTTCAGTTTCTATTGCTATGTCTAATTCTATTTCAATTTTTTCAATAACTAAATAAAATCTAAGAAAATGATATGCTTATTGGTTCTACACTTAAATTATAATATTTAACTTTAGTTTCTCAAAGTTGAAATAGATTTGACTCTCATTAAGCTTGTGATATATGTAATAATCATTCATTACTCTCTTGTTAAATTATTGGGCAGAACTATAGACCAGTGAATGATATTTTTATCAATATATACCGAGTTCAAAAATAGGGTGACTTTTATGGAATTAATATAGCTTAGATTAAAAGAAATGCTATATTCCCTGCCTTTTATTTCTTTTAAAAAATATTAAAAAAATGAATATAATAAATACAAACAAACCAACATATTCTAACAAATCAATAAAAATGTTCATACAAAAAAGAAAAAAAGAAATGCTATATATTTTATTTAATGAAGTGAATGAGTTTTATACAGTAAAGATATTATGTCAAAGAATAATTAATAAAGAGGAAAATCAACTCATAGTTACCTAATTTTGTGAAATTTCATGTATTCATATTTTCTCTTCTACTTATATGTTTAATTTTTTGGTTGTTTGTATCCCATTACCAGCTTCACTGGACTTAGGATAATATGAGAAAGCATATCTTTGTATATCTACATGATACTTTAAACTGAGATGAGAACACCTACCCACATTGGAGGCAGCACTGCTCCAAAAACTGGTGTCCTTGACTCAACCAAAAGGAAAAAGTGACTGGACCTGCACATCCTTTCCTCACTTCATGTCTGGTACATGTCGATCAACTGCTGTGCACTCCGGCTGCCATAACTCCTCCATACCATCATGCACCACACTGTGAAGCAAACAAAACACTGATTCCCTGATTCCATGTTGCTAGGTATTATCTCATAGAAGTGAGAAAAATAACTTATCTATAATACATATAATAGGTTTCACTTAAAATTAGTTCATTATCTATTTGATTTTTCTCTGAGCTTTATGATTAAGATGCAGTGTTCTACATATAAGAGTATCACAAAACTTTTGTGTGGAGCAAAGAGTAAACAGGCTGGAGACCTCCTTGAAATATATATTTTATAAGTGTCTTTACGGAGAATTTAATAATTATGTATTTGGGGGGGCTAGGTATGTAGCACATTTGGGAAACTGATTGCCTGGTAAACAAAAGACTTGGCATTTTGTTTCAGGGAGCGAGCCACTTATTCGTCACAGCTACCCAGTACCAAAATAATCACATGGAAACTGCATTAATTAAATCACTGCTTGGCCAATTAACTATAGCATCTTATTGGATAACTTTTACATCTTAATTTACCCCATTTCTATTAATCTGTATATCACCACGAGGTCATGGCCTACCAGCAAAGTTTCAGCACATCTATCTCAGGCGGCAGATCCATGGTGTCTCCCTTGGTCTCTTCCTTCCAACATTCTGTATAGTTTTCCCCGCCTAATTCTGTTCCCCAATACCTCTGCTATAGGCCCAAAGCAGTTCCTTTATTAACTAATGAAAGCAACACATAGACAGAAGGACCTTCTACACCAGCTTTTATCCCTATATCACAGTGTGATGGTTTAGCACTGCAATCCCAGCACTTGGGAATAGACAGGAAGTCCAGGAATGCAAGTTCATCTTTGGCTATGTAGTAAGTTTGAGGTCTGTCTGAGATAACTGAGATACTGTCTCAAACAGTTGTCTCTGTGCATATGCATTTGTGTGTGTGCATGTGTGCATGTGTGTGTGTGCATGTGTGTGTGTGTGTGTGTGCATGTGTGTTTGTTTTCTAGGTCCTAGGGCAGGAAATATGGCTCGGCATAGAGAGCAGCTTCTGCTTTTAAAGAGGAACTAGGTTTGGTTCCCAGTACCCAAATTACAGACTACAATTGTTTCAACTCTGGTTTTCATGAATCTGATTATCTCTTCTGGTACATGAAGTACATACATCCAGGCAAAACATTCATATGAATGAGATAAATAAATAATATTTTGATTTTTGGAAAATGTATTCTTTTTTAAGTTGAAATTTCTTTGTTCACAAATATTATTTCATTCTGAGCAGCTGATGATTATTTGGGTTAAAAGAACATAAAAATAACCACAATGTTAACAGCTAAATTTATCACAGAAACAAAGAAACATAAGCATAAGCAGAACCGTGCACAGCACTGAATCATTCCCATTACACAGCAGAACTTCCCACCCTGAAGAACTGGAACAGTATACTTTACGACAAAACACACATAAGGCATCCTGAAATGCTTCTCTCTGTTATTGGGACACTGAATCTATGACAATTGTCTAAAACACTATCTTCTATTATTATCAAATTCCTTTCTTTAGTTAATTTTATTCCTATAACATAGCAACCTTTATTGTAGGCAAAACGAGACAAAAGGCAAATAGATAGAATCATAATTAAAATTTCCTATGTAAATAATACAACCTAACCTAGTTTCTCAGGTAGAAATTGGCCTTATAAACAATCATAAGGAAAAGAATCTCTTGTTCTTTCGTTCCATCCTTTTATCTTAAAGAAGAATTGGCACAGGGTTTTAATGTATTTGAGCACGTTAAATGTGGTTTATATCCTACAAAATAGTGTTTCAAATGGAGTATAACTGCTTTAGCGTCAGAGATTTTTAAATAGGCAGAGTTTGGAAATGTCATATTATTTCCTTTAATCTTATTTTGTCAGTCCTAAAATATAGACATTATTTATTTAATTAGAGACTCTGACAATAGAACTGGATTCTGTATGTAAAAATATGGAATCACTCCAGTTTTGTAGTACCTGTTAATCCTCTTCACTCTCATTATTACTACTGGAACGTTGCTCTTATGCTCCTACTCACAGTTTGATTGATATGCACTCTCTTTCTCGTTACTTCCTCAGAAAACACCTCCTATGTTCACCTTCTGAAAACTAAAAAGCTGCAAAGTGATGTGAAAGTTCATTTTTACAAGTCACAATTACCCCACCTGATTATATTCACGGATGCGATTACAGGATGGTTTGGTGCTGAGAACAATTTTCATGGAGCGACATTCTCTACACATCTTCTAAATGGAAAAACAGAGACGCTCCCAGGAGCCATATGCAGTAACAAGAGTGTCTGTCCTGTCTTCTAGTGAGCATGGGAGCGGTGTTATAAGTCAAAGAAGTTGATTAAGACCCCACACCCCCTCCTTCACAATTAAGCTTCATATCTTTTCAAGTTTATAAGGTACTTGCTTGATATCAATTTCATTAAACTAATACTAAGATGACAAACTAAAATGCATGCTGAAGGTGAATGAATGGTTTAACCAACAAAAATCTTATACGTGGCTATGGGGGTTGGTCCTTTTTTTTTACTACCTTGATAAGAGGTCCTTGTCTCCTAAGAGGATTTGTACATGCCCTGTGGTCTCTGCAGAGATGGCATGGAGGTCAGAGTTACCAAGGTCCCGGGGAATATGTCCATTAGCTTCACCTCTCCAGGGCAATGGAAGCTGAAATTTAACTTCTGCTGTCTGATTCCTGTAGTAAGAGTTTAATTGGCTACTCTACCTTTGGAAGTCTTCTCAGATCCTCTAGAGGTGTAGTTACTTTTGACTGTTCTGTCAGTCTGAGATAAAAAAGAAATATCATTTTAGCTAAAAATAGATGATGGCACATTTCTGGAAGTTGGAGTATTACTTCATTTCAACCATTTTCTCTGACTTTAACAAGACGGTTACCATGGAGATAAAATGAATTAAAACATATAAAATTCTCAGACTCATCTGATAAATTCTTTTGCTGATTAAGTGAATAGTTTGGAACTCGATTAGATTTTATTATCCAGATTTGAAATAACCATTGATTTCTAAAAAGTTAATAAGAGTTGAATTACTTAGTTCTTCTGAAAATTTTCTCTTAATGTTGTTAGGGGTTCCACTGTAGATTAAAAGTGAAAATTAAACAGCTATATTTTATATGTGTAATAGGACATATGGTTGCTAATTATTCTATAGTACATTAAAATATTAAAGGAACCAACCCTGATTAAATTGATTGTATAATAGAAAACCTTAGTGGTTTTCTCATTCCTTCATGAATATTATCATGAATATCAAAAAATATAGTTTGTTCCATCTAAATATAAATACAAATAATTCATCTTTCTCTCACAGGTACTTAAAAAAATCAAAAACTGCCTTTCAATACTTTTAACATTTAAATAATTACTTCTTAAATTTGAATAATCCTGATACTACTCTATTTGAAATTATAATTACTGTACTTTAGTGAACTTTGATAAATGATTGTGATAACAAATATATTAGAAAGAAAATCATTTTTATACCTAGAGGAAGAAATTAATATGTAGTTATCAATGACATTTTGTCTTTTCTAAGCCAAGTAGCAACTAGTTCTAACAAATGGGTGAAGAAAATTAAAATTTTGCTGACATTTATGTACAGCCACATAGATACAGATAAGGCAAGGAGGGTTTTTAAATAACATATCATATAATTTAATAACATATATATTAAATAATTAATAATAAAATATATCATATGATATGTTCATTCATATATATGTAGTATTTATTTTTACATAATAATATAATTGCATTTTATGTCACATTAATTTATGTATACATGAATTGTCCTAGCTAGGATTACTTTTCTATGATGTAAACACCATGACCAAATGCAAATTGGGGAGGAAAGGGTTTATTGGAATTTACCTTCCAAATCGTGGTGCTTCATTGAGTGAAATCAGGACAGAAACTCAACCAGGACAGGAACCTAGAAGCAGGAGTTGATTCAGAGGCCATGGAGGGGTGCTGCTTACTGGCTTGGTCCGCATCATTTGCTTAGCCTGCTTCCCTGTAGAACCCAGGACTGCCATCCCATGGATGGCACCTTGCACAGTGTGCTGGGCCCTTTGTCATCAATAACTAATTTGGAAAATGCCTTACATGCTTGCTTACAGTCCAGTATTGTGGAGGCATTGTCTTAACTAAGACTCCCTTCTCTCCAGTGACCCTAGCTTGCGTCAAGTTCATACAAAACTAGCCAGAAAAACTGACACCTTGTCAATCTGAGATACAAACACATCACTATTAAATCATTACCTTCCTTTTCTTAATCATCCACAAGTTCTCACATTAATTTGAACATTACAATATAAAATATTCCAAACTTTAAAACTCTTACAGGCTTTAAAAATTCAAGCACTTAAAAGTTCAAGTCTCTTTAAAATGTCTGAACTTTCTTTTAAAACCCAAAGGCTTTGTAAAACTCCAAAAATCCCTTTAAAAGTTCAAAGCCTTCCTACTGTGCACTCCTGTAAAACTCAAAATTAAGTTACATACTATATCAAGAGGGAAGAACCAGGGCAGAGTCACTATCTAAACAAAGTCAAACCAAACCCATAAATAACTCATTTCCAGTATCTGGAATTTACTCGTGATCTGAGCTCCTGCAAAAGGCTCACTTCAGTTTTCTGGATTTTCTCTCTATAGCAAGAAGCTCATCTTTTAGGCTCTGGAAGGATGAACTCCACTTTTGCTGCTGTTCTTGGTGATCATTCCATTGTCCTGGACTCTGCAAAATGCTGGGGTCTTCTGCTGAAACTAAGCTGTTCATTCACCAATGACTTCTCCTAGGTTCACTTCAGCAACTTCAGCTTTTCCCCACAGTACCAAGCCTCAGCTGATCTCCATCACACCTCAGCTCCTTCAAAACCAGTGCCACTTGGATGACTCTTATACTACCAATGTTCAACAGTCAGCACAAGGTACAACCTTGGCCATATCAGTTGCACAGCTTCTGTGTGTTGAGTCTCAGAAAACATTTTGCAGAATATTTCATCTTATTGATGTTTGTTTCTTCATCCTCACTGATGTCTTTTTAATTGCATTTGGCCCACATTGAAGATCCCAGTAAAGATGGTGGTGAACGCCTTTAATCCTAGTACTTGGGAGGCAGAGGCAGGAGGAGCTTATGAGTTCAAGGCCAGCCTGGTCTACAGAGCAAGTGCCAGGAGAGGCTCCAAAGCTACACAGAGAAACCCTATCTTGAAAAAACAAACAAAAAAGTTTTACATTTATAGTTTTGAAATCTTATTCCACAGCACCAGAATCCCAATTCAAATAACAAATGGCTCATATGGAGTCTCTAAACTTCCCTCTGGAACTGCAAAACCAGGTCTCCATTTCCAGCATTGTCCTCAACACTCTTATCATACAAGCCCTACAGAACAGGCCACTTAGCTCTCAACACACAAGGCTTTTCGAGCCCAAAGTCCAAAAGTCTTTCTACAAACCCACCCAAAACCCACATGATCTCCAGAAATACTCCACTGTCTTGGCAACAACTTCTGTCTTATTAAGGGTTTCTATTACTCTGATGAATCACCAGGACCAAAAGCAAGTTTGGGAGAAAATGGAAATTTCTGTTTGTTCATTTGTTTGTTTTTTTTTTTTTTAAGTTATACATCCATAGACTTTCATAGTCTCTCATTGAAGGAAGTCAGATGATGAACTGAAACATGACAGGAACCTGGAGATAAGAGGTGAAGCAGAAGCCACTGAGGAGTGCTGTTTACTGCCTTTTTCCTCATGGCTTGCTCTAAATGCCTTGATTAGTCTCCTTTCTTGTAGAACCCAGATGTAACCTCAAACACAATAGGCTTCAGCCCACTCCTGTCAATCAATAATTAAGAAAATGACTTTGAGGTCTGGCTATACCCCAATCTTAATAAGGCATTTTCTCAGTTGAGGCTCGCTCCTCTTCCTTGTCAAATTGGATATTAAACTAGCCAGCACAAGCATATAATGCAATATATGAAAAATTATATATATTGCATTATTATATAGTATATAGAAGTGCATATATATATATATCACTTTATTCCTATCTAGATTCCACTTAATTCATCCACACCATCATCACTTTTTACTTATCACAGAATGAATGTATACAGTATTCTCCTCACTGACATCTGTTTTTCCAATGTGACATCCAACCAACTGCCAATAGTGTCAATACCATCTTCAAACTGTCATAATAGCTTCCAACGCATTTATTTTGAAAAGCCTTTATTAAAAACCTCTATATTCCTGACTTTGGGGATCCCTGTGCTTATTGACAACATTTTCTTCCTACCTCAAAAAATAATTTACTTTCTGTGCTCTTATTATTATGTTGCTTATTATTATGTGGGAACTCCTTCAGCCAATAGCCTTTAATATACCGTTCCACTTAGTCTTTTACACTATAAATGCAGCCATAAAGCTTGCTCACACTCTCTCTCCCAGCTCCTGGATTTAGTTCCTATTCCCCGTTCGTGCAGAGGACTATGATCTGATCTGTGAGACTAACCCTAAGTAAATTAGTCTTTATTGTACTCAATTCTGAGCTAGTGTTGATTACACTATAGAGTCCATCTTCATCTGCTGCCCAAATGAATCCCAACTCCTAAAAGGCCCAAAAGGTCCATGTACCAGAAAGTCTCCCACTGCCACCTGCCTGGCTTAATTTCACCTATTAAGCATGTTTCCCCTAAAACCCCACCACAGCAGAGCTACCATGCAGTGCACACAGTGATTTGTGCTGCTTTCGGTTTGTGTTCCCTGCTCACAAGCTCTGGACTCATTGCTCTGTGTACAGAGTTTATTTAATTGCTCTTAATTTGTCAAGCAAAACATATTTATCAGTATGTAACAAGGTACCAATATTTTATGTAGACATATGTGCATTTCTTTGGGGATTAAATGGCTGTAGGGACCAGGCAAAACAAAGCCTCTGTCAACAGTTTTCTGTAGGTACAATTGAGAACTCTCTACATTGAAGATTTATACAATGGGGTGGTGATGAAATAACAGACTCAGGTTTAGGGTTTTGCATGTTCAGACATATAAGTCAAACAGAGAGAACAAAGCAAATTATTCTTAGCATATCTCAACCACATTCACATGCTCTTGCTCTTTCCCAAGAATTTTGTAAGTCAGTGGTCAACTTCTATGTCTTCAAAACATAGCCAAACCCACTTCCACATCATTGTAAATGCGAACTGTCAAAATAATTTGGATTGGACAAGATCCCAATGCATCTTCAGTCTCAAGGAAAAGTATATCTCCTCTTTCTGTCTTCTCCCCTTGCTTCCTTACCTTTTTTTCTCTTCCTGTATTATTTACATGGTTTCTTATTTTCATTTCTCTTCTAAGGCAGGGACTCCTTAGGGAACCCAAACTGGCCTGAAATTCACAATGTCAACTACAAATGGTTCTACTTTGAGATTCTTTCAACTGCTGGTTTTATAGGCATGCGCCACCATACATGGCTTCTTTTCTTTAACTCTTGAAGCATTAGGGAATTCTATCACGTTTCCATCTCCAAGTGGTATGTCTTTGTCTCACTGTCTTAGGCAGTGTGCTTATATATAATGGAGAGACTCAAACTAAATTATTCCCAACTCTACAATGGTATCCTGAACTTTCAAAGCAGACACTTACTGTGCTTAGAGTCCACTTAACTACCTCATACTTACAAAAAAAAATATGCTGAAGCATGAGCAAACTTGATGTGAAATTAATTCTAAATTAAATAATGCAACTTATTCAGGCACATCTGCTCACCTGCCCACATCATATGCCATCTTAGATAGTTACAAAGGGGAGAAATGTGAGTTAGTCTGTGTTTTATGAAAGTACTTTGACAAGTGATATGAAACTAATTAAGTATCGAATATAAAGAAAAATCAACAGGTCACTACTAATAGAAAGCTAATATTTATTTATTTTGTTTTGTTTCCATTTTATTAAAAATACATTTTTTCTTCTTCTATTTATTTATTTATTTATTTATTTATTTATTTATTTATTTATTTTTGGTTTTTTGAGACAGGGTTTCTCTGATGCTTTGAAGCCTGTCCTGGAACTAGCTCCTGTGGACCAGGCTGGCCTCAAAATCACAGAGATCTGCCTGCCTCTGTCTCCCAAGTACTGGGATTAAAAACATCCCTACCAACACCAGTCTTGAAAATTGATGTTTTTTCCTCACATAATACATCTTTTCAGCAATGGAATTTTTTAGCTTAGCCATATTTGAACACCTCTTCAAACAAGGCCGTTGCTTCAAATATCTCTATAAATTTTCCATTTGAAGCAATTATTTTTAGACATTTTAATTTTCCATTAGATGTTTATATATTAAAATAAAATTTAACACAAAAATAATTTTTTTCTATCCTCACAATAAATATGCTTTTTACTTTCTTTGGGTGCTAGAAAAGGCAAGAAAAAGAGCAGTGCATGCATAATAGACTCTTAACATCTAAGTTTATAAAAGTATTTGCAGAGAATCAGAATAAATTTTGAGCAAACATCAACTTGGTTTTCTTGTTTCCTTGTTTTCTCTCACTCATATTGAAGACCACATTACACATCTGCGTTTTTATGAGATGCTGACCAGGAAAAAAATTATGCTCTGAATAAAATTTAACTTTTTACTTTGCAGTTGATGCTTAATGTTCAATTACTCTATGCAGTATTTATCTTATGGTCAATTGTTTGCAAGCATTTATTTCATAATACAATTTTAGAAAGACCTAAAATAAGCTTTATGTTTATACATTAAACATTTACTTCTCCCTGAATTGCGGATAATTGTCCACATCAGTTTTGCTTTAACATTGCTTAAAATGGAGTACCTTTTCAAGTAATATAACGTTTGCGTGGTCCAACATGATAAAATTATTTTTAGATATAGGATATGACTGCTCTCCATCTATTCTGTTGTAAATAATTTACTTACATTTAAGAGCGATTACCAATAGTGGGTTCAGGAGAAACAGCCTGACTGCAGTGATATATACTCTCAGTCTGACTGAGAGATGGTGCAATTGAGCAGTTCACAATCTGTGCGGGCTATTAAGGTGGAATGTGGATAATTTAAGGTAACTTGAATATGAATGAACTTGACAGGTTCGACCTTTCACTAGTCTCTCCTTTGATGATAAGAATAAAGCTCTTTGCACAGACCTAACTAACTACAATGTGATAGTGCAGTGTTTCACTTGAAAAGCCAAAATGTAGCAGGTGGATCTGTTTATGCTTTTGGACAGAATGTGAAGACATGCCCTTGGAACCCTGTCTACCCATAAAGTAAAACACCTCTCTGTTATCTCATTATCCTTCCAAATGACTTGACATTTAGCTGCTTAAATGCAATCACCACTAAATAGTAAGCATCCATCAAAGGAAATTTAGACAAATATTTATATTTCATACTTTAAGGGGAAATAATAGCCCAAACCAGTGATCTGGTGTCATTCCCGAAATAAAGAATGATGGTGCATAGAATTTTGAGAAAACAATAATATCATTTCCTTCCAAAGTCATTTCCCCTATCCGACTTAAAAGCAGAAATTTCAAATTTTCTCAAGTGGAACTCCAATTCTTTATCATGACACCTCATGTGCACAAGGAGAAAAATTAAAAATTAGACAACAGAATTATTGTTAAGTTGTAATTTAAACTTATACATACTATGAGAATTTAGGCTTCAAAGTATACTAGATAAGGATTTGCAATTATACCTCAACCATGAATAACCACAATGTAACCAGGAATCTCATTCTCACTAGTTCTCTGTGTAAATGGGAATGTTATGCCTCCTCTGTGGGTAAGCCTGTGGTATTCATGTGTCATCCTCTAGCTTTTAGTCGCTGCAGTTTAATCCACCAGTAATTTAAATGTTTCTCTGAAGGCATTTTTTGTCCCTGTGGACATTTACAACAAGTGTCCTATAAGTAAAGATTACCCGTCACATTTTTCTTTTATTTTTAAAATCATAATAGTTTTTCCATTCCCTTTCTCCTTCCAAGCAATTCCATATAGTTCTCCCCCTTTTAAAATTTATGGTCTGATTATTCTTTACCATTAAATGCACTCATGTGTATGTATATGTCTACAAACATACTCACACACACAAAACCTGATCAGGCTGTAATGTTACTCATATGTATGTTTTCAAGTTTGACTTTGTGGTGTTGGGTAACCAATGCTCTTCCCTGGAGAAGACTATTAAATTGGTTCCGAGACCCACTTACCATGAAGGAAACCATGCCTTGTACTGAAAACCCAGCAATTTACCCAGAGCTAGTGAAGCCATTGATCTTGGAGCAGAACCTACAATGTCCACTTAACTAAGTGAGAATAATCATTAATTACACTCTATGCATCTGTCCTTGTATGCACAGCTACGTGTAGCCTCACCCCTCATCAAGGAAGCTTCATTTTACCCTTTCCATTTTTGTGAGCCCCTGATAATCCTCAAAATGGCTTCAATACTGAAATCTGCGATTTACAATGAAGAGGTTTTGGCTCAACTAACATCAACCCCTGTCTCAGAGTTCAGCCCCAAGTCCTGCCCTATGAGTTTTGACCCTAGCTCTTCCAGCTGCAGGACACAGTTCACTCAGACACATCTCTGCAGTGTGTCTGACTCCACAGGACAAGATCTAGTCATTTATACATTTGAATTAGCTATATTTCATAATATCCTTTGTTGAGTTTTTGATAATTGAACATGTATTTCCTTAAACATGTATTTCAATAGTTTTAAAAAGTATTCATTTATTTTCTTGGTTACTTTATTCCCATATGTTCATTCTGTAATTAATAAGCACGTCAAATATTTGATTATTTATATTTATTCAAATAAAAATCACATCTTGCATGAGTGAACATTCTGTTTCCTCAATGCTTATAATTTTCATTAATTCTTTGCTCTTACTTTGTCCCACTAATGCTGCCAATAATAAAGCAAATGTGAGTCCAAGAATCAGTCTTACCTTATTTCTAATCACATACATGGTTTATAAAATATTTTAGTTAGTCTATTACCACATCACACGTGTACATTTGTGTGGTATTGGTGGGAAACACTCAGGCCCTGACACACGTGTGCAAAGCAGAGGGCAGCTGTGTGGAGTAAATTCTCTGTACCTTCTGGGTTCAATTTAGATAAATGGGCTTACAAGGAATGACCCCTTCTCTGCTGAGCCATCATGGAAGCCCAGGTTTGATTTTTCATAGCATGTTTCCATTCTACATAGGCATTCATTATAGCATTTCTATGCCTACATATGATGAGCTTTGATCATTTCAACACAGGTTATTACTTTTAATCCCATTCAATATCTGTTTTTTTTTTTATAGCCCTAGTTGCTCTCCTTTTAAATTTCATGTTTTTCCCAGGTAGGTTTCACATATGAAAGGAAAAATAAATTTTTGTATATAACATTTAAACTCTTAAAATAATTTCTTTCTATTTTTGTAAATTACTAAGAAATTTTAATAGGCAATGATGAATATATCAGTATAATGGCATGGATTTTCTCAGTCTGCTTATCTGATGAATTGTGCTGATTAGCATTCAAGTGAGAACATCAATAATCATTTTTAAACATTCCTAAATTGGTTTCTTAATATTTTGTTTATAATTTTTAATTATATGTATTTTTTAAAACTCATCTTTTTTCTGTCAAGGTTATGGTAGTTTTGAATAAATAGAGTTTTCTTTTTTAAAAATGCATGAAAGATTTCATGTATAATCATACATCAGACTTTTATTTTTGCCATAAAATATTATTTCATTAGTGAAGTTTGGTGATCACAAGTTTTGCTTAGTGGTTCCATATATATAATTTAATTATTTCTTATGAAATTATTTAGACTTTTAAATGATCTTTTGGGTAGTATGAATATTAGTTTCTTGAAATTTATATTTACCTATATAATCGATAATAGAAAGTTTTTATTTCTTATTTCATATTCAATAGCATCCTTATTTGCATTTCTGATACTGATTAGCTAGGCACTTGTTCTCACAATTAAAATTTCCAAAAATTTACTAATTGTCTTAGAGTTCCACAAATCTTTTAAAATTTATTTTGCCTTTTTCAACCTTAATATCTATCTTTTATTATTTCAGCCATCTACTTTTTTTGTTTGAATTTCTTTTTCCTACCTTCTCTCCCTCTTGTGCATGCATGGTCTCACACTCTTCCCTAACTTATCACTCCTGTCCAGCATCCCACATCTCACATCCCTTGTTGCCTCTTTGGGTAATACCCATCTGATCTATGGAATCACCGTCAATCAGGTGAACTATAAAATCACCTTCAATCAGTTGACCTATGAAATACTCCTACTTCTTCCTCCTGGTGGGCAATATTTGGGTACCTGATTTCTGACCATTGGCCAGCTCAATCATCCGTGGTTCCTGTATCTCAGAACTTGTACTGTATGACTGTCCTTTAGAAACCAACATCTTGAGTGTCTACATATGAGAAACATGCTATTTTAAATATATATATATATATATATATATATATATATATATATATATACCCTTCAAACCACTTTTCTAAGTGACTCATCTTGAGTAACTGCACAATATTGATCAACTTTCTAAAATTACTGACTTTTACGATACTGCCTTTTTACCCAAGCTAGCATCCAATGAGGAAATTCCTTTGTGATTTCTATAATAAATATTAAACCTGTTAGGCTCTACTGTGCATCTGTTTTATGCATCCATTAAAACCTACCACAGAGAATTTTGGCAACAGAGTTTTTGATTTCTGACTCTCATCTTTCATTTGGTCAGTAAATAAAGTACCTTCCTCATTGATTTGTCCTCACACTGAGTCAGGTATCTAACCACGTTCTTATCCTTACAAATAAAGATTCTTTCCAGAGTTGGCCAAAATGCTCATATGCTTATCTTAGTCAGCAATGTGACAAATTACTAATGTATGAACAGTCAGCTATCTGTAGTGACTTCCCAGATTATATTTCCTTAGTAACAATTAATAAAAATTTGTTAATTAGTTTTATAAGACTATAACTTTTCAAAGTTTCAGCACTTGGGGGGTAAAAGCAAGACTTTTCCATAACGCTCTACTGTAGTGTTTGCTTTTACCCTTGAAGTCTTTTGGAAGGACTGCTACCCAGCTCCTAAATGAATCACACAAGGAGTCTTATTCTTAGTTATAAATGAACAGCCTGAGTTGGGCTTGTTTCTTGCCTGCTTTTCTTTTCTTTTTTTAAATTGTCTTTACTAAGCCATATATTTTTCTCTGTTCCCCTCCCTTCCTCCATCCTCCCATTGCTTGCTTTTCTTAACTTAGATGATTCCCTCTTCCTTTTGGCTCTGGACTTTTCCTATTCCCTTACATCTTTAAATCTTGCTATTGCTCTGTGGATTGCGGTGTAGCCCGGTTGCTGGCCCCTGATGTCCTCCTCCTTCTCAGGCTGCTAGTCTAAACCCCTTCTCCCAACTTTCTCCTTTCTGCCTGCCAGCCCTTCTACTGCCTTACTGTTGGCTGTTCAAATATTTATTAAACCATCAGGTGTTCTAGACAGGCTAAGTTATCACAGCTTCACAGAGTAAAACAAATGCAACATAAACAAAAGGAACATACCTCAATATATTTCCAACACTCTACTACTTAGGGAGGTTGAGGCCATCCTGAGAAAACTTGAGATTCTGTTTCTAAACTATAATAACAAAAAGAATCAACATATATTTTGGGGTGCGAGCCTATTTCTGAGGAGATGTGAAGAAATGTGTATTAACTCCACACACAGAGAAAAGGCCAAAGGAAGGATACCACCAAATTCTACCTTGGTCAACCAGTGAGTGTACTGAGGTTGTTTATAGGAGTATAGATCAGAATTACTTACAGGAGCAAGCATCACTCAAAGACAGTTGCATCACAGAAGTCTACTCCAACAATGGTGACAGTTTACAAAAATTGCAAACCTGGAGATTGTTGCTGTATTTACCAGTAGCTGAAAAGTTGGGAGAGAGTTCCTTCCAGACAGCTCAGATGTTCCGATTTTCCTAAATAGATTAACTGGCTGCTCCCTCTTTTAAGAGCTCAGCTGCTGTGACAGAACCCCTTAGCAGTTCTCACTGCTTATAGGATCTTGCAGAAAAGAGGTCCATTACAGAAAGAAAAGGAACTTCTTGCAACTTACAGGTCTTATCAAACCTCTCTTTAGTACTTTCTGAGACTTGAGGAGATTCCTCCAAATATGAAATGTTTTATCTCAGTTAAATTGTTGTATATAAACTTAAAGTAAGAATTAAGGTTAACACCCTTAAACATTAATATGATACTATTATATCATTAAGGTCATCAATTTTATCTATGGGGACTTATAAAATTCTCAGGAGTAAGTTCTTATGTTTTAAATAAACAAATAACTAAATGCTTGTTTTAGAAACATGTACTTAACACCACCAACAGAAAGAATATTGTACCCTATGATACCTACTAAATTATGGGTGTGAAGAAAAGATGAGTAATTATTAAGGCCATGGCTTTAGAACCAGGCTATGTAATTGAATGCCATCTCTACAGTTTCTTCATCCAGAATGGAAGCAAGAATGTCATGTGATCATAATATATCATAAATGATAAGAGAGTTGATACTGGTAAAGTCTATCATACTTCTGAGTGGATTGCACAGCATGAATTTTAAGTAGCATTATCCATTGCACAAAACATAAATTTTCACTTGCAAATTGTTTACAAAGATAAGATTTGTTTAATGGAACTATTATATAAGTCTCATATAATGGTCCCAAACCTTATTGTGTTACTTATTACAAAAGTTTCTTTGGGTTGTAGTTACGAAGTTACGTTATTTATATAATATGAGAACCTGGAAATTGTTCATTTAGTCACAGCAAAAATTGCTATGTTTCCCATTAGGATTTTTGCCAATAAACAATAAGATTCTTATTATTTATGTTATCTTAATCAAAAAAATCAACATTAATTAAATAAATTATTTATTAAAATAAAATGTTTGTTGAACTTACAGTGGCAGAATAGAGTCCAAGAATCTCAATATCACGTAATTGTGGGGAGACATATAAAATTTACTCAAGTATTCTGAATTTTGAATTCTGTATTTTGAATTGTCACATACACTGTTAGAGTCATTGTGATATCATTATTGTGACATTACTGAAATTCACATTATTGATGGTAGAGACTCAAATCTCAGAACTGTTCCTTTAACTTATATGAAACTTTATACTCTGTTATTTTCTAAGATTTATTTTAAATTGTTTGTATGTGTGCGCGTGAGTGTGTGTCTCTCTGTGTGTGTGTGTGTATGAGTCTGTGTGTGTTGGTGTCTTTGTTGGTGCACTTACGTGGGACTACCTGAAGAGGTCCTTAAAAGGTTTCCCATCCTCTGGAACTATAGTCATGGGTGGTTTGAGCTGCACAATATGGTTATTGGAAACAAACTATATTCTTCTGAAAGACTAGTAAGCGCTCTTACAGGTGAGCCATCTCTCCTGCTCCATTTTATACCCTTTGGTTAATAATTCTCTATTCCTTATCTACTTTATTCCCCATGATGTCTCTGATAACCACTTTCAGGAAACAGTGGTGTCTTGGGGGTTCTACTGATATGAAGAGACACCATGTTCAAAGCAACTCTAATCAAATAGAGTATTTAATTGGGGAATGGTGGGAATGCAGACAAGCATAGTTCTGGAGAAGTGTCTGAGAATTCAACATCTTATTCTGCAAGAATCTTTATGAATCATTAATGTCGGAGACAACTATTCTAGACAAAAAATGACAGTCAAAATTAAAATTGCTGAGCAATGTTTCAGTTGGAATATAAGAACTTCAAAACCTGAGTTAAAAGTTCAGTGACTGAAATGATCAGAGATTTCGAAAAGTGGGACTGCAAACTAGGGACGTTCTCAGGTGTGGCATTTAAAATATGCAAAACTTTAAATTCATTTTGCTGTTCATATCTGAGTTCTACACACACTGCTTATAGCACATGTGCTCCCAAATTTATATGAAGACCTAAATAATGCATCAGAAAACAACTATTATGTATAATGATGACATTGATGAGTTTTGAAGAACATAAATTTTTCTCTAATATAACATAATTAATAAAGAATTAATTAATGTTTTATCCTTCAGAATCAACTAGGCCAGCATACTAGTCTATCACTTGATATTTAAAGCTCATGTGAGTAGGGACAGAGAGAGATTTATAAAACTTGATAGGTAATTAGTAGCTTTATTCCAAAGCAAAAATTTTATCCTTGAGCAATGATAAGTTGCCTATTACCTTCAGGATCTTATTTAACTAGTACTTTCTTCAACTCGAGTTAATCCTATTTACACCCATTTGTGTCATTTTAAAATAAATTGACCTCTAATCCTTATTTGTGTACTTGTAAACCTGAAATACAATACCTAGAAGCTCTAAGAGTATAAAAAGCATTATTAACCTGCAAAACACTCTTTAACCAAGGAAAACAGGTAATCAAATTAGTCCATATAAGGAATTGGATCTGGGTGTTTACTTTCATCTTGCACTTCTATTTCTAAGACTGATCATTGGAGATACAGCCTGGACCCACATAATGGAAGGAGAGAACAAACGTGTACAAGTGTCATCTGATGTCCACATGTGTTCCCCTGTATTAATACAGATTTGAAATAATCACACAGAAACTATATTATTTGCAATACTGTTTGGTCAGGACCTTAAGCGTATTTCTGGCTTATTCTTATAACTTAAATTAACCCATTTCCATTATTCTGTGTATCATGGGACAATGGTCTTATACTCTGTAAAGATTTGTCACTGGTTTAATAAAATGCTGGTTGGCCAGTAGCCAGACAGGAAATATAGGCAGGGCAACCAGAACAGGAGAATTTGGGGAAGAGGAAAGGCTCAGTCTGCAGTTGTTACCCAGATGCAAGATGAGAATGCCTCGTTGGTAAAAGGTACCAAGCCATGTGGCTATCACAGACAAGAATAATGTGTTAATGTATGATGCAAGAGTTAATTAACAAGGAAGCCTGAGCTAATAGGCCAACCAGTTTATAATTAAGGTAGGCCTCTGTGCGTTTCTTTAGGACTGAATGACTGCAATACTAGGTGGGACAGAAACCTCTGCCAACAGCCACTGTTATGATTATCAGTCATTAAACTGCTTCAGTGTTTGTCCTAAGCTAGGTAGCAAGAATTATAGTGCTGTACCACCAGAATAGGCTTTATTAGGATGCATGTGCATATTGAGTAGTCATCAGAAGAAGGATTATAATGCTACAAACTTCTAAACAGATTCAAGCACCTGGGACCGAGGAAGCAGTGTGTGCTATTCATCAAAACTCATAGAAATGGGAAGGGATGCTTGCATAAAGTAACTGAGTGATTCAATCATCCTGATGACTGGGATAAATAGCATCCAACCAGGCTGAGAAATTGTTAAAGAAATGGGAAAGGAGAAAATCAAAGATACCAAAAAAGAATACATCACATTCTCAAATGGTGTGGAAACCCCTCACTTAGTATATATTGTATCACTTCCACTCCATCCTAGTGCTTGTAGTGGTTAATAGAATTAGAGAATGGGAATAGGAAGAAGAAAAAATGAATGATCAGGAGAAAGGAGAAGTGTTCACCCATGAAGGCTTAAATGGACAGCAAGGCTGAGATGGTAAAGAGAAATCATAGTGTTAAGTTACAAATTTGGTCTCTAGTAGTAAGATTGTATTCATACTCAGCACTCAAGATTCCTATTTATTTCTGGTGTCACACTTGTGATTCTTAAAAACAAATCATGTACTGCTTTGAATTTTCAAGGAAACTGATGTCAAATGGAATTAAAAAGTCATGATATTAACAGTATCAATTGTAAGTTTAAATAAAGAGAATAAAACAGAGAATACAGGTAAATTGAAACTACAGAATGCATTTTTCTGATGACCATCTTCCTAAGAAGATGTGATAAAGGAGAAAGATAGGGAGCAGAAAACCCAAAGGCATAGCATCTAAGAAGCTGTTTTCTAGCAGATAATTGTGTGTGAGTCAGAGTTTTAAACCTTTTGTAAGTGACCTTTCGAAGTACTCATCTGCTAATGATGAGCAGTCATTGGATGCACAGAGGATCCAAAGGCTCCATATGTAAGGACAACAGAAACAAATGTAAGCACTTGTCACACTAAGAGATCTAAGTGGCACTGTTATGACTACCACAGCAATAAAAACAGAGCACAGGAAATGACTCATGCTCAACAGATGCCAAAAGCATGGTATGTGTTGAACAAGATGTTTTTATTACATCAAGAACTACATATACTCTATCTATGAAATGGATAACTTCTAAATTCCTGTGGTCCTTATTTCATTTAACACTTCAAGGAAATGACTCAAAACCTAGTCTTTGTAATGACATGAACAATTACTTCCCATGTCTTCTTCATCTCCTCTATACAAGAATTAAATTTCAGTTCTTTGATTAGATTTGTGAGATGAGTCTGCCCCATGTGTGGTCCTGAGTCATTATATACTCTTTACTGCTTCTACTTCTAGTATCAGAGGTGAGATATTTGGATTAAATATTGTGTTTTGACTCTCAGTCTCCTAGGTCACATGATAACTGCCAAAGCATTCCTTTTTACTTTTATTTTATTTTCTTATTTATTAAAAATTTCCACCTCCTCCCCTCCTCGCATTTCCCTTCCACTCCCCCTATTCTCCCCTCCCCCCACCCTCTCCAGTTCTAAGAGAAGGCAGGGTACCCTTCCCTTTGGGAAGTTCAAGACTCTCTCCTCTCCATCTATGTCTAGCAAGGTGTGCATCCAAACAGACTAGGATCTCAAAAAGCCAGTACATGCAGTAGGATCAAATCCCAGTGGCATTTTCATTGGCTTCTCAGTCAGCCTCCATTGTCAATCACATTCAGAGAGTCCGGTTTGATCACATGCTCATTCAGTCCCAGTCCAGCTGGCCTTGGTGAGCTCCCATTAGATCAGTCACACCTTCTCAGTGGGTGGACACAACCTTCACGGTCCTGACTTCCTTGCCCATCTCCTTCCTTCTGCTCTTCATCTGGACCTTGGGAGCTCAGTCCAGTGCTCCAGTGTAGGTCTCTGTCTCTATCTCCATCCATCACCTGATGAAGGTTTTATGGTGATATTCATCAGTGCGGGCAAAAGTTGGGAGCATGGGGGTGAGGGTGGGATGGGGGAAGGGGAGAGGAAAAGAGAGAAGGGAGAAGGGGAGGATTGGGGAGAGCTTGGGGGAGTGGGATGGTTGAGATAGAGGAAGGGTGGATATGGGGGCAGGGAAGAAGATATCTTAATTAAGGGAGCCATTTTAAAGTTGGCAAGAGACTGGGCTCTAGAGGGGTTCCCAGGTGTCCAAGGGGATGTACCCAGCTAGGTCCTTGGGCAGCAGAGGAGTGGGTGCCTGAACTGACATTGTCCCATAGCCACAAAGCATTCGAAGAGAAAAAGAAATTTTATTTAAGTGGCTCAATTTAAAAAAAAAAGGTATTGCAATGGCACAATGGCAAATTCTCCAGACCTTTGAATTAGTGATTTTGGTTGAAAAGCTAACCCTGGTTTTCAAACTCTTTATTGGCCACAACACAGATTACTTTCTTATGTGAAAAACAGCACCATGATTTTTTTCCCTCTCTTTTTCATTATCATAAAATTATAGAGATCTGGACCATGGGTGATACTGCAAACAAGAAAATATTTTTAAAACCCATTTTCCCTTTTCTTTGTCTCCCTTTGCATTAACATTCCTCTTTTTGTCCTTCAATCATGCATCTGAATTTCAATTAGGATTCAGTAAGTGAATCTACAAATAACCTACAGTGTTTCAGAATTTTAACTCATTCATTTCCATACTGGAGAATATTTTGAATAACAAATTTATTTTTCTCTAGTTTGTATAAATGTTCTTTGGCCAAAACATTTCAATTAAAGGAGAAGGCGTCATAGACTTTTAATTTGCTTTATAACAATTCAGAATAAAATGTTTCCTAAGGTACAGGATTTAAAAAAGAAGTTCAGGATTCCGTGACCTGGGCTTCTGCAGCCAAACAGTGACATCTTGAACTTTGCATGCAAATGGATGGAAATAGAAAACACTATTCTGAGTGAGGTAACCCAGACCCAAAAAGATGAATTTGATATGTACTCACTCATTAGTGGATTCTAGACATAAATAAAGGTCAGTGAGCCTATAATTCGTGATCCTAGAGAAGCTAAATAAGAAGGTGAACCCAAAGAAAAACATACAGTTATCCTCCTGGATATTGGGAGTAGACTAGATTGCCAGGCAAAAATTGGGATCTTGGGGGTTGGAGTGGGATGGGAGAAGGGAAGATGGGGAGAGGGGGGGGGAGAAAGGTGAGGACGGGAGGATGGGGAGACCCTGGGGGAATGGGATGGGTGGGATGGAGGAGGGGTGGATATGGGAGCAGGGAAGAAGATATCTTAATTAAGGGAGCCATTTTAGGGTTGGAAAGAGACTTGACTCTAGAGGGGTTCTCAGGTATCCATGGAGATATCCCCAGCTAGTTCCTTGGGCAGCTGAAATGGCCCTTTCCTATAGCCATACTGATGAATATCTTTCATTTCACCATAGAACCTTCATCTGGCGATGGATGGAGATAGAGACAGAGACCCACATTGGAGCGCTGGACTAAGTTCCCAAGGCCCAAATCAGGAGCTGAAGGAGGGAGAACATGAGCAAGGAAGTCAGGACTGCGAAGGGTGTGCCCACCCACTGAGACAGTGAGGCTGATCTAATGGGAGCTCACCAAGGCCAGCTTGACTGGAACTGAAAAAAACATAAGATCAAACCAGACTCTCTGAACTTGGCAGAAAATGAGGGCAGACTGAGAAGCCAAGGACAATGGCACTGAGTTTTGATCCTACTCCATGTACTGGCTTTGAGGGAGTCTAGTCTGTTTAGATGCTCACCTTCCTGGACCTGGATGGAGGGGGGAAGAACTTGAACTTACCACAGGGCAAGGAACCCTGACTGCTCTTTGCACTGGAGAGGGAGGGGGAGGGGAGTGGTGGGAGGGGAAGAGAAATGGGAAGTGGGGAGGAGGCAGAAAATTTTAATAATAATAAAAAATATATATATTCCTTGGGATTGTTCATCAGATATATGGCTTATCCAAAATATACTAGTGCAAAAATGTAGTCCAAGAAAACCTTATATTTTGTGATCCAGACACATTTGCCTTGACTCATCAACAGAGATACATCAGTAGCCTTGTTATAGTGAGAATGGTCTGCATTTATGATCAAAATTAAGTAAATACCAGCTACAAATTAACCATGACTTCCTATCAGAAAACAAAAAGGTAAACTTGTTGTACAATGATATAATGTTTAATGAAGATAATAAACATTGTATCCAGGAAACTTCATCTTGTGTATTTAATTATAAACATGATTTAGAATGTGTATTAAATCTTAGTATACTAAAAAAAAATAAAAAATAAAAAAAATAAAAGAGAAGTCCATAAATGTAGGGCTACTTCTCTTTGTTTGCTTACATGGAAGGAACAAAATGATCCTCAATGAATAGGATTTGACTATATTTATGTATAATGACTGACAATATTCTAACCAAATTTCACATAGAAGGCTTAGACATAAAAACTTGGATGGTAAGAATAAAAAAGCAAACTCCACCCCCTTGCAAAGAACAAGACAAAACATTTGCCTTCCCCTTATGCTTATATAGCATTAGTAACACAAAGGGAATTAAAAATAGTAAACAATACTTCTGGGGTATTAATAAGCATTGTCATTTTGTTGAATATAAGGATAAAGTTTTAAAAATAGAAAATGCACTTACATAGTACTTAATAATAAGTAGGATATGATATATCTAATACATGAAACACACTTTATTTTTATTAGTTCTTTGAGAATTTCATACGGTGTGTTTTAATTTTATTCATTTCCCTTCCCAAACTTCTTCCTAAGAAAACTTCCCCACACACCATTAACACATAAAGTTCAATATTTGAAACTTATATATGCTTGGATATGTGGTCTCCATTGAAGCATGATCAACACGGAAACACTCTTAAAGAGAACTGAATTTTCTTTTCCCGGCAGATAGTAGTTGCTAATAGCTTATCAAAAAAGTTGGAACTTCGTGTTTACCTCCCCTTTCCATCCTGAGATTTTCATCTGGTTTAGATTTACACAACTCTTGAACATACTGTCATACCCACCATGTACAAGTGCCCTGCGCAGTCTGGAAGATGCAGTTTCCTTGTAGCCATGAAACTCCTCTGGATGTTACACTCTTTCTGGGCCTTCTTCAATAAATCTTGACCCTTGGGAGAGGGTATGAGAATATATATGTAATGTCATTTAGGGCTCAGTAATCAGTAGTTGTTTGTTCTCTGCACTTAAGCTAGTTGTAGGACTTGGTGTTAATAATCATCTATCAAATGCTTCTCCAATGAGGGTTGGCAGATGCTTTAATCTATGGGAATAATGATAAGTCTCTAGGATTCAGTCTAATACTACACCTATTTAGCAGAAGAGTATTTGTAGGTTCTCCCTGAGGGCCTATGACTCTTTCAGACCTATAGTAATACGTTGTTTGTGTTTTAACAAATAAAGCTTGCCTGGAGATCAGAGTGCAGAGCTAAGCCACTAGAGCCAGGGGATGGTGGCACACACCTTTAATCCTAGGACTTGGTAGACAGAGGCATATGGATCTCTGTCAGTTCAAGACCACCCTTGGCTACACAAGATTGAATCTGCATAAAGGAGAAACAAAGCTCACAGAAATCACATGTATTTAATCCCAGGACTAAGGAGGTAAAGACAGGAGCAATAGAGCTGGGCAGAGAGATGAATATAAGGCAGGAGGAGACAGAAACTCAGTGCAATCTGATGTGTGGTGGAGATAGATGCAGTCCGAAGCAGTCTGAGGAGCAGTGAGGTTTGAGGACAGGGTTGCCCCTTTATTCTGAGCATTAGTAGAGGCAAAATAATTCTCCTGTGGCTGGTGCTTTTCTTCTCTGATCTTCAACATTAACCCCAATATCTGACTCTGGGTTTTTATTATAAAGACTAATTCGAATTCGTAGTACCCAGGTTCTTGGCTTGAAATGGTGCAAGGCATGAATTTCATCTTGTGAACTTAAATTCAATAGAAACATGGTTCTCTTCTGTAATATTTCCCCCACTATTCTACCATTCGACAAGTCTCGTTGGATCTCAGCATTCTTACAGATGACTCCATTTACCCTACTCTGGTAATATGCATCACATCTTCCAGTACTATGAAAGATAGCCTTTGGGTATGAAGCTTCCAACTCAGTACCAGTTAGCATTCTATGACTCACCTGAATCAAATCTACAGCGATATAATCTTGATGCTAAGTTTTAGAGAGTAAAAAATAACATTGGCATTAGCTTGTCATATTTGAGGGTGTATGGATCTTACTGATCAATAATTCTGAAAGAGGTAAACCATTTCTAGCACTGGGGATTTTATTTATTAACCTGTGGTCTAATAGAGATATTGTCACAGTATAAAACAATAGCTCAATTTTAACTTTAAACATATATATGTGTATATGGAAACTTCTACTATAATTGACTGGAATATGACTTTTTCAAAATGTCTTCAGTGTTATTCATCCCTCATATCATCCCCTCCTCGATCCTGCCCTCCTATCAATTTTAAATGAGTACATTTCTAAATAGAAGTGTGCTTGGAAATATATTATATGATTTTCAGACTTTAGAAACAGTTCATTGAAGATAAATTATTAATATCAATCCATTATTTGGTAAAAATGATGAGGCTTCCCTTCAGCCCGCCGTACACAGATATTGGTCCTTTTGAAAAATAGTAGCTTATGTTAAAACTGCAAGAATTCTTTAATTGGAGAGTCATAGTAATATTATTTTATTATGTTTGTAAGCTAAATTTCAATCACATAAATGGTCCTTTGTTTTCTCTTCGAAGTTAAGTTAGGTTTCATTCAAGTTCTATGAAAACCGAGAGAAGATAAATAAGACGGACTTCCTAACAAATCAATCTGAAGTTTATCATGCACTTTTTATATTTAAGTTACAGGAATTATCAATATGCAAGTACTTATTTTGTTTCTTTTATTAAACATTGTAATATGTCAAATGTCTCTCTTGTAAGGGATGAAATAAATTTCACTAAAAATAGAAGATGGATTTTCTCATCTAGCAATTTTCTTTAAGTTTGTTCAAATTAAAATTAGGAACACACAGATATGAATGAGTAAAATGATAAATAGATGTATTAATGAACAAGAAATATTATATTCAATAGCCAACATAGCCATGAATACTGGTATCATGAATAAAAACGTGTTAGGAAACAAATAGCTGTGCCTACAAGATGATTTTTGAGAAAACTGGGAAAACATAACTTTACATGGTGATGTTAAAACTAACAATTGATGTGTTTCTCAGATAGTTTAGTAATGTAAAGCTAAATTGTCTTTTTCCCCCTATATTCACAGAGACATTTGATATAAAAAGGAGAAAACTCATTGGCACATCTCTCAAAATGAATAATATAAAATGTCAGACTCTCCATTAAACATTTTAATGTATTTAACACCTCTAGGCTGCTTAATTCCTAAGGTGCCATTGGGAAAATTAAAATAAAGTGTATCAGTCTTAGAATAATTCAACTCTCTTTGACTAAAGCACCATAATGCCAGTCATAATTCTTTATTCATTTTCAATCAGGTTTATTTTGCCAAAAGTTCCCTATGATAAGTGTTTACAGAGTATGACAGAAATGGCATTGGGGCATGCATTTAAAGAAGGTACAATCCATTCTTCTCAGCTTGAAGCACAGAATGACACATGAGAAAGCTCAATATTAGTGAATTTATAAATGTCACATCAGAAAGACTGTAATGTGAACTAATACAAGTCCAGGGTTGAGCAGTACATGCAAATATTTTGAAAATTGCTTTATTCTGATTTCTTTGGATGTATTTTGACCCTAACAAACCATTTCAGAGGAAAATAATCTATGGCATTACATACTTAGATGTTGTTCGAAAGCCACTTCTTTGTTTCCCGACCACTTAGACTCGAGAAATAATCACTCAGAAATTATATTATTTGCAATACTTTTGACCAATACCTTAAGCATATTTCTGGCTAACCCATATCTTAAATTAACCCATCTCCATTAATCTGTGTAAGCCATGAGTCTGTGGCTTACCGGGTAAAGTTCCAGCATCTGTCTCCAGAGGGGCTACATGGCTTCTCTCTGACTCCGCCTCCTTTCTCCCAGCATTTAGTTTAGATTTCCCAGCCTGCCTCTACTCTATGTTATCATAGGCCTAAGACAGTTTTTTTATTAACCAATGGTATTAACAGCATACAGAAGGGAATCCCACATCACATAGACAGAAAGTGTGACTAGAGCACTGATGGATCTAAAAACACAAAGAAAACGATTTAGACATTTCTACCATGGCACAGACACTTTCTCTGTGGCTGTAGGCAGCAGATTTCCCAGGGACACAATAAATGGATTCTTAAGAATTATTCCCTTAGAAAATTGAAATATTGGAAATATTGGTAACAAGAAACACACACACAGAGACACATACACACACAGGGACAGTGGGTTATTTGAGTGATTATTGTAAATTGAAGAAATGGAATATATGCTGGTTTCCATTTTATTGTATAGCCATTGTTTTACTTTTTATTTATAGAAATACTTCATCTAATATAGTATTGTAGATTCATTCCATCACCCAACATGCCTACATATCTGTAATATTTTTATAGCATGTATTTAGATGCACAAATGATTTTGACAGGTGGAGAATAAGTTTATTTGCTTCTCCAGGATGACTTTTTTTTTGGTATGGTCTTGTGAAATTCCTAACCCCAGGCCCCATTATCATAAACCTATTTCTTTGTGAAATTATTTAACACAGTCAGAGCAATATATTGTATTTTAATTTGTAATGTACCTGTCATTGATTTTAATGTGCGCTTTCATTTAAATTCTGTTTGTAAATTTGTTTTTTTGTAAAAACATTTATTGGATAATCTAGCCTTTCTCCATCAATCAGCAGTGAAATGTTTGACATGTATACAGATCCAATCTATTTATGCATTTTCATTTTTATTCAGTTGACCTATTTTTGTGCCTGCAGCAATACCATACTGTTTGATATATGATAATTTTAACTAGCCATAAATTACTTGATATCAAAGAAAACATTTAGAGATTAATATGTACACCAAGCTTCATAAAACTTGGTGAAAATGCAAACTGTTAAAAGTGTGTATAATGAATGTCCCAGAAGACTAAAAGGAAAGAATAGGAAATATTTGAAAATGTTCAAAAACTTGTCAAATTTGAGGAAAAACATTAATCTGCATGTACCAGAAGCTTAACAATTTCTAAGCAAGAAAACATAATGATCCCACAGCTATCAATTTGTACTCAAATTTTTGAAAGACAATTTGAAAGTCCTAAATGTATCAAGAGAACATGTTTTGTCATGTGTCAGGACACATCAGCTCTACTGAATAAAAAGTTGTTTTTTACACCAGTAGAAACAGTCAGAAGGCAGTAGACAGAAATGGTGCAAGATTTTAGGAAAGAAATACACAAGGAAAAACATTCTTTTCTAAAAATCCACATCCAGACAGTAATACCTCAGAAGTGAAAACAAAATGTAAGTTATCCTTTATAAACAAACTCTGATATTTTTAATAAGCCTTTGTTTATCAAATTTTTAAAAGTTAAAGATAAGTTAAGAGTCTTACTCGATAGAGATGGTTGTTCAAGATCATCAGAGAGTTGCTTCATGTAGGTCACGGGTAGATTGACCAGTCATGAGTCAAAGATGAACCAACCTGAGAGTGCTGGTAAACAGGAGTCGATCAAAAATACACAAATATGAGCAGGATAAATAAGTGTATTTCCTTTGAAATCAAATATGAGCACATCAAAATGCTCAGTAGAGATTTTAAGAATAAAAACCTGTGGATGAGATGCAGATAAGCACATAGTGGGAGGAGGAGAGCGGGGTTACTTATGGCAATAGCATTCTTAATTTCAATGAGGTGTGCAGTTATCATATGCAGTTCTATTCTGTTCTTAGCTGAGCCACATGGGAACTTACATACGCTTGTCAGATCTTCAGATGTAACCAGTTCTGTTTCCCCAGATTAGAAATGCAAATGCCTTTGTGTAAATCAGCACAGGTTAATGTCAGTCTTCCTACTTGGCCACTTGCTACACAACCTAGCACCTCAGAATGCAGAGCTCTAGATTTTACTGTGTTAGAAGTGCAGAACCTTTGTGGTTTTAGAGTTTTTTATTTATGTTGTTTTAATATGTTTTGGGAATATCTAAAGTAAGTATAAAACAGTGTTTCTAAGTGATTTAGTAGGTTAATACAAAGATAATCATTTGCTTTTTAAAATTTACCATCTAGTAAATATCCTAGATACTTTAGGCTCAATTCATTGATTTTTTAATAAAATAAAATATAATTTTACATTAAATATAAAATCCCTTTCAAGCATATGATGGAGGAGTTACTTTCATTTAATAAAGAAACTGCCTTGGCCCATTTATAGGCCAGCCCTTAGGTGGGTGGAGTAAACAGACAGAATGCTGGGAGAGAGAAGCCTAGTCAGGAGTTGCCATGATTCTCCCACTCCAGACAGACACAGGTTAAGATCTTTCCTGGTAAGCCAGCTCGTGGTACTACACAGAATATTAGAAATGGGTTAGATCAATATGTAAGAGCTAGCCAATAAGAGGCTGGAACTAATGGGCCAGGCAGTGATTAAAAGAATACAGTTTCCGTGTAATTATTTTGGGGCATAAGCCATGTGGGCGGCCGGGTGCCGGGGACGCAGCCCCGCCGCTCTTATTACAACAAGCATATTTTTGATGTCATATGATAATTTTAACATAAATTATAGAATATAATAAGCAATTAAAACCATTATTGTTTAAATATAATCCCAGCCTTACTAATGTGTTAAGTGGTGCTAATTTAATTAACGTTTCTCACCTCTAGGCCAAACTCTTTTTCAGGCACACTTAGCATTGAAAAATGGACATCACACAGTATAAGTATATGTAAATATACTGTAGAGCATTGGTTCTCAACCTGTTGGTCTTACCCCACTTTGAGGGGTCATATATCAAATGCCCTGCATTCTGACAATCATATTATGATTGACAACAGTACTAAAATTCCAGTTATGAAGTATAAATAAAATAGTTTTATAATTGTGGGTCACCACAACATTAGGAATTATATTACAAGGTCTCAGTATTAAAAAGTTTGAGAAACACTGTTGTAGAGAATAACAAAAAATCATTGAAATATTACATAAAAGTGATTAAATATTGAGTTGCAGTGATTTCATTAAATCAAAAAAAGGGTCAGCTTCAATTACAAATGTTTACCTTAATTACTACAATTACTTCTTCAACCAATTCGGTTTAAATGGACATTTAAAAATTTTACATTTACAGTAATGAATCCTCTAATAAAAGTTGTAAAGGTATAGCTGAATATTTCACCATTGAAAATCTTTTGTATGTTATGATTTTAAGATGCAAATCCCCCATCAATGAAAAAAATAACACAAGTATATATAACAAAAACTAAAAGAAATAGAGGCCATGAGTTCGAGAGACAGTGAGGAGTGCACGGAAAAGGTTGGAGGTAGGAAAGCAAAAGGGAGAAGCAATACAATATATTTTAATGTTGCAAAATAAAAAAAAAATCAGATGAGAATAGACTGTAGACCGAAAATATAAATGATAAATAGACAAAACTATCTCTCAGATTTCACTCACAATGGAATAAGTCCTTCAATAAAATACAATATGGGGACAGAAAACCTATACTGCAATACCATACAGTTTCCAATAAAATGAGTTTGTTCCACAAAAAATTGTTCTAATAAATTTAATCACACGAATATCAGAAATTGCAACCCTATGTATGTATGTTTGTGGTACCTGGAAAGTGCCGAAAGGAGAAAAAAGATAGAAAAAGATGTAATTATATAAAAATTTTTAAAAATGATAATATGATAAACAAAAGAAATGAACAACAAGCAAGAAATCACCAATACCCTCCTGTCTACAAGCTTCAGTCTGGACCATGTTCAGACACACGCTTGCAGGCTCTATAGTATGATCAAATTGGTCTCAGTATTCATGGGTATCATCCCACCAACACTGTTGTAACTGAAGAATGCCACACCTTGAAGGGGATAAAAACATCATACATGGAAGAAGTAGAATCAGCTTTACCAGAAAATCTGCTTGATCATGGCAAAACTTACTTTCATTCTTTTTTGGAATATGTTTTCAAGTTGGAGTCTACAACTGTTATTATGCATAATGGGAATAACACCAAACTTTTCCATAAAGCTTTCTGTTAACATTTATACCCAAAGATGAGTGCGGCTCTCAGTCATCAACAGAGAGATGCTGTTTTGTATTCAACATCAAATTGTACTGAGACTCAAAACTGGTCCATGTGCAGAGAATACGAGACTGGACATAGACTTTAGTTCAATCCCACACTCTAGCAAAGAACTAGTAATTATACAAATCACTTTTATATGCTCCTAAGCAACAACACAGCTTTTGGAGTTCTTTAAATAGAAGTGAAAGCTAAAGAAACTCAAATGACTAAGAGAGCCTCCAAGACTAATTTTACTGCATAATAAGCTCCCAGGCTCTGCCATATGGGTTGACAAACATTGGGAAAATAAGGGTACAGTCATACTCTTTCTCTGTCAAAACCAAATGCATTTAAACATAGACTTATGTAAGTAATTCAAATTAAGAATTAAGAAAGCTCACTGAAAAAGTGCTCATGCATACTAGTATTGATTAAAAGCTTAAAATATAAAACTTCCTTAAGGAAAAGAACTGTAGGGATGCCTCAGTGGTTATTAGTTCTTACTGCTGTTTTCAGTTTTCAAGCTGCCACTTCTGCTCATTACATTAAAACTCAAATTCTTGGGAATCCTATATGCTCTGTCTTCCACAGACACCTTCATGCTTATGTGTATATATAAACTCATTCAGGAACATATACAAATAAATTAATAAGTAAATGCATAAAAATAGTTATCTTAATTCATTGAGAAATGTTCCGGTAAGCTACGTAACCATACAGAGCATTGGAGAAAACTAGATAATGTGTTAAATTATCTAGAACCTCTGTAGTACAAAGCTGAGTCTGATAGCTATGGAAAACAAGTTCACACAGCATCTGTGGATAAATATAATTTGAGTATCAGAAGAAATTGGTATCTATGAAAATCCAGTTTTATATGAAGGACTTTGAAGTGAGAATTACTACAGATGGATTATGACAAACAAAAGTCATTTGTACCTATGCCCCATCTCTTCTGAGGATAATGCAAGCTAAATACAGATTGGTTGAGCTTCATGTCTGAAATCATAGTAGTTTCTACTGGAAAGTACTAAAGAAGGAATGAAATGAGATTGTATAATTACTTTATATGCTTTCAAACTCCTTTATCATAATTTTTATCTTAACGGCATCACATATAATTTCCCCTATTGCATTAAATGACTGGATATAGAAATATGTTCCCCATATTTCCAATAATTCTTTCATATGATCTGTGATCAGAAAATATTGCATAAGTTGTATTACAGTGTTCATAAATTAAGTAATATTGTGTTGCATGTGAAAATGGAGCAGTTTTCAATAGATATAAGCAAAAGATGACTCAATGTTGTCTTAGTTACTGGTTTATTGTAGAGATGACTCAGCGGTTAAGAGCACTGTCTGCTCTTCCAAGGGTCCTGAGTTCAATCCCTAACAACCACATCATGGCACCCTCTTGAGGAAGAGACATGGTCAGTTGTCTTTATCAACTTAGACCATAAATCCCAATATGGACAAGTTCAAAAGAACAAGAAGAAACAATATGACAAAGGACAGGTAATAAAAGGAAGCTTTAATTGGGAGTTTGTTTACAGGTTCAGAGGATGAGTCCATGGTCGACATAGGAGCATATCAGCAGGCAGGTAGGCATGGTTCTGAGTGCTTACACCCTGATGCACAGTAAGGAGGAAGAGGGAGAGAATTTGAGCTTGGTTTGGGCTTTGAAACCTCAAAGCTGCCCTGCCCACTAGTGACATACTTCCTCCAACATGGACACCACCTATCCAATAATGTCACACCACCAGTCTATCTAATCAATCTGAAACAGTTCTACCAACTTAACTAAGAATGCAGATATATCATACTAATGCAAATACAGCAGAGCCATTCTCACTCAGACTGCAACAAATGTTTACTCAATTTTAATAAGGGGAATATGTGTGTTTTCTTCTAAAAGTTACACTGCTTTACAAATAAACAAATTACTAATACATTGGTGCTAAACAAATAACTCATTTTCATTACATATTTTATATACATTAGTACATATATTTTAATATGTATAAAACATATGCATATTTTATAGCCATATGTATATTTATTTTTATTTCCTACAAAGTCTGAGAACATGCCATATTTTTTCCTTTAGGATATCTAGTCAATTCATGATTCTTTTCTGAATGAAGCATAAAATAACACTGGGTAACACTGGATGACAATGCAACATAGATGTAATAATAAATGGTGGATAGCTTCAAATAAAATAAAATTTAAAATCCACATATACTGCAATGTTTTCTGAATGTGTTATGCATTGGTTTTATAACATTTATAGATAGCTATTAATGCTTTATTTAAGGAAGCATTAAAAATAATTTTATATTTTTGAAGTACACACTAAAAGACAAGTATAAATATTAGAAAAATATTGACTTGTGATAGCTCTATTGCCTTCAAAAGTATAATGTAAAATATGCTCTTCTAGTTAATAAATGAAGAAATAAAAATAATTGTTATACAGAACTTGAGTCATAGTAGCAACCAGTTGGAACCAAT